>NC_137920.1:37447314-37742314 GCF_963457725.1 Sprattus sprattus
GGGGTGGTGCGCAATTCATTCACTTAGCCTATGCAGTGTCACAATGCCTCTGGCTGCAGACAGTCCTCTGTGTACTGAGCAATGATCAGCATTCACATGTTTGACAAGAGCGTCTCCGAAAAGGCATCCCAAAGGTATCTTGTACCACCAGGAGAGGGAATCGATGAACATAATGGAACACAAGTAAACAATCAAAGAAAGCTAAGAAACAGCGGCTCAGAAACTCCAGTCATACAAAAGACAGTATAAATATCAGAGTGAAAAGCAACTCTGACAATCACTCCAACGGCAAAATTGAAAAGAAAAACAGCAACACCAATCATTCTAGTCACAAAGCTGAAAGGGCAGTAAATGCTAATACCAGCAACAATAGAGAAACCTCTGCAATCTATCAGACTGGCCTGAGGCTCCAACAATTGCGCATCGGCATGGTAACGCTTTTATCTTGCAAACCATGCCACCGACAGTGAGGTAAGTGGTTTCAAAACAAATGAGACATTGTTGTAAGTGTCTTTTTGAGGAAAATGATGGGCAGTCCCTTTCACAGTGGTTCATATGGTTGCATTTACATTTCCATTCACTGTGCTACCTGCCCCAGTGCTGAACCTCAGCATAAAGTGGCGTCTGCTTCAGGTGGGTTGCCACAAGGCTATGGTCTTTGATGTCCTCCTAGGCTGTGAAACACCTGCACAGGGACTGAATGAGGTTCGTCACGCAGCCCAGAGACCACAATCTGAATGATGATATCTCTGGAAGGGACACAGAGACAAAGACTAGAGTTTACTAGTGTGCATTTCACAGGGATATAAAACAGACAGACTATGAGAGAGGCACAATGAGACAGTGTGTGGAGGCAAACACTGGGTCTATAATGAGACTTAAAGCAGCAATTAGGAGTTCCGTTTCAAAACTAGCACGCTGACTACCTAAAAGGAAAAACCTTGCAAACAACACCAACAGCCTAGTTGACACTGATAGAAGCTTGCCAACACACTAACTGGTGTCTTTTTGACAGTAAAGCTGGCAATGTCATGCTGTGAAAGCTTTTGGCTAGTGGGAAAGAGGTGTTTATCTGTCCTTCACATGACCATATGCTATCAAAGTGAATTTGAGGATGGTACCAAAAGTAGTTGCCTATAAAACCGTACCTCAAACAGTGTCTAATTGTTGCATAGTGTTACTTTAGTTGTAATCTGTGATGTTCATAATGTTTAAATGGACCATCTATTTAGCAATATGCAGGACAGGCATGGTCATACAAAAGCTGCTTTGGAGAAACAGAGGAAGTCCCCAATGCTGGTCAGCTTTGGAATAAAATACGCTTTTGGAGGAGGCAAAGAACACTTGGTGCCCTCGTCCCCCCCAAAACCCTTTTTTTTTTTTTTTTTACAGGTCTCAGTGTTCAGTGTGAAAACGTTAACGCGCTCCAAAGCCATGAAATCTGTTTTATTGCAGCAGTGCAGATGCTGTAATTTCCCTCCTCTCCCTTTTCCAAGCTTTTGCATGGGGATCGTTTTTCCAACATGACTAATTAACACCTTGGAACTAATTATCTTTGACATAAAAGCGAGAATTTTCACAACTTCTGAGCAGAGGGTGCTCATAACACCAAAAAACTGAACACAGGGAACTGGGGCACAGCTATCCGGCTTTTCATTAACGTGCCCCTTCCCTTCCTCTCGCCACTCAGAGCTGCTTTTAGGTGGAGGAGATCAGAGGGGCCTATTGAGCCCTTGGCCCCAGGGGAGCCCCGTCCAGCCCATGGCAGTGGGAGAGGGATTGCTGATCAACAATAGTGCATCTGAATGATGTTGCTGCTATAGGTGACCATGACGACCAACGGGGATCTGGATGTTTCTGTACGTATCTGGTTGTGCTGATAGGAGTCAAAGCTTAAGTGTGTGTGTGAGGGGGGGGAGTCGCTGGTTAATTTCCTGTGGGCTTGTGGTGCATGTGTGTGCGTCGCTGTGGTGCATGTGTGTGCATCGCTGTGGTGCATTTGTGTGTGTGTGCGCGCACACGTGTGTGTGTGTGTGTGTGTGTGTATGTGTGTGTGGGTGTGTGTCTGTTGGCCTTGGCCATCTTTAAAAAAAATGCAGTCACATGTAGGGGGATAAGAACTTAAGTGCAGGTGGAACTTCTGCTAGAAAAAAGCCTAGAACTTGAGGTTAACTGGATGAGCCAGGAACATGAAAGAGTCATGAAAATCTTATTTCATTCTGTGCAGAGCATCGACTGGCTGGACATTAATGTAGCATCCGACAGGTCTTTTTCTCTCTGCTTTTGAACGTATACGCCTTACTCTTTTATCTCTCATCTGCAGTCAGCACTAGGTCGTTATCCACCTCCCTTCTGATTGCATCAAACACAGCAGATCCCCTCTGACATAAGGGGCCTACAATCAACCGAGCCACTGCCATGACTGACCTGCCTGCAAATATCCCAACAGCATATATCATAAAAGCCTCGGTAAGAGCTCCAGGGTGTAAAAGTGAGCTATGATCGTGTGTTTTCCCTCTAAACAAATGGTAGAGAAAGCCATCTCTGAGCTTTACCTGGGACTGAAAGGGGCTTGCCAGTTATCTGCATCAGTGATTTATTTGACCTTCTGGGACCCAGAGCAAAGACATGAGAGGCGACCGAGGGAGAACACCAACACCCTGGCTCTCTGACCTGGGACAGAAATGTGTTATCAGAGACATCAACAGGATCAGTGCCACTATTCCTACCATTCCAGTTTGGACGCAGACTACAGGTGCCCTGACTGGACACACACAGTTTGCCTTTCAACCTGTGGACCGTAATGTTGCATTTTGCTAATTTCACTGCTGTTTTATGTTAAATGTAGCCCACAATATGTGAAAAGCACAGGGGCACTGTATGTGACTTGTAAAGTGTGTTGTTAAATTCTCTCATGGGGTTTGAATAGCGGTGTATAGCTCATAAATAATAAAGAGGTATAGTGGACTGGATCTGAATTGATATATTCCCATGTCGCCCCTCTCTTTCATACTTCAGTGCATGATAAAAGCCCAACCGTTCCACCACTGCATGAAGCAGACTACTCAAATATTCTGCTTTTTGTGGAAGGTTCATTTGATGTGGTTTAGTCACTCTCACTTATCAAATCACCAGGTGGGTTGAAACAAAGTGGAGTAGTCTTTTTTTTTTTTTTTTTTTTCAAGAAGCCCAAGTGTCTTTTTAAAATGATTCACCTGAACGTGTGTCTACAGCTTGTTACAGACAGCGTTTCACACAAGACTCGTTTCAAACTGAAAGTGAAACTTGAAGTAAATTACCAGTATTATAGCCAGTCAACATTCTTTCATAGCAAACCATAAAAAGCTAATACATTCAAAGAATACACATGTATGTGTTGGACTTCTTCCTCTTGCATAAAGAGATTTTATAGCATGCTGAGCTAAATAACTCTGTGATTAAAACTGATTATCCCATCAGCCATCCTTCATTACATTATTTTAAGGGGGCAGGGGGGTAAATTATTGGTGCAAATGAAGCTCGCCTAAAAGTTTCGCTTTCTTTAGAAAGTGGTGTGCAGAATGCGAGTGTGAAATCTCACCCTGGAGGCTAATTGAATGAGCTCAACCGACAGAAATAATTAGTTTCGAATGTACTCAGCGTGCGCTCGCTTGCCAAAATGATTCAGTGAGGGGGGTGGGGGTTGAGATGCAGAGTGGCCACAATAAGATCAGGATGTTCTGTCAACATAATGTGGTGATTTATTATTTTGTGGCATCCAGATGTAAGATGCATCATTGCATACGAGGACATTCTGAAAAGCAAACATATAAAAACCAAGAGAATGTGTTTGCATATGTGTGTGTGAGTGTGTATGAAAAAGTCAATGTGCCATCTTACTGTAATTACCTGCAGCTCAATTCAGAAAGGTAACTTTGTGAGAGCAAGTTCTGTGAGATTTGACACCTTATATCACACCCCTGGCTTCCTTCCCGAACAGAATTTCAAAGTAGATTATCTGCAAGTATTTATAATGCATTCAGGAACACATTGTAGCCTTGGGCACTGTGCACCTAACACTCAATTAACTACAATGTACTTTTCAGACACACTGTTACAACACTTGGTGTCAGTGTTAGAGTTAGGGTTAGTAAAATGTACAACATCCGTCTAACAAAAGGTACTACCTCCACCAGAGATGGGCAGTATTTCAATTACTTGTATTTGAAATACTAGTTAATTTGCTTTTGAGTATTTTGTAATTTGTATTTGATAGGGCCGATAAAACATCAAATATAATTTGTATCAAAATACTTTAGAGTGGAGTAATTTTGTATTTAAAATACTCAAATTACTTTCCAGTGTTTAGTCAGAAGGAGATTTTTTTTCTGTCAGATTCTACCACGAGACCATCTGATCTGCCTCTGAATGTCATTGTCGAATCAGTCAATTTGCCAAAAGTGTTGCTTCTTATGGCCCGCCCCTTTTTGGGGCGAAAAAGAAATCATCCCAGATCTCTCTCAGACTCTCATGTTAAATCAATTTTTTTCACAAAACAGGGTTGTGGTCGTAAACTTAGAAAGCTGTCTTGATCCTTGTCAATTTATCTTCATTAGTACACCGACTTAAAGGAGGTTCTTTCAAAGAGCGAATCCAGTTGTTGCACTGAATGTTAGCCATCTTGACACAATGTGACTCGATGAAAGCGGTGTGATGTCCTTATACGCAATTAGAGCTAAGGTCCGGGACGTGATCTGGCACTCCGCACCTGGGCGAGACTCTCCACTTTGTGAATGAGGCGCACCTCACCTAGGACGCGATCTGGCACTCCGCGCCTGGGCGAGACGCTCCACTTTGTGAATGAGGGGCGCCTCACCTAGGACGTGATCTGGCACTCCACGCCGCATTGCATAGAGGCAAGGGCGCGGGCGCACATGAGACTCTTATGTGCGCCAGTGTTGTCAATCACATGCGGGCGCCAATGTTGTCAAAGATAATCTGTAACTTGTGGAAGTTTTATTGTTAAACGGTGAGTACTTTGGTAGATTAAAGTGTAAACTTTGAATACAAATGCTAGTACAACTTCTATACGTTATCTGTAAGGTTGTGAATGTGCAGTGGTAATGTAAGTTGGATTCGTAAAACGTATTTTAGGAAATAAATTACATTGCTTGACGTGTAGCTATTTGTCTCTGTTTCGTTACCGACTTTCAACCTAATAAAAATCTCAACAACGTTTATAGTAGGCTAAGATCTTTAAAAAGAGTCTCATCGGCGTGGAGTGCCAGATCTCATCCTAGGTGAGGCGCGTCTCATTCACAAAGTGGAGCGTCTCGCCCAGGCGCGGAGTGCCAGACCCGTGTCCTAGGTGAGGCGCGCCTCATTCACAAAGTGGAGAGTCTCGCCCAGGCGCGGAGTGCCAGATCGCTTCCTAGTCCTTACCTGGCAATTACGTATGACAAAAGCACGGTGGGGATAGCCCTCCCGGAAGCCATATAGATTGCAATGAGAGCCCTGTGGCGGCGGTTACAAACATGAAAAAAAGGATACGGAACCACTGACATGGGCCCGTCATAATAGCCTGCACCTGGCCTTGTGGTTACTACGTTACGCCACTGATTAGCCCAAACCTGAATGATCTGCTATACCAAATTGTGAGAAAACTGAAAAATCTGAAAAAGTATTTCCTGTATTTTAAAAATACAAAATACATGTATTGTATTTTGTTACATTTTCTGGCAACAGTATTTTGTATTTTATTTTGATAATTTATTTGAGGGGTATTTTGTATTTTGTATCAAAATACATTTTGATGTATTTTTGCCCATCTCTGACCTCCACCAAGGAGGTGATGTTTTCATTGCTGTTTGTTGGTTTGTGTGTCTGTTTGTCTGTCAGCAGGATTACGCGAAAACAAACAGACCAATTTTCATTAAATTTAGCAGAGGGGTGTAGCTTGGGCCAAGGAAAGACCTATTATATTTTGTAGCGGATCCTAATCAGTGCGAGAATCCACAGATGATTTTTCACATTCATTTTCATTGTGAGAGAGAGAGCATAATGGCCTTGGCTAAGGTCTGCATCCTAAGAGTGTTCTTCTAGTTGCAGTATAGTTTTGTTAAGATCCCAGCGATCTAAGAGACAATTATGTAGTGCGATCGCTGCTTGTGTTCTGTTTGTTACGTGTTTCCCTATGTTTGTTTTGTTCCTGTGATCAGGCCATGTGCGTTTGTTATTGGTTGCAGACTCCGCCCTCTGCTTTTCCCGGACCTTTCAGTAACTCACCGGTTTCCCATTTTACCCGTGATTTGTTTGCCTAATTGTTTCTCCCTTGCCTTGTTAATTCCCCTTATTGTATTGCTCCGTTCCCATTCATTTCGCTGAAAGTTTGTGCATGAATTTGTTTCACCTGTGTCAATTCTGTGAAATTATCGTTGATTGCTTTACCTGAATTGTTTCACCTGTGTAATTCTGTTCCCCCTGCTATATATTGTTCTGTCCCTCTTTTGTTCACTGTCGGATTGATATTCTTATCAATGCGGATCTATGCCTGAATTCTGTCTTTTCCCGAGGGCCTGTGGTATTGTATACGATTAACTGTTTTGTGATCTTCTGTTTTGTGATCTTCTGTTTTGTGATCTGTTTTGCCCTTGGAATTCTGTTTGCCTGTTATCTCTTATAGACTTTCTGATTTTTGCCCTTCTGTGTTTTGCCGTTTTGGAATTGTGATTTTTGCCCTTTTTGGAATTTTTTTCATGTTCTGTTTTTGGAAAAAAATAAATCTAAGTGATTTTGCAATCTGGTTTGCGATTGGGTCCTTGCCGTGAGAAAGCCTGACAGTACAATCCGACCAGAATGGACCCAGCAGACCCCAACCAGGTGAAGGCCGCCCTCGAACATCATGGACCCCTGTCACCCAACCAGCACCTTTTTCGGCGTCTGAGGATGCTGGACCAGAGCCCATGCAGGTGGATCGCACCCGTCTGACCCCGTCTGAGCAGCAGAGAAGATTCGCCTCTCGTTCCTGCCTGTACTGTGGCCAAGCAGGCCACTTCATCTCTGCCTGCCCGGTAAAAACCAATGCTCACCAGTAAGAGGGGTCCTGGTGAGCATGTCACCCCTTCTGCCCTCCTCTGAACAACGTACTACTTTTTCTGCCATTCTGAATTGGGGAGTCCAACAACAGGAGATGGTGGCGTTGATTGACTCCGGAGCGGAGGAAATTTCATCGACTCCTGTTTCGTGGCTCCGTGGGGATTACCTACCGTTCAGCTCAAGACTCCTATGGTGGCTAACGCGCTGAATGGCCAGAGGTTGGCCAATATCACTTGCGTCAGCGCTCCGGTGAGTCTCTGTATCTCCGGTAACCATCACGAGGAAATACGCTTTTATGTAATTGACTCTCCAAATGCTCCTCTAGTCCTGGGCCATCCCTGGCTCGCCAAGCATAATCCCCATATCAACTGGAAAGGCATGAGAATTGTGGGCTGGAGCCCATCAGGTCTGTCTAACTGTCTTCAAGCCCAGACCCATGTGCCCCCAGCCGCTGTATCTTCAGAGGAGTTTCCAGACCTGTCAGCTGTTCCCTGTGAGAACATGGATCTTAAGACTGTGTTTAGTAAATCCAGAGCCTCTGCGTTGCCCCCTCATCGTCCCTATGACTGTTGCATTAACCTCTTACCTGGCACTTCTCCCCCCAGAGGTCGTCTCTATTCACTGTCACAGCCTGAGACAGAGGCTGTGAATAAATACGTCAGAGTCGCTCGCAGCGGGAATAATATGCCCATCCCCCTCTCCTGCTGGAGCTGGCTTCTTTTTTGTGGGCAAGAAGGACTGCTCTTTACGCCCGTGCATCGACTATCGGGACCTCAACAACATTACCACTAAGAATCGTTACCCTCTACCTCTAATGTCCTCTGCTTTTGAGCTACTTCAGGACGCTACTGTGTTCACTAAGCTTGATCTCAGGGACGCTTACCATCTCATTTGTATCCGTGAGGGAGATGAGTGGAAGACAGCCTTCAATACCACCTCTGGCCACTATGAATACCTCGTACTCCCTTTCAGTCTCTCCAACCCACCAGCGGTGTTTCAGAGCTTAGTGAACGACGTCTTAAGAGACATGCTTAACAGATTTGTGTTTGTCTATTTGGATGACATTTCAATTTTTTCCAATTCCCTTTCAGAGCAGGTGTCCCAGGTCCGTTCCGTGCTTCAACGCCTGCTGGAGAACCAGCTCTTTGTGAAGGCTGAGAAGTGCGAGTTTCATAAGAAGACTGTCACCTTCCTAGGTTACGTGGTTTCTCCCGGAACAATGAAGAGATGGATCGGCAAAAGGTCGAGGCTGTCCTGGATTGGCCCCATCCCTTCACCCGCAAGGAGCTTCAAAGTTTCCTAGGATTTGCGAACTTTTAGCGACGCTTCACCAGGGATTACGGTTCACTGGCGGCTCCCCTCACTGCCCTGACGTCCACGAATGTCAAATTCATCTGGTCATCCGCTGCGGAGGGAGCTTTCCAGCTCCTAAAACAAAGCTTCACCTCAGCCCCCATCCTGATCCAGCCTAACCCCATTAGACAGTTCATTGTGGAGGTTGACGCCTCGGAGCTGTGCTCTCCCGACGCTCGGCCAGTGGTAACAAAACCCACCCCTGTGCCTTCTACTCACACCGTCTTACACCTACTGAGCAGAATTTTGACGTCGGCAATAGGGAATTGCTGGCGGTGAAATTGGCTATGGAGGAGGCATTGGCTGGAGGGCGCCTCTGTGCCGTTCCTGGTGTGGACTGACCACAAGAACTTGCAGTACATCCGCACTGCCAAGAGGCTTAACCCCGTCAAGCCTGCTGGGCTATGTTTTTCTCCCAATTTAATTTGACCCTGTCTTACGGTCCTGGTCACAAGAATGCAAAGGCCGATGCGCTGTCTCGGAGATTCAGCCCTCGTGAGAGACCTCAGGAACTGGGCACCATCCTCCTCCCTCATTGTGTTCTAAGAGCCGCTCAATTTGATATCGAGTCCGTTGTTACTGCAGCGCAACCTAATGAAAAACCAAGCCAGTGTAACAGTCTTTGTTCCCAGTTCTGTCCGTCCACAGGTTTTACAGTGGGGCCATTCAACTCAGCTGTCGGGTCATCCTGGAGCCAGACGCACGCTAGCCTTCATTAGCGGACGATTCTGGTAGCCGTCCATGAGGGAGGAGGTCCACACGTTTGTCGAGGCTTGCCCAGTCTGCGCTCGGAATAAAACGTCTACCCGACCGCCAGGCGGCCTGCTGGAACCCCTGCTTGCCCCAAGAAGACCTTGGTCCCACGTGCCACTGGACTTTAACACTGGTCTTCCCCTGTCCGATGGCAACACCACTCATCACGGTGGTGGATCGTTTTTCTAAATCTGTATATGGTTTACCGGTAGAGGTTGTGCATCTGACCAGGGTCCTCAGTTTACTTCCAGTTTCTGGAAGGCTTTTTGCAAACTTATTGGTGCATCTGTATGTCTGTCATCTGGTTTTCACTCGCAGTCAAACGGCCAAACCTAGAGGGCGAATCAGCAGTTGGAGACGGTGCTGCGATGAGTGGCGTGCCAGAACCCCACCACCTGGAGCCAGCAGCTGCCCTGGGCGGAATACACCATAAACTCTCATATTACATCCTCCACAGGCCGGTCCCCCTTCGAATGCTCCCTGGGTTATCAACCACCTCTGTTCCCAGACCAGGAGCGGGAGGTGGGTGTTCCTTCTGCTGAAGCATTCATCCGTTGCTGGAGACTCACACGGTCGGCGCTCCTTCGCTCTTCTGCCAGGGTGAAGGTCCAAGCAGACAAACACCACTCTCACCCCCCCCCCTTATCGCCAGGGGTAACGCGTGTGACTCATCCCAAGACCTTCACCTCAAGAATGAGTCCCGAAAGCTCTCTCCCCGCTTCATCGGACCGTTTCCCATCGCAAGAGTCATCAGCCCCACTGCTGTTCGTCTCAACCTCCCTGGCCCCCTTCGCCGTATCCACCCCACCTTCCACGTTTCCCGTAACAAGCCTTTTATTTGCAGCCCCTTGCACCCTGCCTCAACCCCCCCCACCCCCACGCCTCATCGATGATTCAGAGGCGCACACTGTGCGTCGATTGCTGTATGTTTGCCCCCGTGGCAGAGGACTCCAGTACCTCGTGGACTGGAAGGGCTATGGCATTGAGGAGAGCTCCTGGGTCCCGTCTCGCTTCATCCTATGCCCAGCCCTCCGAAAGGACTTTCACCGCGCGCACCCCGTTCCACTCAAGAAGACGCCTGGAGGCGTTTGTTAGGGGGGAGGTACTGTTAAGATCCAAGCAATCTAAGAGACAATTTGTAGTGTGATCGCTGCTTGTGTTCTGTTTGCTACTTGTTTCCCTATGTTTGTTTTGTTCCTGTGATCAGGCCATGTGCGTTTGTTGTTGGTTGCAGACTCCGCCCTCTGCTTTTCCCGGACCTTTCAGTAACTCACCGGTTTCCCATTTTACCCTTGATTTGTTGGCCTAATTGTTTCTCCCTTGCCTTGTTAATTCCCCTTATTGTTTTCACCCGTGTATTTCTCTGTTCCCATTCATTTCGCTGAAAGTTTGTGCATGAATTCGTTTCACCTGTGTTAATTATCCTTGCCCCAAATTATCGTTGATTGTTTCACCTGTGTAATTCTGTTCCCCCTGCTATTTATTGCTCTGTCCCTCTTTAGTTCACTGTCGGATTGTAATTCTTATCAATGCGGATCTATGCCCGAATTCAGTTTTTTCCCGAGTGCCTGTGGTATTGTATACGATTTTCTGTTTTGTGATCTGTGTTTTGCCCTTGGAATTCTGTTTGCCTGTTACCTCTTTTGGACTTCTGCTCTTCTGTGTTTTGCCGTTTTGGAATTGTGATTTTTGCCCTTTTGGAATTTTTGCATGTTCTGTTTTTGGAAGAAAATAAATGTAAAAAGTGTTTTTGCAATCTGGCTTGCGATTGGGTCCTTGCCGTGAGAAAGCCTAACAAGTTTACATATATGACTTACTGTATTAACTACTTACTGGCCGAGAGTGAGGTCATGCAGGTAAATATCAGACAGAGGCCGTAAGGTATCGACCGAGCGATAGCGAGGTTGATGCTGCGGGGCCGAAGTTTGATATACCTGCATGACCGAACGGTCGAGGTTAGTAAGTTGTTTATTATATGGCATTTAAGCTCTTTTCATTTTGAAAATAAATGGTAATTGTAAATAGAAATCATGTCGTTTTGTTCAGTTCTCAAGTCTTCTCACGACACAGTGTTTCAGGTGTTGCCTAGCAAACAATGACTTGCTAACTTCAAGTTACAATGATCAATAGAAAACGGACAACAGGGCTCAGCTTAAATGGCTTTAATTTACAGTTAAACACAAGGTTTTCAAACTATAGTAGTCAAGTCTTCATCATCACTTTCAATAACACATTTTCGCTGCTTCTGAAGTCCTATAAAGTATTACCCGATATCAAAATGTTCGCGAATTCTTGAGTCTTTATTCTTCAACTGTCATGTTACCACGACATTCAACTGTTTTCCTGTTCTCAGATAATTTCATAATAGGAGTCCTGATTCTATCAATACATGCTCATGGCTGTTGATATATCGCTAATTTTTAAGGATGTAATGTTTAGTACTTGGTATCACTCATTTTTAAGATTGATGGGGTGTGCAATAAGAATACTTATCAGACCGCAGACCGGCTAGAACGTCAATGCGCGGCTGGCATGACTACCCATTAGCCAATCAGAATGCTCGTACTGTCGTTGCCATATAATAATATAGTATACTAAAGACTCTTTACATACAATAACTTAAAGTATAATGACTTACTTTATTATAGTATAGTAAAGACACTTAACACACAGTGGGGCCAACTGGTCTGTAGGCTACCCTTTACCCAAGAACTGAAAGAGCTTAAGGGTAAGAAGCCCAGATGAGAGGACTGTGAGGAGGCAAAGCAGCGAGGCGTTAAGCGAGGGGGCAGGGAAGTGACTGCACACAGCACGCAGCCAAACGTGCACAGCAGCGACAGCGGGGTCAGTTTCTGTCCCACATATGTCACTTTCCTTCCCACAGCCGTGAGGAAATAAAAAGCACCTCGAAGAATCCTCGGCGGAAAAACAGTGTGAAAGCCAAACTCCAGCTGATTTCAGTGACACTGTAATGGCCACAACACAATTCATATGATGACATTTTGGTTGAGGCTGCAGAGAGGGTTTAATTGGAGGCTGGCCATAAGGGAAGTGTGTGTGTGGGGGGGGGCAGACCATGACTGGGACTGCAGCAGGAGCCACTTAATGAGGGCAAACACCTGCCGGCAACCCAAATCTGCTATAATATCACACACACACACACACACAGCGGACGCACGCACACACACACACACACACACACACGCAGACACGCAAACACACAGTCCCAATGAATGAATAACGTTTCATAAGATGACCTATCCAGTTTACTGGGGCTTCAGATGTGCTTCTTACATAATTAGTGATATATTCTGTCGCCCCGGCTCCCTCTACATCATTTATTAGCTACAGAGCCCCAGAGGGGCCAAATCACTCTAACTTCATAGGCGCCTTCAAGTACAGTGGGCCCACATTATGGTAGAACATGAGCTTGATCTACTTAAAAAAAATATTAAACGTGCACACAAAGATCTTAATATTAGCAAACCATGGAGTCAATAATGCACATGTTTTAGTAGGCAAGGATGTGTACACAATATTGTCCTGTCCAAAGAACCATTATGATTTTAAACAAAGTCTATACTGTAGATTCTTGTCTCATTTATTGGAATGGGTGTTAGGATTGTCATGTGTTTATAATAAAATCTCCTGATTTTTCAAATGCCATATCACTTCCTATTTTTGATCAATCTCTCCACCACTTTGTTAGCGACAAAACATGGTTCTGATTAGGATACACTTTGGATTGGGGATGACCTACAACATGGTTCTGATTCGGATACACTTTGGTTTGGGGATGACCTACAACCAAATATTGCCAACTCTAGCAACTCATGATATCTCTAGCAAATCAAGTTAAAGAGCTTTGAGAAGAATGTGGAGGGCAAACAGCATTTGCTGTCATGAATACTGTAAGACTTATTAATCTGAGGAGAGTTCAGTTTATTCACCAAACCTTAAAATGCATACAGTTTGAGCACAAACCTTGTAACCTGCAGTGCCACCAGCCTGCATGCTAAACCCACACAGCCATGAACCTCAATACGGACTGCAAACAGCGTTCTCTCCAATATCATGATTTAAACTGACAGAATATGAGCACAAAATACAGAGTTCAAGCTTAATTGAAGTCATTTTACACGCACTTTAACTTTTTTGAGACCATGTTTTATTAATTTGAGGAAATTCCCACAAGAAAGGACTATGTGCACACAAAGTATAACAGCTAGAAAGAAATGGTTCATAGTGGCCACTCCTGGGCTCCGTAATTAGTTACATCTTTAAGTTTATTTTCTATTTTTTATAAATGGACACCCTTCCCGACTTACTCTTGAAGAATAAATGTTTAAGATATTCAGACCTTAAAATGCAAGAGTTGGCAATGAAGTCATCTCAAAGAAGTTAAAGGGATAGTTCGGGATTTTTGACATGAATATGTATGGCATCCCCATCACCAGTGTCATGCAATCACTATGACTTACCCCCGGCAGCGTCCTGTGAGCAGAGTTCTCATCCAGTTTTGGTCAAGCCGAAAGTAGTCCAGCAGGTTTGCTAGACCCAGCAAAATAAAACGTTTCTCTTCCCAAAACATTGTGTTCAAAAGAGTGATATATTTGCATCCCAAAAACATGGTAGTGGAAAAAGTCACACCTCGTTATCACTTGGCCCTATTTTCAGTACGCGCGATACCGCAACCTCACAGCTAGGGCCTACCTGTTTGATTCGCGAAAGTTTGATTCGCCAAAGTTGCCTGAGAGAAACGTCCGTCACAGGAAAACGATGAAAACTGAGAGTCGATTCACCATCATCTTTGTTGCCACAACCTGGATAGTCGCAAGCCTTCACCATTTTTTTACACTCAGCTTTATGTCAATTTTATCAAATGTTGTCTCAGTTTTCATCGTTTTCCTGTGACGGACGTTTCTCTCAGGCAACTTTGGCGAATCAAACTTTCGTATATAACATGATATACTACAATTTTTTGCACATCTAAAATTGATCAGAGCATGTGTGTGTGTGTGTGTGTGTGTGTGTGTGTGTGTGTGTGTGTGTGTGTGTGTGTGTGTGTGTGTGTGTGTGTGTGTGTGTGCGTGCGTGTGTGTGTGTGTGTGCGTGCATTCGTGCGTGCGTGCATTCATGTGTGCGTGCGTGCGTGCGTGCGTGTGTGTGCGTCTAGGTATGTTTGTGTGTGTGTGTTTGTGTGTCCAGTAGATGGGTGTCACACATTCTCCAAAAGGTCTGTATGTATGTGCTGCTATTTAGATAAAGCTGCATTCTGCAGGATTGTCTTGTATAGTTTAAAAAAAAAGTATAGCTAGAGCTAAATGTGACTTCAACGAAATAGATAAATATGTATTCTCAGCATGTCTAGCACTACTGCAATCCATTCTCTTCTAACACACACACACACACACACAATTTGACAGAATGAAGGAGCAGCAGGAGAAAGACAGAGGTAGAGAAAGAGAGAGAGAACTAGAGTGCACGAGAGAGAGAGAGTGCGAGATAGAGAGAGAGAGAGTGAGACAGAGAGAGAGAAGTAACAATCAGCAAACACTATTTACTGTCCTTATAGCTGGAGGGATCAAGTCAAAGCCAAGATCAAGGTGTCCAGGAGACTATGTCTGAAGCACCCGTAGAGAAATGTAAATGTGAGCTATCTGGTTTCATCCCTCATTAAAGACTATGTGCACAGACACTGACTTCACATAATACTGGGTAACCAAGGGGACATGGCTCCATAGGAGGGGAAGGTAAACACATACACAGCTTTAAGAAAACAACCAGTTAGCTAAGCAATGGTAAGGTAAGGATACAGTACCAGAAAAAAAAACATATTTAATCACAAACAAAAAAGTACTCGCCTATTCAACAGAAAGCACAAGTTTGTTGACTTAATATGTGGGAGCCCTGTGTCTTGCTTCCAAATGAATATCAGGCAATGCCGACTGATTATGCACCAGTGTCTCACTGACTGTTGCCAGTGGGATTCAAATATCCTAGTACACTCTCTGTCTGCTGATACACGTACACTTAACAATATGGGCATCATGTGTATCTACAAATATACTGCTGCTAATACATGTATGGTCAGAAGAGGCCCTGTGTAAGAATAGGGGGCAGTTAAAAATGGTGAGATAGCAAATCTTTTTAAAAACAGTAAACATCATCTTGCTGTACCAATTTCTGCATGTTTTCATCCTGTGGGTGGCAATAGAATGTAGTAGTGACAAGATACAAACAATTCCCTACCCCACCTTTTCCATATGTTAATGTTAATGCATCACGGCCAAAATGAAAATGAAATATGAAAGTTCGGCCTCTGTGATATCGCTGCTGCTGCTGGGGCTACTGGTCTCAGGTGGGGTCTCTACGGTGTTTTGTTTTTTCTTACAAAGCCACGTTCTGATATCCATCCTTATTCCTGAACTGCGTTCTGGCTAAGCAAACAGGCTACATAAGACACCCGCGAAAGTTGAACTAACTATTTAGCCAGCAAGCTGCTTGCTAGTCTAAACGGTTTTAACTTTTTTATCTCATTGGGTACAGTGTGCTGTGCGGTTCAAATCTTAAAAATAAATGTTTTAACAATGCACAACAAACAGTGTTTCTATGCTCAGTATGTCTAAGAGCGTTATGTTTCAGAACTATGTTTGAATGCTGCTTGTGCAGGTGGAAAAGACTGGAGCAGCTAACAAGCTTTAAATATTTTATGGGGGGGAACTTCATAAAAGATGTTACATTACTGTCGTCTATGACACTTGAATTTCGTTTTTTTTGCTATATAGGTACATAAAGTGGAAGGTTATGCATAAAACCACTGTTTCCTGAAGGAGAGAAATGAGGTACAACAAATATACTATACTATGGGATATCACACCCTCGCGTGTTTGGCTAAAGACACCTCTACTCATGCCTAAAAGGATGCGTGGTGCGTGGTGATGCAGGGAGGACATGCTGCCTTTATAAGCCAGGTCACCACAGCCTACCCCTCAGTTCAAAGGTCACCACAGTTCACCCCTTTAGTTCAAACGTCACCACAGTCTACCCCTCAGCTCAACCCAGTGCTCTTCACCAAGCAGCTAGTGCATATTTTCATACTGCCTCTTTGTGGGTTTGTCACAGGGTTTGGTATCTTTGGTCACTTAATCATGTGTTATCACATGGCAGGTGGGACAGGGCGTGGGACAAGTTTAATGCAATACATGTGTTGAGTTAAACTGGGAAAAAGAAAAGAAAACTGTAAAGAAATAAACTCTTTCCCTTTATTTTTCTAATTAGAGTCTCCTCTGTGTTTGGCTGTAAGCGGCTCACTAATGTTTTGTTTTCTCCCAGCTCAGGGAGTCAGACTGGGCACAAAGCTTCGGTTTTATTGCCAAGTGCAACTGGTGCAGGGAGAGAAAGAAATGAGACAGGTGTGGAACTGCCAAAGTTATAATGGGAGCTGCCACACACACACACACACACACACACACACACACACACACACACACACACACACACACACACACACACACACACACACACACACACACACACATCACACACACACCTGTTTGCATCACACACACATTATGTATTACCCCCCCCCCCCCCCCCCCCCCCCCCCCCCCGTTTGTTTCAATCCGTTGGGTTTTACACATGAGCTGTGTCACCAGAGAGGCAGCCAAGCAACTGCACAAGCGCAAATGTGTAACCCCAGATTAGTGGAAACTTTCTTTGATTAGGAAATTGCTCCATAGCTTTGTTACTGGCAGAGGAGGGGGGGGTGAATGTGCGTTCACAGCTATCTGTGTGTATGTATGCCCATGTGTGTGTCTGACGTGCAATTAAACTGAATGCAATTGACATTTCTATTTTGAAATCAGACTAATGTACATACGCATGAGTATGTGTGTGTGTGTGTCTGAGAGAGAGAGAGAGAAAGAGAGAGAGAGAGAGAAAGAAAGAAAGAGAGAAAAGGAGAGAGAGAGAGAGCCTGTGGCGTTGCTGTAAATCCAGGTCATTAAATCCACACAGTATCGGAGCAGACCCACACAGGCTTGGCAGCTGTGGTGATTTGGTTAACCTTTGTGTTAAACAGCCGAGGCCTTTCTGCTCCGACAAACAACATTAGTAATCGACCTCCTCACCTCTAGGAAGAATCCAATTCAGCCTTTCGTAAACAACATGAGTCTCTTCTCACAATGGCTATGCTTATGATGCAGATAATCTTGGGTATAGTCAATCCAAATTTCCAAGTGAACTTTACATTTGAATCCTAAATCTAACAATCCATTTTTATGTGTGTACATTAAATCTGAGGGGGTGTATGTGAGGGGGGAAATTCACTTTCTCACAATTTTTGAGTAATCACTATCTGATTGACTGTAAAACCATGACACTTCTGAATGCTCTTACAGGACAAAGTAGGCTAACAAAAGTGAAGGATCTTGCATTCTGGACTCCCCTTTAAAAGTATCTCACTTCCCTGTTTTAGCATTGATTATTGTCATTCACAAGAATGGGTGAGATGAATATGATGGGGGTCACTCAGATTGAAGCACATGTGATCATTATTAGAAAGAACATCAACAAGAAATATAAGGACGACTGTAGGCTAGATGTTTTTTCATAGATTTGTATTTGCAAAGGATCAAAAATGAACCGCTAATGCTGATGAATTTATGATGATGTTTTTTCTTTCTATGTAATGCGCAAAATGTAATGCAAAACATATCATGGTCCCACATCGCAGTCAGTGCATATGTCCAGTCACTAACACAACACTTTGAAAGGCTCTGAACGGTTTGTTTTATCTGAAAAACATTAAAGCAGCACAACGGATCAATAGCTATTCGCTAAAGGTATGCTAGCAGCTAAAACTAACGAAATCTCTTGAAATGTGCTGACTTTGACATTATGACAAACTAGTTACTCAATGACTGTCCTTAAACAGTCAAACATCAAGCAAGTGCAACAGAAGACAAAGCAAGACGGCAAAATAAGCTACTTACTAGATCGGCAGAAGGTAAACAAGTCAGGGCGGCGGGCTGCGGCAGGCAAAACTACAGAACGCAGTTATATGCCTATGGACCCTCGTATGACAATGGCACGGACGCGATCCTCCATATTAAAAGTCATTGTAGCGGCCCAATTTTTTTGAAGCTGTGATTTTAAGGTTAAACTGCTTATCCTAACCCTAATCCTGAAGTATAATTGTTGCATAATGGGGCTTTAAGGTATACCTAAGAGTGGTCCAGACCAACCTTATGAAATAATCTCTCAGTGAAGGTATACCTTAGCTAACGACGTTCCAGGAAACACCTTGAAACATTAAGTTACATCGTATGGTACATTGTAAGGTACAGCGTAAGTTACAGCGTAAGGTATGCTTTACAAATGAGGCAGCGTTAAGAAGGCTTTGGGAAACCATCTCATTACCGTTATATATTGTCGAAGCCCACGGGCCCTGGATTGTTCCTCAGCATATGTGTCCTAGATGTAAGCAGTGAGCATAAATCGTTCAAGTGAACCTGTCTATTCACATTAATTCATCAAAGTGTCTTATAGATCACGGGTTGTCAATGCAGTTCAGTGCATGGCCCTGCATGAGAGCTCTCTCACTCTACCTGAGCCTGTAGAGCACTGAACTGGTGACCCAGAGGCCGGAATGAGTCACTGGCACCCAAGCATGCTCTCCCACTTAAAGACAAGGGATCAAACCTAAAGTGGATGCCTGGATCAAGCTCACCTTCAAGGGTGACTGCACCTGTGTCTTGATAGGCCCATGGGAGTCGTGGCTGTAGTTGTGCTGGTGATGGAGGGTCTCCACGGGAAACCAACCCGGAGGTCAGAAACACCTGAGGGCCAAAGTGCAACCATGAGGTAAGGTAAGGTGCTGTTCTTCTCTATGGAAGGTGGAGGTGAACTTCCCTATGTGACTGAGAGAAGCCGCAAACACATCACCTACACACACACACACACACACACATCAGAAAGAAAAAAGACAAGGCAAGGCAGGTCCGATTTAAAAACAAAAGGAAAGGTTGGTCAGTGGGCTGCATACTGGGCATACTACACTGTAAAAAAAAAAATCGTAAAAAAACGTTTTTTTTCTGGCAGCTGGGGTGCCAGAAAAATACTGTGAAATAACAGAAAATTACTGTACCGGTTATTTCCCGTAATTAAAATACAGTTTTTAGTTGTAATTTTACCAAGATTTTCCCTTATTTTCAGGTTTTTTAACATTAAATAACAACATTTTCACATTTTAAAACAATTAAATGACCTAGAAAAATGGTAAATAACCGTTGTATTACGAACATTATTCGTAATACAACATTTATTTTCCATTTTTTTAGGTCATTTAATTGTTTTAAAATGTGAAAATGTTGTAATTTAATGTCATTTTACGGTATTTTTTCTGGCGCCCCAGCTGCCACAAAATTACCGTTTATTATAATTTTTAGTGTATAGTCACTTACCTGATCTTTCAGCCTTTGAGAATATGCCTCTCTCCATCACTTGTTCACACACTAAATCCATTTATTGGTCTCATAATTACAGAAATGTGCTGTTAAATTAAATTACCCATGAAGATGGTAGATTAACATTGTTATACGAGTAATAATGCTTACATTTACAGAAATGTGCTGTTATTAGTTGGTTTTAATGGCATTATTTGTTTAAAAATCCTGTATATAATTTTTTATGAGATGTAATATAATAGTGTACAACAATAATTTGATTAATCTTTAAAAACAAGTTAAAAAAAATGAATATTTAAATCACTTTCAACTTAAAAAAAAACTATACTCACCTATTAACACCATAATTATTTTAAGTTTAAATGGTTTAAACCAGTTTTTGGCCAGTCGGAAAAGGGCTTAAATGAATTGTGTTTGAACAAGACTAAGCTGAACAAGAACAACTGCAATTTCCCATTCTCTGTATTTTTATTCTGTATATATAAAAAAAATAACTAACAGGTAACCATACAGCAACTGGTTCTGAAACAAACAAAAACAAATTCAACTGAATTGGAAATGAAAGAAAAAAAGTTAAAAAAAACTAAACAAAAATCCACAGACTCTTGATATCTTCTAATATCATTTCCAACTCGACTGCAAATGTAAATGTTTTTTTCAATAAGGCCCAATACATCAGCCCTTCATCTCCAAGTGGCATAGCAATCTTGTCACTTCTTGCGACGATCAGATACTGCTGGGCAGCTCCGCTTGGGTGTCCAATGCACACAATGCTAGGCTGGTGGCCTCTCGATGAATCAGGATTCTCAAGCAATGATGAAATGCTCGTTCTAGGCTGTAACACAAAACGTTTGAATTACTACATTATTAAACCAGCATGGGGAGGAGACCACAACACAACATCAGGAGGTTCAGTGATGCAACCAATAAGTCATAAGTAACAAACATACTTGCACAAAGTCCATGAGGTAGGAAATGGCTGATTTAACACTGCAGCGACTCCATCCAGCCCCTCGTCCTGATGGCATTGGTGGAAGAAGGTGTGTGAGCATCTGAAGTGCTTTGAAGCAAAGCATGTCTACATGAAAATATTAGAATCCAAATTAGATATCTACCATTACACAAGGTTAAAGTGTATATGACACCTAAAAAAAAAAGGTAAACGGCATATAATTATCAAGACTATACATAAAACATAGTACTTTGAAGTCATGTGTAAACCCGATGATTGAAAAATTAAGTTTGTACACGATTTCAAAGTGTGGTTTTCGCGACGCTCTTCGACAAGCAGTGCCGGCTTACCTGAAACCTGAAGTCTGTGGCAGAAAATTGCTCAAAATTGCTGAATTCTTCACCCTCCATCGATAGCTGTGTGGTGTGGGAACGAATGAAGTCTACCGCCACTGACATCACAGGGTCACCTGGCGGTAGACTTCATTCGTTCCCACGCCACACAACTAGCGATGGAGGGTGAAGAATTCAGCAATTTTGAGCAATTTTCTGCAACAGACTCAAGCAGAGATGAGATTGAGGAAGACTTCGATCCGGATCAGTTTGTAAAGGTGATTGTGAGCATTGAGCCGTATCTGGATGACGAGCCAGCAGAAGAGCCGAGTTCTGACAGTGATGACATAGTAGCTAGCTAGCCTCGCTGCTAATAAGTATAACGCCCCCCTCATTGAGGCAGATGTACTGTTTGCCTCCAGTCTCTTAGCTCTTTCACAGCTGTTGTTTGTTAGGTCAGCCATTCTAAATAGGTTCTACACATACGTGAAATACATTCCCTATTTAATGGATAGAGAGCAATGCTCCCAGCATTACTTCACAGCAAATTACTTTAGTTGTCATTTCAAGCTTGCTGGAGAAGGCACTCTTGTGCGACACACATTCTGCACCCACTTCTCGCGTACTTCCTCGTCTTTTGGAAATTTGAAAAGGCTAAAAGAATGGGAACTGACGTTCGAGCAATATGCTGCAACACACCGTGAAGGCATATTTAATGCATATTTACAACTGATCCTTAAGAAATAGCCGGTGGCTCCCTGAGAAAATGTGTTTTCTGTCAGGAAAAATGGCGACCAAGTGCAACAGAGTACCTCCGTTTACGTAATTTAAGTTTTTTAACGCAGGGTGGAAGTGAGTCGCTTGGGAAGTCGGTAGCTCAGTGGCGCTGCATTCAAATGATGATTTTAACAAGTCAAATGTGTATATTTTTCCTCAACATATATATATATCGATTGTGAAATACCACCTTCGTTCTATTTATTAAAAAAAATAGTATTGAGGTGTCATATGCACTTTAAGTCATCTTGAACAATTAAACTGGCTTCAGTTATTATCCATTGCATAAAAGTTATAAGTGCATTTTCCCCCCTATCTTTCTGAATGCGAACCAACATACCATCACTGTTGTTCCTGGTGGTTGAAGGATTTTCCAGATCCTCAGACAACTCCAACGCAGCAACCTTCATTAGCTTAGGGATGATGGGGGGCTTCAAAGGACAGATTCACTGTAGCTAAAAATGAATGAATCCGCTGTGTGAGGCTGGATCAAAGTAGTGTTCCTTTTCATGGGTTGAAGGTAGAGAGTGGACATGAGGCATCAGTCAATAATACCAACAATACAATGGCCCTTATTTCTGAAACAATAAACATTTGGTACATCAGTAAAATGTGGGGTGGGAAGGTAAACATCATTTTTTTTTACTTACATATCCCTCATTGTGTTCCTGGATTTTGACACTCAATTTAGGAAACGTGGTGACAACATTCTTGTCAAGACGCACCTTGTCATCACTGGATGGGTAACTGAAAATAACAGACAGCATCAACCAAACCATTTCTAAACACACATTGAAGAGTTCAGAAGTCCACCTGACCTTTTTTGTGGTAAATTGGAAAAAACACAGCTGGCATGATTATCGTATAGTAGGCACTGAGAATATTTCCCTTTATATCATACCTAAATTTTCACAGAAGTGGTTTTTGCACCTGAACTCTTCAATTAGAAACATGTATTGCCATCCAGGGCTGGACTGGCAATCTGGCATACCGGGCGTTTTCCCGGTGGGCCGAGGTGCAATATGGGCCGAGAGTCCCGAATTTATAATTTTTTTTTTTAAATTAAAAAAAAAAAAATGTTTTATTTTTTTTCACATATAATGGTCTGACCGGCTGGCCCACGAAAGTAGTTCATGAGCGGCCCTATTGACACTGGGCTGGCCCAATCACATCCCCTGGGCTGACCCAACACCAACCCCTTTTGGTTTGGACCTGCCTACATAATGCATTAGGACGGGAAACAAACTCAGAGTGGCCCATGGCCTTGACATGCTTGACAAGCGCATGCTAGTCTGCGGCCCATTGGCTGTCTTCTTTAGTGACAAGGGGCTCGTCCAATCATATCAACAAACATCTTCTACCTTTGGCTTGGGCGGTGCACAGAAACGCACGTTTCGTTAGAATCCTCCAGTCCAAAATGGAGAGAAAGCGAAAAGAGGGTGCGGAGAAACTGCGAGATAAGAAGAGGCTTGCTTTTCAAGCCTACACTGCCAAATGTGCCAAAATATCGGAAATGTTTGCCACGGCAGGGCCATCATCAGGTACCGTGGATGAAAGTGATACTGGTGGCGACAGCCAGGGAGATACGATACAACGACCTACGGTAAGCTTACTGATCATGAATTAAAACGTCTCTAAAATATGTTTGACTTAGGACCTATGTTCTATGGCCAAGTTCGTTTGCATTGTAAATACAAGACAAGTCTGTAGCTGTTGCTAGCCCTCAGCCTACTCTACTCTGAAACAGCCAGCCGTTAGCCTACACTCTATGTTGTGTGTTTGAGTGGTGGGCTAGCCCCTTAGCCTATTGGTGCGCGGTGCCATGTCAATGTTCCGAAAGCCCAGTATTCCCAAACCCTGGTATTCCGAAAATATGCCAATTTGTCCAGATAGCGAATTATGATAGCCCGTTATACGCTCCAGTTTGCCCCCCGAAGTTCAGGGGCGTGGTACAAACGTTAGTGCCACCTCATCAAGCGCGTTTCCTACAGGAGGAAATAGACTCCCTTCTAGGAAAGGGAGCAATACAGTCTGTACCTCTCGTAGACGAGAACAGGGGGTTCTTCAGTCACTATTTTCTGGTTCCAAAAAAGGACGGAAAATATCGACCGATCTTAAACCTCCATATTCTGAACAAAGCTTTAAAGTGTATGATGTATATTGCATTGTATTGAATTTAGATTAATTAAGACCACCACCTTAACAAACAAACTCTTGTTGAACTCATAAAGTAGTAGGTTCAGTGACGTGCGGTGAGACAGCTGTCTTCTGTAGCTTCTGCGAGCCCATGAATCAATGTTTCGTTGGAATCATGATGTAACGTTGTTGTAGCGGGAATACAGCAATGCTATTTTCTAATTGGCAGGGCATATGATTCTAGACTTCGCTGAAGCGACTGAAACGGTGAATTTTGATCACATTCAGCGAAAGTTAACAGGTAAAACGGGAGAAAAATAGGGCGTCTTTAGGCCATCCTGCCTAAAAGTAGGGCGTCCCATTTCTTCTTATTTTTTTGTAGACTATAGGGCAGACGCCCTGCTAGCTAAAAGCCTGGTTGGTGTGTAGACATTCGAGAGACCAAAGGGTATGTTATCGAATTAAGTGGGCCGGTCTGGTTCAAAATGCCCGGGCCGATTTTTTGTCCCAGTCCAGCCCTGTTGCCATCAGTTATACTCACACTTCACATGTATTGACTAAAATATTAATTTTAAGTATGAGATATATAAGAACAAATTTCACTCCACTGTCAATACTTTTGAATCTCACACTTTGACAGTGTCGTCAACTTACAATCCTCATCTCTCCTCAAGATTGCTGACAGCAACCCTCACAAGTAGCACCCTGTTTTTTGTGCATATGGTACCAGATTTCTCATATTCTGTGAGTATGTTTGGAGCTTTTGATTGAATTAGTACTTTGAGTGCCTCCAATCCACTGTCGTCCAGCCTGTCATGGGAAGGTAGAAAATGTGTCTGTCTTGGCAGGGGAGGAGGCTAGAGAAAAACACAAACCAAAGCAAAAATGTATGAGCCATTGGTGCAGTTTAAAATCCCTAAACAAACATTTAAAACACATATTTTCAACAGGACT
Source organism: Sprattus sprattus (assembly GCF_963457725.1). Taxonomy (NCBI): domain Eukaryota; kingdom Metazoa; phylum Chordata; class Actinopteri; order Clupeiformes; family Clupeidae; genus Sprattus; species Sprattus sprattus. The sequence goes on from NC_137920.1 coordinate 37,472,115, forward strand.
GCATAATTACTTAAAAAATTAGCAACAACTATTCAACCAAAGTTTTCTTATCTTACAGCCTTACCGGACATATCAGTTGAATTTCTGCGTCCGCTAGCTCAGAACCCGTCCAGAAAAAAATAACTGAAATGTTTCAAGTTCGTTGATGTCTGTGTTACGATCTGTATCAATAAACTCATTGAAGTCGGCATTATACATGAGAAATCAATCTATATATACACTTCAGAAGGTAGGCCATCTTGAGATTTTCATTCATCAAGTAATTCCTTCGCATTTCTTAGGTGGTAACTATCTTGCAGATCTCTCTGCCATCTAGGTAGATATATGCCAGTATTTTTTTTTAAAAGCTAGCCTCCATTTGCTGATAAAGAGAAGAAAAACAAGGTTTTAGTCATTATTCACTACAGTAAAAAAAAAAAAAAAAAAAAAAAACAGACAGCCACTTCTACCATTGCCATTGTTTTGCTAGCTAATCAAACCATGTAGCAAAATTAGATTGATAGATAGTGCCGTATTTGAGTAATGAAATCTTACCGAACTGTGTTTTATTTGAACCGTTCAAGGCTGGTTACTCTGTTGTAGAATTGAACAGAAAAAGAAAATGTAGCAGGTCAGGAACAGACAATACAATGACCAATACTCAAGCTATGCATTCAAGTTCACAGGAGATTGCTCCCGATTCCATTGTGCCTTGTCTGTGGGGGGGGAACTCGAACAAACTAACTTAAAAGGCATTTCACAACCAAACAACACAATAACATGTAATGCTCGTGTGCCGTGAGACTTTTTTCCCCATAGAATACATAGATTGTGCTTCGAGACAAACGGGTTGGGGGAAAACTGATTTCCACCACTGGCGTTGCCCCTGCTCTATGGTTATAATATAAAATGGCGCAAACTAGCCAACACGATATGCTAAATAGCTAGCCTTAAAGCTATGGCAAAAGAGTATCTATGATATGTGCTTAAAAGAGCCTTCGTCATTAGAAAACGCAATATGTTACTAGCCAGGTTTCTACTTTCTCTCACTCTGCATGTTTTCAATAGCAAATACAAAATGCCAACCCATTTTACAGATTAAATTATCCAGGTTGGCTAGCTAGCTAACTTGAACTGTTAATGTTACCTTAGCTAGCTACTATGGCTTACATTACCTAACGACTACGAACTGAAGGTTGTCAGTGCAAGCTAGCTAGTCAAAGTTAGCCAGAGCCTCATATGGTGTTGGCTACACTCACATTACGGCCCCCATTCAGCACACCAGCATGACAGCACGACAACCTATACACAATGAGCCTTTCATCGTCAAATACAATGCCAGGGTATTAAGCTTTTTATTTTTGAGAACTCAATTAAAGTACAAAGACATTTACCTTTAGTCTTCTGCTGTCGTGTCAGTGTTGAAACTCCGTGGTAACCAGTGCAAGAATGTTCTATTTGGGCGCGCACAGACCCTACATCGGCCTCAATGCGGGAGGCATATGAGAGCATAGACATAATACATGTATATGTCTATGTATGAGAGCATAATCTGTATGCTAACGGTATACTTTTAGCAGAGAGGCTAGCTAGCTTAAGCTACTATGTGTCTTAATGGAGTTTTGGTCTACGCGAAATCAGCAACCTAAAATAATATTTGAGAGCTTCAGTTAAGACCACCAATACCAAGCACCATCCGTGTAGCACATAAACAACTAACCGAGTCAATGTAGACGTATAAAAAGTCGTGTAGATAGCTTAATTCACATAAAATATTTCCCACTAACAGGCTACACGCCGCCATCTTTGTTCAGTTTCGATATTTTTGAGTGACTCACTCTCAACCAATCAGAATGCTTGATTTCATCTACCCGTGTTACAACAGTAAATAAACGTATTTCTAATGTTTTTTTTCTGTGTAAAACAACAGAAATATTGTGTGTTTTCACAGTTACAGTGATTTCATGCTATTTTACATTTGTCATGTAAAATCACAGTCTCTTTTTGTAAATTGAATGGTATTTTAAAAATACAGAAAAAATCTGTAAAATAAACAGTGAAATTCTGTTTTATTACATTTTTTTTTTACAGTGTAGGTTACAAAACACGCTCTAATAAAACAGTTAAAACAAGAAGTTTCAGTTACCTACAAAGCATGGCAATGGGTAATATTTCACAAAGAATAGTTTGGACAGGCAGGCAAGAATCCTCTGGTTAAAGCGCTCAGGCATCATCAATGCAGCTCCCAACCGGCCTCATGATAAAAACATGAGATGGCATCAAACGCAAGACGCCACTCATGCCACCTCCAATCACACACACGCTTCATCAGTCCAGATACATACAGCTGCCATTAGTCCAGATACATGCAGCTGCCATCAGTCAAGATACTACATGCAGCTGCCATCCCGTATCAGAGAAGCCAATGCAGAAGAGCTCCGCACAACGAATGCTTCGACATTAATGGCTTGAACAATGTGACATAAAAAGCCAATAAATGTACCAGGTAAATATGCGGATGTGGTGTATGTGCGTGTGTGTGTGTGTGTGTATGTGTGTGTCTGCGTGTGTGACTTCAATAGCTCTCAGCTCCCTTTAAAGGGCTTGTCATCTCTAATAGAGGCCCAATTATGACTGGGGAGTTCATGAATGATGTAGAGAAGCTGTGTACATGGCTGATGTACAGTACTGTAGAGTGGCTGTGTATACGGTCTGGCTGATGTACAGTACTGTAGAGTGGCTGTGTATACGATCTGGCTGATGTTCAGTACTGTAGAGTGGCTGTGTATACGGTCTGGCTAATGTACAGTACTGTAGAGTGGCTGTGTATACAGTCTGGCTGATGAACAGTACTGTAGAGTGAGACATGAGATGGCATCAAACGCAAGACGCCACTCATGCCACCTCCAATGACACACACCCTTCATCAGTCAAGATACATGCCGCTGCCATCACGTATAAGAGCAGCCAATGCAGAAGAGCTCCACACAACAAACGCTTCTGCATAATGGCTTGAACAATGTGACATAAAAAGCCAAATAATGTCCTAGGAGAATATGCAGATGTGGTGTATGTGGTGCGTGTGTCTCGCTCTGTGTGTGTGGGTGTGTGTGTGTGTGTGTGTGTGTGTTTGTGTGTGTGTGTGTGTGTCTCTCTTATTGTGTGTGTGTGTATGTGTGTGTGTGTGTGTGTGTGGTGGGTGACTTCAACAGCTCTCAGCTCCCTTTAAAGGGCTTGTCATCTCTAATAGAGGCCCCATTACAACTGGAGAGTTCATGGATGGTGCAGAGTGGATGTGTATACGGCTCTGTGATGTACAGTACTGTAGAATGGCTGTGTATACGGCCTGGCTGATGTACAGTACTGTAGAAGTGGCTGTGTACAGTACTGTAGAAGTGGCTGATGTACAGTACTGTAGAAGTGGCTGATGTACAGTACTGTAGAAGTGGCTGTGTATACGGTCTGGCTGGTGTACAGTACTGTAGAAGTGGCTGTGTACAGTACTGTAGAGTGGCTGTGTATACGGTCTGGCTGGTGTACAGTACTGTAGAGTGGCTGTGTATACGGTCTGGCTGGTGTACAGTACTGTAGAAGTGGCTGTGTACAGTACTGTAGAGTGGCTGTGTATACGGTCTGGCTGGTGTACAGTACTGTAGAGTGGCTGTGTATACGGTCTGCTGGTGTACAGTACTGTAGAAGTGGCTGTGTACAGTACTGTAGAATGGCTGTGTATACGGTCTGGCTGATGTTCGGTACTGTAGAAGGGCTTCTCAGAGACAGGTAGAAGGAGCATTGACTATGATACAAATAAAAGCAATAAAACTCCTCACAGGGCAGTTGGTGATTCGCATGTTTGCCTGTGTACAGTCTGGAGCAACTGTAAATAGAGTGTCATGGTCTCCCCAGCCGGCTGTCACTCTACACGCTGAGCTGTGAGATTCTGGCGTCAGTCAATGTTATACTAATCAAGGAAGGGACAACATATAGGGTATCAAACACCCAGGAGCTTTGAGACAGAGACATGGTGTTAATACTGTATTTGAGCAGCATCCCCCCCCCCCCCCCCCATCCCCCCCCCCCCCCCCCCTCACACACACACTTTCCCTTTAGACTAAAAGTAAATCTGTGCGTTTCTGAGGCATTACTTTTTGAGGTTCTTAACATTCTCTTTAGAACATCAGTTGGTATTAAACATAAAATACCATTGTAACAACATTTTGCACTACACAATAACTAAACAGACGGCGTTTCATTTAATGGATTCAATGATAGTGAATAGGGATGCACCGATGCATCGGCCGTACATCGGTATCGGCCGATGTTTGCCTCTTTTAATGTTATCGGCCTATCGGTAATAAACTTGACTTTCACCGATGGTACTGGCCGATGTTTATGGCAGGCAGGTTTTAAAGAAAAATATTGTATTATATTCGTTTTAATCTTGAATTTATATGGCATTCCATAAGGGTTTATGCTTGTGTTTTGTAAGGCTGCATTGCAAGCATCTGTTTACAGTTGAAATGATGTCTTGATGCCTGGTGATATTATATTAAATAAAGTTTAGTTAAACTAAAGATTGTTTCATAAATCTGATTGAATTTGTGCTCATTCAAAATTAAGAGTGATAAAGGGCTGACATAATTTAACACATTGCTTTTTAGATAATGATTTCATTATTTTCCTGGCACAAAAGGGTGAATGAATAACAACAAAAACAAAATAAACAAATATCGGTATCGGTATCGGCTATATTGTTGTTTTGAACATCGGTATCGGTATCGGCCAAGAATTTCCATATCGGTGCATCCCTAATAGTGAATTAAGTTAAAATTAAATTGAGGGCTTCTGTCAATCATGGCTGGCTGGTAAAACAACATCTGACACCGACACACAGTAGGTTTCACAATGGTGAATCTTATGGAGAAATAACATCTGTAGATTCCCACTGCTTTCCCACCAAAACTCTTTTCTGAATTGGGGTCAGAGAACAGTATCCATGTTCCCTGCCTTTCTCCTATATCTGAAGTGGATAACTCTTAAAACCAGCAGATATATACGTGGCACTCCCATTCCACTCTATTCATCTGTCTGCATCATTCACCCTGCTGTGTTTCCTTACAGCGTGCGGTGGCTAATCCTTAGCGAGAGGGCCGCCCTCTCCCATCGACGTTTTGCTCTCCAGAGATAGAAGCAGACCAATCCCCCGAGAGAATGAAAAAAAAGGAACGGGAGAAAACATGGAAGGCACGAGACTGCAAACGTAGACCGACCGCAGCAGACAGGAGGCTGAGAACCTTGAGAACAATTGTGGACATGTGAGTGGGCAATTCCTGTCACATTTGTCTCCCTGTCTTTGAAAATATGAGTGTAATTGTGTACTGCCTTGGGAGTATACATATATATTTATTTATTTTTGTCCATACAGTATTTGTATGTGTGTGGGTGTATTGTGTGTGTGTGTGTGTGTGTGTGTGTGTGTGTGTGTGTGTGTGTATGTGTAATAATTAATCAGCACTGACTCGGAAAGTTGCCATATTTAGCTCTGTCAGACGTGTAGTAAGTCATACCCACTCGGCATAATCAGCCTTCAATAAGCTCACCCCTGTGGCCTCTAGCCCAGCGTCTCCTTCCCTTTCTTCTCCCTTCATCCCAGATTACAATTAGATGGCTTAATGATGGAGCCACACTCCCTTCTACCACACACACACACACACACAAGCACTCACACACACACACACACACACAAACACACACACATACACACACACACACACACGGTCTGCCAAACAGCACCTCCAGTGTCACGTCGTTCGACTGGAAGCTGGGAACAGTTGAGCATCATGTGTAATGTTTCCCCCGACAGTCCCAGTTCATGAGCGATGAGTCATTGAGCGTGCAGCAGGGGATCGCTGCTGTGAAAGAAACACAATGGGATGCATGATCTCATGAGACCAGACAACTGGAACTGCAACAAACAGAGAGAGAAGCAGGAACAGAAAGATTGGTTAAGAGGGAAGCTTATTATGCAGTTGCTTTTGATATCTGTATTTGCACATTAATAAAATACTACTACTACTACTACTACTATAATGACACTTAACCTTTCACAATCGAGGTTGCTTTACATAAAACAAGAACCAATAAACCAAGGTATGTCAAAATGCTAAAAGTTCAACCACACAGTTTTCCCCTACTCCTGTAATGTCACCAAACTAGGAAATACAAATGGGAATGTTTTGTTTGTGTAGCTTGTCTGTCCTATAAGTGTGTGCATTCATGTGTCCAATTGTCATGTTGTAAAATAAGGTTGACACAAAGTGTTCTCCAGAAAACAAAAAACTGAACCAAAACTAAAAAAATTCATTCAGATGATCGTACAGGTTGTTTCCATGACAACACTCAATGTGGCAAGCGGTTGTTAAAATTGGGGACAGTGGACAAAAGGAGCTTTAGCATTATCTCTAAGAAACACTCCTGGAGGTAATCAAAAGCCTCTTTGTCTCCATTATGGGAAAGTTCAGCACCAAATTCTAATACAGACTTTGGAAAAAAAGTCAACTGCCTCAGACATTTTGCTGCCATCCAACAGGTGTGTTATATTCAGTGGTGTAGAGGAGTACTCAAGCTGGGCCTTTTCCTGCACACAGCTGCCCCCCTAACTGTGCACCCTGTCACAATTGTTCCCTCCTACCCCCCTCTCTCTTTCTTACAAAAACAGACACATACGTATGCTGACACAGACAAACACACAAACACACACACACATTAACATAAACTGAACTGTATGAACGGTCCTGGATTAAATGGGGCAGAAATAGCCCTTTTCATTATACTACAATGGCAGGATAAATCAAGGGCTCCAACAGCACTGTCATCTATCCAAATCGTGACCCTGATATTGTATGTTGAAATGAAGTGTTGCACCCTGGGATTGCAATCATTTGGCCCGAAGGGCTGCATGTCATCACTGTCATCACTGCTCGTTTCTCAACTGCGGTGGACGTAATGGTGAGAGCAGAATGACTTTGTCAGGCCATTAGTCACTCGGACCTGTCACAACAACCTTTCTAACACCTCTTTGTCTGAGAACTGAGAAGGCTACAAAAAGTCCTGTGTGTCTCATTCAAGAACGTAATGAAGTATAAAGGCCAAAGAGACCAGACTTCATCACAAGTATAAGCTCAGGTAGCATGCACTGTTACTCATGTGTGACAGAAACTCCAACCATGACTGGCCATTTCATAAAACTGTGAATCAGTGCATTATCTCATCAACCCAACAAACATGTGGGCATATTCATTGTTACAAGAGCAAGTCTGATTGTAAATGTTAGCTGGTCATAGTTGTATTACTTTTTTCGCAGTGTACTGATCATACTACTCAATCATACTACTATGATTGTTTTGAGTTAAGTTAAGTTAATAAGTTAGTTGCATGCTTATTACACTGTTATAACCTGAAAGTACATGGCAAAGGTAGTTTATAGATGAATAGAGGGATTTTGGTTTGTGGTTGCCAACCCAATCCTTAATTTAATATGCTCTCGCAGAAAATACATGTCTGATAAAGGTGCATTAGAACACCTGAAATAGATACTAAACAACCACTGAGTTGCATGTGACTTTGATAGAAAATCCTGTATTTCCCCGAAGAAAGATTAAATCAGACAGTTATACCAGTGAAAGTCTATCATTATTACATTTTTTTTTTTTTTTTTTTTTACAACTGCTCACAAGTTTTCCTGAAACTCGGTCTATAATGTTTTAAAAGCTATACACACACAATTCACAAATCAGCACACACAAAATACGGAACACCCCATCTCCTGCAAAATTTAACATGTTATTCAAAACTCTAAATCTAACCCAAGTTACAATGACTAACTCATGACCAACAAAAAAATGTGGCCCAGAGGTATTTTTTTCACATACTCAGCCTTTTTTCTGTTTGCTGTGCCCACATGAATAGGTGATTACAGGCGTAGGCAACACATGCCATCTCACTCTCGTATTGATGCATGAGAACTATAAATGCAGAGCCTATACTTGATATGAAAATATTCTATTTAATCCTGATCTTCATAGAATCACAGTGTTCAACAGATACTCTCCAAAGTGTCAGCAATACCACTGTAAAATTCATTAAAAACAACTTGACTCTAGTTCTGTATAAAATCTTGGGCACCCTAACATAGATGTTGCTGGACAGTATAGACTCCATTTTGACTTGGAGCTCAAGATAACTGTTGTAAGTTGACAACAGCTCAAAAGATGGGCCACAATTATATGGAATTGGCAGCCATGCTAAGCCTTCTAACATGTTGAATATGACTTATTTTTCTTGTTGAAATCAGACTCAACATCGTCGTAGATCTCAACATCTTCCTGAGGTCTATTTCATCTAATCCCCTCATATACTGATGTAAAAATACCAAACTTTGTTTCTCTGCTGGAGTAGCTGGACAGGTCGTGATCAGCTTCAACAGCTTTGGTGTTGACGGTTTAAGATCATCATACATCGCTGGGAAAGAACTTCTCCTCCTCCCCATGGTCCATTTCGTGGTTATTTGAAGAATCACATTGAGGAATTGCATTTGAAAAGACTCTGGCAAAGTTACGACTGCTAACTCATGTTCTGAAAGTCTTCTGAAGTTCAGAAGAAATACCAGATGAGAAATCGTTGGAGAATGGCAAATATTGTCCTAAATCCACCGAAGTGGAGTTCAGAAGAAAGTCCGGTAACACTTTCTATGAAGCCCAGCGTTATAAGGCCCTATAAGGACATTATAAGGGCCTTAATAATGACTTATAGCGATTGCTACAATGACTTATAGCTACTTTATAACTGCGTATAATGTCTTCCTGATGACTCATAATCACCTTTATGATACATTGTATCAGCTCATTATGAATGGTTATAATTAAAGACGGAATAATGCATTATAAATATGTGACTGTCGGGCAACACTTGCTATGAAGCCTGCCTTTATAGGTCCTATAAGGACATTAATGATGACGTTTAAAAGTAGCTATAACTCATTGTAACACTCTTTATAACTATGTTTAGCATCTCCACAATGACTCATATCCACTGCTCTGAAAGGTTATGTCAGTTAATTATAAATGGTTATAATCTAAGATAAAATGATGCATTATAAATATGTGATCATAGGTTTGTGTGGGTAATCATGAATCCTATGAAGCCTGCATATATGAAGCACTATAAGAACATTCATAATACCTTTAAAAACTAGATAAGTCATTGTGGCACTCATTATAACTATGTATATAGGTCTTCATGGCACATCATAACCACCTTTGTTATATATTATGCAAAAGGGATATAAGATTATTATATTGCTAGGTGCCGTTCCCTTGTGACACCAGAAATCCAAGAAAAAATAAGCAAGATGAAAACTGATGGGGACTTGCTCCTGATGGCCGTCCATTAAAATGTCATACCGTATGTCACATCAATAAGTTGTCTACAGAAGGCTTGCTGTTTTTTTTGTTTGTTTTTTTTTAACACCCTTTTTAACACCCTTACAATGCTATGTTCTGGGCTATGTTCAGCCAGTGCTGATTTAAATAAAATGGTTTTCATCTGTATCCTGTTGTATCCTGTTGTATTTACTGTCAGCACTATTAACAAGTTCATAATGCCTTATCTTCTCTTCTCTTCTCTTATAATAATCTTATATCTGTTTAAAACAAAATTACTCTTTTGTCACTTTACTTAAAGCTGACAAAGTACACTTATATAATCTCATATCTGTTCATAACAACACCACCCTTTTGTCACTTTACTTAAAGCTGACAAAGTCCACTTATAGGATCTTCTAAAAGTTTATAATATTCTATGTCTGTATAGCAGCCTAGTCACCATACTAATAACCATTAATGAATATGCATAATATATCACAAAGGTGCTACAATGACTTAGCTACTTTTAAACGTCATCATTAATGTCCTTATAGGACCTTATAAAGGCAGGCTTCATAGCAAGTGTTACCCGACAGTCACATATTTATAATGCATTATTCCGTCTTTAATTATAACCATTCATAATGAACTGATATAATGTATCATAAAGGTGATTATGAGTCATCATGAAGACATTATGCGTAGTTATAAAGTAGCTATAAGTCATTGTAGCAATCGCTATAAGTCATTATTAAGGCCCTTATAATGTCCTTATAGGGCCTTATAACGCTGGGCTTCATAGAAAGTGTTACCGAAAGTCCTTCTTAAATTCTTCTCAACTGCGTTCGAGAATGAGGACCATTGTTTCCTTCCAATAAATTAGTTTGTGTTGTTTTTACCTTATTTGTGCTGATTTTGTTGTGCAATACTAAAGAATCTGTTTCTGTAGCATTGGCTCACCAGTTTATTGTGCCCAAATTGAAGTTGGTTACAGTTGGAACTCAGCTAATATCGCTCGCTAGCTAACAAAGTTACATTAGCGGGCTAGCTAGGTATCGCTGACCAGAAACTAAGCTGGTTAGTTTAATTGATAACGTCATTTGTTTTGGTCAGTAATACCTTGGTTTGCTGGCACTGGGAATAATCACTGTAGTATTACATTGGCCATGTTAGCTAGCTACATATATAACTAGCTCGATAAGGTTAACTGCTAGTGTCAAGTTTGGATCAGTTTAAGTTTTTTTTTTCATTTTTGCTAGTAAGTCAATCACTGTCCCCTCGCAAAAGTGAGCTAACCCAACTGGATTCCTGCTATCTCTGAATACGTTAGCAGAATTACTAGTATACAAGTTATATACAATAGAGGAGTCCGACAAATCGGTTTACATTATGAAGGATATGCTTTTTTGGAGTGTTACAATACTGAGCCTCCACCAAATGATCAGCAGCAGTAAACAACCAAACTGCTTCGGTTTCCATTATATTCCTTTTCTTAACTTCTTCTGCTGTTTCCATTAGATTCCTTTACTTAATTTCTTCTGCTGTAGGACTTAGGTGCCTGGCATCCAGAGTTTGACTGACGTTTACACTGAAGCAGCATGTTATTAGGCCAGTTTACTGCAGGGCTATCAATAGTAGAAACGCAAATGGCTTACAGCTTGAAGCCCCAGTCCAATCCAATTAGTCCCAGTTTTTCTGAAGATAGCCCTACTGGTCCGATTGTTAAGATCCCAGCGATTTAAGACATTTGTATTGCGATCGCTGCTTGTGTTCTGTTTGCTACGGTTTTACTACGTGTTTTCCTATGTTTGTTTTGTTCCTGTGATCAGGCCATGTGCGTTTGTTTATTGGTTGCAGACTCCGCCCTCTGTCTTTTCCCTGACCTTTCAGTACTCACCGGTTTCCCTTTTTACCCGTGAATTGTTGGCCTAATTGTTTATCCCTTGCCTTGTTAATTCCCCTTATTGTTTTCACCCGTGTATTGCTCTGTTCCCATTCTTTTCGCCGAAAGTTTGTGCATGAATTAGTTTCACCTGTGTTAATTATCCTTGCCCCAATGTATCGTTGATTGCTTAACCTGAGATGTTTCACCTGTGTAATTCTGTTCCCCCTGCTATATATTGTTCTGTCCCTCTTTAGTTCACTGTCGGATTGTAATTCTTATCGATGCGAATCTATGTCCGAATCCTGTGTTTTCCGAGTACCTGGTATCGTATACGTTTTCTGTTTTGAGATCTTCTGTGTTTTGCCTTCGGTTTTCTGTTTGCCTGTAATCTCTTTTGGACTTTCAGATTTTGCTCTTTTGTGTTTTTGCCCTTTTTGGAATTTTTGTGTGTTCTCTTCTGAAGAAAATAAATCTGAAGAGTTTTTTGCAATCTGGTTTGCAATTAGGTCCTTGCCGTGAGAAAGCCTAACACCGATAGTGGAAAACTAACTATTTTCAAGCTACCAGCTTGACTCTGAATGACAGTTCCGAATATTTCCTGCTAAAGATGTATGATGGAGTATTAGGGCCACATTAAGAAAAATAAAAAGATGAGGATGTTTTTTATTTTATTTTTGTATTTCGAGGATAAATGTTGAGAATAAGAATTGAAATGTCGATGAAAGGTTTGTAACGTCAAGGTTAAGCATAAATTAACAACCTTTACGTTATTGATATATGATACAGCTATCAGTTAAGAATACAGTTGCACCACTTCATAAACTCACCTTCGCACACACCCTACAGCTGGCGTGGGGGTCAGTCACTCTCCTAACTTGATTTGATGGACCAGAAGAGTTGAATTTTTTTACATTTCAACTTTATTCTCCAAATGTTGACTTTGATTTTATCCTCATGCCTGGCAATAATACTGAAAGTTCGACTTTATTCTGGAAATGCATACTAAGGTGGCCCTAATACTCAGTCGTACTGCTGCCCAGGGACGTGCACGGGAATTTTGAGGGGCAGTTGCTCTGGGCTGATAAAAAGGCACCACCCGAAAAAAAATCACACTGACTGTATGGAGAACTGGCAACAACAGGAACTTTATTAATATATAAGATATAAAGACCCATCTGCGGTGTTTATTTTTTTAAAAGGCATTCCACCTGATCATGCTTAGCATATGCGATTCAGTGCTATATGATTTGATATTATTTCATATTACTGCTCTGTACATGAGCTGGATCTGTGGGATTACCCAATCTCAGCAAAAAATCTAAATCTGTTGTCATGGATTGAGCCTCACTCTCCATCTCAATATCTTCCCTGGCAGGCAGTCTGTCCTGACTTTCTGTGTCGTCCCTTTCCCTGTTTTCAAAGTCTGTGCTGATCTCATCTGGGTCTGGGTCTGGCTCTGCCTCTTTGGATGCAGTTGATGCGCTTGGCTCATCATCTGTCCAATCATATATTACTGTTATTAACATTTTATTTACTATTATAATGCCCACTAGAAGCAGTGGTACTTTTTCTGCTCAGGCAAGATCTTTGAGAGGATCTCTAATAGCCTATACTTTTTTAAGATTACAATTATTTAGCATGTGGCTCTTTATCCCTGTACTTTCTAGCATGGTCCTTTTATCTCAAATTTGGTGTTCAGCACTTAGGCCTACCTGTCAAATTTATCTCCTGGTCCGAATTTTCCTTTGGTCTGGAGGCTTGTGGTTGCTCCTCATCTTAAATGTAATGTAATTATGATAAGTTGCCATTAATAGGCTAAAAATATGAGTTTGATTAATTCATTAATTAATTAGCCTATGCATTATCATCTTTATCACAATTCAATGTCTCTGTCTCACCTGCTGGTTTACTTTTTTGTAGCCAACCCTGCAGGGCTGCTTCTCTCTCCCCTGAGTCCTCCTTTTCAGTAGGCATTCTGCACTCTACACACTGTAAAAAAAAAATCTGTAAAAAAACAGTAAATTACTGGCAGCTATGGCTGCCAAACAAAAACCGCAAAATTAAAGTAAAACATCCTAATTCAAATAAAGTGCAAAAACCCTATATTTACAGATATTTCCATTTAAGGATTTGCAGAGAAAAACTGTTTTTTTTATAGATTTTTCCTCAATTAATACAATCAAACACCATTAATAAAGTTAGATCCCTAACAGTTTAGCAGAGAAAAACTGTTATTGTACAGATTCTTCCTAATTTATTACGAGCAAACACCTTTTATTAAGTTAGGGTACTAAAAGTATAGCAGAGAAACACTGTTATTTTACAATGTTTTCCTCGATATTTAAGATTAAAAACCTTCAATAAAGTGGCAGCCCTAACAGTTCAGCAGAGAAAAACTGTTATTTTACAGATTTTTGTATCTATTATTAATATCGAACACTTTCAATAAGGTGACAGTACTACAAGTTTAGCAAAAAATGCTGTTATTTTACAGATTCTTCCTAATTTATTACGAACAAACACCATTCATTAAGTCAGGCTTCTTTAATTAAGATTAAAAATCTTCAATAAAGTGGCAGCCCTAACAGTTCAGCAGAGAAAAACTGTTATTTTACAGATTTTTTTATTATTAATATCGAACACTTTCAATAAAGTGACAGTACTACAAGTTCAGCAAAAAATACTGTTATTTTACAGATTCTTCCTAATTTATAACGAGCAAACACCATTCATTAAGTCAGGCTTCTTTAATTAAGATTAAACACCTTCAATAAAGTGGCAGCCCTAACAGTTTTGCAGAGAAACACTGGTATTTTACAGATTTTCCCTCATTTATTACAATGAAACACCTTCAATTAAGTGACGGCAATTCACATTTAGCAGAGAAACTGTCATTTTCCAGATTGCTCCTACATTTTTATGATCAAACACATTCAATAAAGTGCTGACACATGCTCAAGATTGTAAAATGATGGTTTTATTTTGGAAGACAATAATTTCAAACATTGACTTGCAGGGTTTGTGATTGAAGAGTTTCAGGTGATGCAGAGTTTATTGATGGAGTACAGACGGGGAACAGGACACAAACAGAGTATACAAATCAACGAAAGGGTTAACAGACAGAGTTCTAACACAAAGATCTAGGAACATGAACTAAAGATCGCACAGAGTCTCACTCTGGCTACTGTGCGCAAGGGCAAAGAACAGAGGTACACGGCTACAGGCCGGACAAGACAGTCACATTACTCCCGGTGCCGTATGCACGGCACTCTGGATAATGCAGTCCTAAAAGTCTGCCGGCACCGAAATGGCTGACTCGGAAGCCAGCAGACAGGGAGCTTGCGGGGCTGGACGCCCACGGACAGAGAGCTTGCTGGGCTGGAAGCCAGCTGACAATGGGGTTGTAGTTGCCGGTGGCCGGAAGGCGGAATCCCAGGGACGTAGAGTGGGCCACAGATTTAGAAGACTTGGGCAAAGGTTTCACCCTTGTAGCGACGAGACCAAACACGGAGTGAGGGGAGTGCAGGTTATATATAGGAGTGAATCAGGTGTGTGTGATCATGTGATTTGGGACCTGAATGCAGTGCAGCTGGGATGGTGAATGATACTGATGACATGCAGCTGAGAGCATGAGTGAGAGTGAAACAGGTGTATGTGCTTGTGTGATTGAAGGGGGCGTGGCCGGAGCGGAGCTCAGCAGGAACATCACAATAGCCTCTACCCACAAAAGTTAAAACATTTGACTTCAGACTCATATTAAACTACATGGAGTGAGTCAGTCCATTGCAAAGTAATTTCCCCCTTGTCTCGTCTTTATTGTTCTGCATTGCTCTGGGCCAGCCAGATCCAAGGTTAGGTCAGGTCAAAAGTATTGGGACACCTGATCATCACACATATATGAGTTTCACGCACATCTCATTCCAAAACTACTCTATAACAGTTGCCTCTCTTATAGGAAGTCTTTCCACAAGATTTTGGAGTGGGTCTGTTGGATTTAGTGCCCATTCAGCATTAGGGAATTTGGACAATGCTCTTGTGTGACTAGACCAGGCTTGCCGATGCCGTTAGAATGGGTCCCAAATATGTATAGTGGTGTTTAGTTCAGGGGTGGCTTGATTTTAACCGAATGAACAAAGTGAGTCTGTGACGGGGCACCTGTGTGACCCACCACTGCAGCCTGTAGGCTGCTGCTTTTGTGGACTGGGTGAAGGTGTTTTGGTGTGTGTGTGTGTTACATGTTTGATGTTCATGTCTTTGTTCAGTTAAAATCAGCACATATTCAATGTCTTGTCTCTGAAATTTTCTGTTTATTTAGTTTAACAATAATCATATTGTCATATTTCATACCGTTTGTCAACCGGTGTTTAGTGTCTAAGTTTGTGTTGTGAAGATGGCGCGATATATGGAGTTTATGTTTAATGAGATTTGGCTGCTTTATTATGTGTCGGCTATGCCGGCACCAAGCCTAATTGCTACCATGTGTAGTCTGTGTTTCCTAGTTGATTGGGAGTTTGATTGTTTAGGTATGGCTGCTGTGAGCCACAGGTGTTGGTGCCTTGCTGATTGACACACCTGAAATCAATGATTGGTATGAGCCAATTCAAGGTGCTTGTCAAGGCTACTTAAACTTACCTTTGTTCTTTGTTCAGGAAAGTTGCCAGTTTAATAGGACGTAAGTCCTTGGAGCTCTCACGATGGGCTAGTTACCTTGGTCCTTTTATTTGCTTTTGTTTTGTTTCGTAGTGAGAGTGATCGTGTTTAATAAGGACTCTCACTGACCAGTTAATGGTCCTTTTTATACATGTGGTCTTATGTGAATTGCTTATTTGTTGGTGGCTTCATGCATTTGTCCTTAGTGAAAACTGTATTTTTTATATTGATTTAGTATTGTCAGTGTTTTAACTGCCTTTGTGCCTTATTTGGGTTAATAAAAATACCCATCTTTCTAACATCTTCAACCTCCTGAGTCCTCTTATGAGTAACATCTTGCTCTAAGCGTGAAGGCTATCCCGACCTTTTACAGAGTCTTATCTTATCAGGATAACCCAATCAGCCAGCAAGATACGGGAACCTGTAACTAATATCATAGGTTGACTGACCTGTCAGTCTGACACAATGCGCGCACCCAAGACTATTTTGTTGCTATCATATGTCCATGGTTGCTATGGTAAACTCTGCTAAGTCTGTACGTGAAAAACATAAACTAATACTTTCCTTGACTGGTCCACACATGTGTCAATCATGACTGTAGACCAATGAGATGCAAAGATATCCGAGTGCACAACAGAGAAGGTGGGATGTAATCAGTAATTCACGTGCATTTGTTTTGCCGTTTAGCCACGCAAGTTTTGACAGTTCTATAACGTAATGCAGGTGCACAACAAAACACATTTATTCTACATCATCATGGCTTCTAAAAATAAAACAGAGAGCCAGCCCCCAAAAAGATTGTTTTTATGGGGTAACAGTAGTATTGGAAGAGCTTCAACGGTTGGATGACGAGAAGATTGAAATAGAGTCTGGTATAATCAAAAAGCAGCAAAAGTCACGGAAGTGTATGGAGGGCTCACCGATTATTTATATTCTAACTTTTGATTGGGATGAGATATCAGTTCCAAATTTGTTCAAGTGATGGCATACCCTTGGGGGCACACAATTATATGACAAAACTGGGCATTTCTATTCATTTTCCTACTTACATCCACAGTAATCTAGATGTAAATGAAAAAAAATAGGGAGCGCCTACATTTTGGGAAGGTTATCGACATCTTTCTAAAATTTCAGATATCATATATGGTACTCATAGCTTGACGGGTACTCTGTAACATCAAATTGAAATTTTCCACCATACTGTGCCTAAAACTCAAAAGTAAGCCTTTACATTTGGGCATGGAATTTTTAGGTCATTTAGGAAAAAACATCAAGGTTCTAACAGGTTAAATGAAAATGGGTTTGCAAACATGTTTATGCTGAATTAGTGAAGAATTCACTGTAAATTTACATAGAATCATGCTAAATTGTTAGTATGTACATAAACCATAATATAATGAGCTACATATTAAATTACAGATTATCAGTGTAATTTTATTTACATTTGCATGTATTTCAGAAAAATGGAAAATGTATGTATAAATAATACAGTTATTTTCTGTAAAAAAAATTGAAATCCATGTAATTTGTCATTATTGGCATTATCCTTAAAATAGGAGTCGCGTTTTTAATTTATAGTTAACCTCCATTATTATATGTAGTTTTGTATACAATTTCAAAAAACAGAAAACCACTGTAAAAATGTAGAGTTATTAACTGTAAAATTAGGTTGTTTTTTTACAGTGTAGTCATCTGATTATTTAGGCTAAACGTGGCAAACTGAGCCTCGATTTATGAAGGTTTTAATGAATTTCATAAAACATGATGATGATTGCCCGTTTGTTATACATTTCTACAACTTAAAACTCACCTTTTCTGACAACGTTAAAGCAGTTTTTTCATCGACACAGAAGAACACAACCGTAACCGAAATTGCAGGCTCAGGTGCTGGTCGCGTGCAGTAACACAGTCAGAGGAGGGCGCATGCCCCCCTCCCCCTACTGACTTTCACTCTCGTTGCCCATAGGCTTATCGATTGGAAGTGAAGAAGGCTACTTTATGACATGTTTCGGGTGCAGATTTTTAAAAACTAGGTGTACATGAAATTCTTGGGCAACTCCCCGTTTGCCCTCCTCGAGTAAAAGTGCCCCTCCGAGGGGCTTTTTTTTTTTCTCCTCGGAGGGGCACTTTTACTCGAGGAGGGCAAACGGGCAGTTGCCCAAGCAACCTTAGCACACTCCTGTGCACGTCCCTGCTGCTGCCCATGTGTGCCCAAGGACGCTACGTATTTCTTTCCTTTGCTACATTGACCAGTGAAGCATACCTCCCATCGGTTCAATTTGTACTTCGTATCGGCACCAAACCTTTGTAAGCCTAGTAATATGATGGAAAATAATGACAAAGGCCTACTAATATAATGGAAAACATAAAACATACTTGATGGATGATGATCCTTTGCCTAAACTAAGGCCCAATCCCATTTCTAATCTCCACCCCTACCCTTACCCCTACCCCTTGGCCCTCGCCTTTTCAAACAAAGCAATAACGAAGGTGTAGGCGAAGGGGTTGAAACGCTAGCCCTTTGAATTGGGATATCCCTTCAACAATTACGTACGTCATCAGTACGCTGCGTCAGCTGTTACGTTACCGGAGAGCGACAGCTGTCACTCACCAGACATAAACAAACATGGCGCCTGCAGCTGTTGTTTACACAATGCAACATTTCATCAAACAAGTTTTAAAACCATGAATTACAAAGAAAATACTTACATTTGTGTGATGCTTTTCCTGCTGTTTCCGACATTTTTAAAGGGACTTGCGCAATGTTTCTTCTTTAATGGCAGCTGCCAGACTCAACTTATTGCCGCCATCTACAGGATTCGGTCAGAATCCGTCTCACCCCTCCATTTCAAGTGTGCCCTCGGAAAATCTCCGTTTGGAGGGGTGGAAAGCCCTTCCCTCACCCCTACCTTTCTGTCTTAACGTGAATTGGGATAGCCCTACCCCTCCACGTGAACGCGCAAAACGGAGGGGAAGGGGAAAGGCGAAGGGCTAAGGGGTGTAATGGGATTCAGCCTAAGTTACCTTAATGCAGGAATATAGAGGAAGGTTAAATTAATAGGTTTGTTTGAATTTTTCATCAAAGTGTTCTTCAGCAGCATATACTTACGCACAATTTAAATGTGCTTTAAATAGCCATGCTAACATGTTCCTTTTTTAAAATGATCACCTCAATGTGTCACACAATGGTGTGTCAAACAGAATTGTGTGCCAGAGTAATACTTTAAAGTTATTCATTTAAAGCACACCTTTTTTTTAAACACATTAAACACATACATACATACATACATACATACATACATACATACATACATACATACATACATGCACACATGCACACATACATACATGCACGCATACATACATAGATACATACAGGGTGCGATTTGTCCAAAAACCAGAGGGGGGATGTTTTTTTTTTTTTTTATCATGAAAAAAAAACCAAGCAATACATAGGCCTAATTCTCTTCATATACATGCATCATATACTGTATGTCTATGATATGATGATCGCTGCTAGATGCTCAGTTCTTGTGCTCCCTCTCATTCACGTTGAAATACTGAAACCGAAACTGAAACTTTGAAACTGAAACGCAACTGTTTTGGACAGAACTCGCTATTCAGTGAACAAATATTTTCATATTCATTGTACAGTAGCCTATACACGGCAAATCGCACCCTGCATACATACATACACACATACATACATACATACACACATACATACATACATACATACATAGATACATACATACATACATACATACATACATACATACATACATACATACATACATACATATAACTAACATGTTTCAGTATACTTCTTTTCACAAGGTTATTGATCAGGTACTTAATGAGTTAGACAGGCGTTCATCTTAGCGGAATTCATTATTAATTAACAGAATCATCATCTGCACAGAGAGTCTTTTCAAAAGGCAGCAACAGAAAAGAGTTCATACCTTTGCTTTGACTTTTGAAGATAAAAAATATAAAATCCTTTTTGAGTCATCCAGTTCCACAAATTGCATTTATGTCCACCAAACGCTACTGTCTATAATGTACAATGAAGATGCCTCACAACTTGGAGTGTACTAGCTATCTGAAGGGATGTACTAATTAAATTAGTTTAACCTGGTGGTGAATAAAAGGCTAAAACGCATTTATGTACATAAATAAATGCAGCCTAATACCACCATACCTCTCCCTTTACAGACAATGATTTTACAACAATAACAACAACTAAGGCCAAATACAAGTAACTTCTGGCAGTTTCCAAGCAAAACAGGTTCACGCCTAGCTGTGAAATCACCCTGAATTTAATTAGCCCTCCGTAATGCAAGCAGATGCTGCCTGCCATCAGCACAGTGCTGTGCGTTCTAACGAGGCATGTTTCAGCAAGTAGGCAAACACATTTGAACTGAGATTAAAAGTTTGCCTAGGACACGATTGCCAGTGCCTGGAATTTATTTAGCCTGTTTCAGTGTGTGAATGTGTCTAACTGAATGTGTGTTTGTGTGTGCGTGCGTCTGATACACACCGAGAAAGAGAGGTAGAGAGTTGGAAAAAGAGAGAGGGAGAGAGAGAGCGACAGAGGATAAGACCCTGTTGATAAGCCTTTATGATGTGCTCCAGCCTGTCTGCCGAGGTTCTGCTGGTGTTAAATAATTGAGAGGCTGGAAGGGAGGGAGGAAAGGGCTCTGTGGAGATGGCAGCCCCACAGTGGGGGCTACTGCCTCCCATCAGCTTATGGCTACAGCAGTTTTACCACACACACCCTCACACACACTGGGGGGCTACTGCCTCTCAACCGCTTATGGCACCAGTATTTTTACCACACACGGAGGGATGAGAGTACCGGAGAGAGACACACAGAGAAGCATAGGGATGCCATAGAAAAGCATGGTCTAATTGTGATTAGGTCTAATTGATATAACAAGACATAGAGGGCTGAAGCTGTTTGTTTTGCAATGAAAGTCTGTTCAGATAAATGGATTTAACTGGATGCCAACTGGCCTACATAGCAAGAGAAGGCGATTCCAGTAGCATATAAATTAGTAATGAAAACCGAATAGTAAAGGGAGTTTAAAAGACAGTCACACGGTATATGGGAAATATAAACATATTCTACTTTATTTCCATATTTTTTGCGATGTCCTTTAACTTGTTGATTTAATACAATCATGTTTTTCTAAACATCCTTTTTTTTTATATTGATTTTGCTCTTAATATGCATGATGCATTCTAGAAATAGACCTGTTTTTAGCAGACTGGAAGACCGGGCGAATAGAAATTGGGATAATCAAACAAACAGGCCATGCTACCTTATCAGATGTGATCTATGTGTTTTTTGACTGGTGTTGCAGTAAAAATAAGTATGCAAGGTAATTTCAGACACATCCCCTTTCAGAGCTCACAACCCCATGACAACTGAGAAAAAAACAACAACAACAGACTGAGTGCACACCATCTCACTTGACAGACGATACCGCAACCGCTCCCCAGTATGTCCTCCAAGTTAGCAGTGAAAGCCACCCACTGACGTTCAGCTCGCCCTCTTGGGGCAGCTGTGGGGGAGAAGGGGGTAATGTGGGGAGGCAGGGGCCACAGCAGGGTTACTCTCACCCAGCAGCTCTTTAAAAGGTCAGTGTTCTACGCTGTGCACTAGTTAGACATTTGCACAGGGGTTGATTTAGATGCAATATGGATGTGTGAGCATAGGTCAAACCGTTACTGAAAAAGGCAAGGCATCTCTTTACGTAGCTATATAGTATAGTAAATAACTCACTGTTTACATCAAGTGCTGTATGTGTTCTACATGTTTTATTCACTGTGCAAAGATGCTGTATGACTTCCATGACGATGTTTTTAATGAGACTTGAGTTTTAGTTTTTGGTTCAGCCGTATATATTGGTACTGAATAGATGAGAGAAAGTTTAAGTTTAAACCCTTAAACACCAATGCTTACTGAGACCAGCAGGAACCCATCTGGCCAAGACAAACCTCAATAAAGTGCTTCATATTTTCCAAATAAAAGCTAATATACAAGTTTTCAGAATCAATGGAAGGGGCTAATGCGCCCCTGTTCAGAACATGTGTGAAACTCCATCCCATAATGGCTTCTCCCTAAACATGGCATGAAACATCTCACATCACAGAGGGGGCTGATGGGAAGAAAACACACACAAATAATCCATCACATGATACAGACTAGTCTTGTCCTTACAACTTTTGAGTCGGCTTTTAAAAGGGCTTCTCATAAGACTTTGAAAAAGGATTTTTAGGGCAAAGAGACACTCATCTGGGTAACAAGATAGACATGCCATGCACAGACACATGAAAAAAACAGCAATCACTTGACATTTTCCCACAAGCACACAAACACACAACAGTCCTTTTGGTGTGAATCAGTGTTGCCTTGTGTGAAAGGTCACCCTGGGGCTGTTGATGGATTCCCCTGGACTGGTCCTAATGATCCCCAGCGGTCAATATCAGCATCAGGCCTCACTCACCTGTCTGTGCCTGGCGAGACCACAGAGAGACAGCATAAGGCCTCACTCACCTGTGCCTGACAAGACCACAGAGAGACAGCATAGGGGCTCATAGAAATAGAGAGAGTAACAAGAGTGAACATGAAGGGGAGGAGGGGAATGACAACAGACAAGGCAAAAGAGAAACAAACTGAAGAAGTCTATTTCATTTCAGGAGTTGCTTGATGAGCACCCACGGCTTTTGTTTACCTTAAACTCAGATCTCAGGCATGTTGTGCAAAAAGTTAAAGCAAAATATCAGTGGACATCGATGAAAAGAGAGAGGCACAAAAAAAATTGTGGCTTTCATTAACAGAAAAAATATTCCTCAGATTCCTCAGAGTTTGTAAATGTCGTGCCCAGACATAAGAATGCCCTAGCACATTTGGCGCTCTAGGCGAGCTTCACTCCTCAGCACCACAGGTGACTGAGGTAACCTTGGCAACTCAAGGTTTTACTGGATCCGAGCTCTGTAACCCTGCTGTTCCTGCCTCTCTCTTGCAGACCTCTAAACTGTTTTGAACTGTTCAGAGCATTTTGACCAAACAAGATTCAACCCGAAAAGTTGCTTCGCAACTGGAACCAAAGGAAAGTAGTTTTTTCTCCAGTGCAAATGATGATGGCACAGTTTGCTGTCAGGTAATTAACACGATCCGGCCTCTTGCTACTACTGTTTACTTCTGTTGTGCATTGTGCAACACCCTCCGCTATTGAAGCATCCTTGATTACAATGATTCCACTCAAAACTGTTAGAAATGCAGACTGGTATGCTAGATGGCACCAAAGTACAAAGAATCCTGCCCGGAACCTGTTCAAGAACCCGTTCCCTGTTGGTCGAAAAAAAGGGCTATTAGATCTCTGACTATTAGATCTCTTTTCAGCTTTGCCCAACACATGGTCGTCTGATGGTTAGACTGAGACCTGGAGAGGCCTACAAGCCACAGAGTCTTGCACCTACTGTGAAATTGGACTCATCAGAGAAGACGAACTTAGGGACCTCCAGTCAGCTTTGGTTCAATCCTTATGGTCTTTTACAAACCTCAGCCAGGCAAAGTACAACGTTGTCCCGGAAGAAAAACTTGCTTCCTTTTGCTCTGACAATGTTCCCCAACTCTGAGAAGTGTTTTTTCCAGCAGGGCAATGCTCCATGCCACACAGCCAGGCCAGTAAAGGTGTGGATGGAGTACCACCAGATCAGAACCCTGTCATTGCCAGCCCAATTTCGAGACCTGAATCCCATAAAAAAAACTCTGAAATGTGATCAAGAGGAAGATGGATGGTCACAAGCCATGAAAAGAAGCCGAGCTGCTTGAATTCTTGCGCCAGGAGTAGCATAAAGTCACCCAACGGCAATGTGAAAGACTGGTGGAGAGCATGCCAAGACACATGAAAGTTGTGATTTTAAATCAAGGTTATACCACCAAATATTGATTTCTGAACTCTTCCTAAGTTAAAGCATTAGTATTGTGTAGTTTAAAAATGAATATGAGCTTGTTTTCTTTGCATTATTCGAGATCTGAAGACACTGCATCTTTTTTGCTATTTTGACCAATTGTCATTTTTCTGCAAATAAATTATCTAAATGACAATATTTTTATTTGAAATTTGGTAGGAATGTTGCCAGTAGGTTATAGAATAAAACAAAAATGTACATTTTACTTTAACACATACCAATAAAAAGTAAAACCAGAGAAACTGATCATTTTGAAGTGGTCTCTTAATTTTTTCCGCGGCTGTATATTGTAGTGAACCCATGTCCCTTGTAGAAATTATTAATCTCGCCATGTACACATCTATATTGTTATAATAGACAGTTTATGCATTAATGCCACCAATAGCATATTCTTTATAATCGTGTTCTTTTAAACATCTCGCTGTAGGTGATGGAGGGCAGAACAACAATATAGCAGCGCACACATTGAATCAGGTTCAGTGATTGAGCGAACGTGAACAAATATCTCCACCTCGCTGAACCTTCATTTTCTCTTCCTAAATAAATACCATGGAAAATGCGCAAAAACACTGTGCGTTAATGTGCAACAGCAGTTTAAGCAGCGGTCGCAGTGTTAGTAAATCAGGCCCTATATAGGGCGGAGTAAGCACAGATTGCCCAGCGTGATCTGGTTTCATAAATACCAAGTAAAATGCACAAAAACACTGTGCGTTAATTTGCGAACGCAGATTAAGCAGCGCTCGCATATTAGTAAATCAGGCCCTAGTCTCAATTTTTTCCACGTCTGACGAAAATGAGCTTGACATCTTCCATTTCTCTTTTCTCTCTCTTCTCTCTTTTAGTTTAGTCCTGCTGTGCTCACCGCTAAAGCCAGTGAACGGCCTGTAAAAGGCCCCGGCTGCAGCAGCAGCTGCGATCTAAAAAAGCTCAAAAGCTACTCTGAGCACGAGGGGGATGAAAAGGCATAGCAAATGTGATGTGAGTACAGACAACATGAAAGGTGGATAACAGAGGAGGGAAAAAGTCAACAGCAAGCCCTGAATCTGAGTTCAGAGCCTGTGCAGAACAACAGTGGCTGTGCTGCCACTGTGTTTGTGAAGCTCTCTTCTAGAATTCATATGGACAGATCAATAGATCCATCTGCATTCCTGTTTTTCTTTTTCGTATGCCTCTGCTCATCTTGTGGGCTTAGGATTGCAGTAGCTTCTGTAGACTTTGGTAGGTCAGGCAGATGGGATTGCTGTTTGTGTGAAGTTGTTTTGGGGTTTTGTTGTTTCTAGTTCAGAGGATGTGACCATAAAGTTCAGCCTAACCTATTAAAGGTCTGCAGTTCTTTGCAAAAGTGTGTTGATATTTGATCTGATTCAACAGCCAATCAAATCAGACAGAGGTCTGTGTACAAAGAACAGATAGCAAGAGGACCATGAGGAGCAAATCACTGATCCTGGCAATATTGGATTTGAAAAACTGTGCCTTTAAGCAAGAACCCCAAAAGTTGCGTTACGATAAATATCTCTGATATTGTATATTATCTGTGGTAGTGGTGGAAACATGGTGGTGGATAGCCAGAATAAGTCATAAAATGCGCAACTGAGCCATCTGATCAGATTATGTGTCTCATTCGTGTGCAACTATAAGCACTACAGTGGGTTATAATCACATAGAACCTCAAAACTAAATTGAATATTTTCAATTTCTCTGAAGCTGATATGCTTTTGATGGTACACCATAGACCCTCATCAGGACTGCTCTAATTCACACCTGATTCTCATTTCACCTCACATCCGCATGTCATGTCTAAAGAACACTTTCCGTGGAAATCGGTGAAGGTTCAGTTGGAGGAAATAGACGGTGTGTTGGCTGGCCCTGAGAGGTGAATGAGACACTCACTAGTCCTCCTGCTTTCAGGGCAATGCCAAAGGAAATTAAATCAAAGAGGATCATTTGTTTAAAAAGAAATGTATCCCCCCTAACCAGCGTATATGGGTACTGATTTTCTGCCACTACACAGAAGTATTCGTCAAGCTCCCTAAAGCCTCGTCGGTAATCTGATTCTCATCAGCTCCGCAGCCGAGGAAGATGCAACACGAGCTAATGATGCAGAGCGCATTCAAGAAAGGCAGATGGTGTTTCTAAGCAACAGACAAACCTCCCTGTCAACACATTAAAGCTAGTTATTAGCGCACCCTGACAAATTGTTTTGTTTTCAACGTGTTCTTATGGACTTGAATGATTCCCCCCCCCAATCACCACAGACTTTATAGTTGCCCCCATTTCTCTACAGGCCTTCCAGTCTCCCGCCACAAGTGAGCCGGAAAGTTGGGCATTTGAAAGGATGGGTTTGCACTTGTAATCGTCTGTACATGAGCATGTACCACTTTCAGCCTCATTTGAAGCGAAGCGTGGCACTAGGAATGTCATGTTGAGTAAATCAGAACTGCGTGGGACGCAAGCTCCCTTCCTGCTCTTTTCATTTGAGGTGCTGAATGCTCTGTCCAATTGTCATATTCATGTCAAATACATCTTCCATTCAGATTAAAAACCACAATTCCAGTGTATTAGGCAGACTTGGCTAAAACAAATGCAGTTAAAAACAACACAATTGATACACTCATGGTTATAATAAGTATATTAGTATACAGGATGGTGGTAAGCTGCAGTTATAATCAGAAAAAAATGTGTATACATATTGTGTGTGTTTGTGTGTCTGTCTTTATAATACTATTAGTGGTTTCAGTTTTTTGCTTTGTGCAAATGTTAAATCCTGCTGCTCGTGACTCACAGCACTCTACACCACCATGCCTCATCTGCCTTTTAGGTAGAATAGAGCTGTCTTCAGGCCAATACGTGAGGGTGTGATATCCCATAGTATATGTTGCACCTCATTCCTCTCCTTAAGGGAACAGTGGTGTTATGCATAACAAGCCTAAAGTGCTGTAGGCATTCTAGCATATTATCTCATCAATAGTACATGTGTTTGAATGGGCTAAAATTAACCAAGTTCAATTGTGAAAGTTCCAATAACTAACTAAACACATAAATTAAATGGTTTCAGACCCATACTGATTCATGAAAACTTTCACAGTTCACATTTTATGAGTTTGACCCTCTCAAGTGCTCTAGTCATTCTTGCTTGGAAACTGATCAACTGTACATGTATTTGGATAGCGTCAAACTAATCAACCTGATTTGGGAAAGTCCAAATAAGTTTCATACACATACTGATTTGTGGAAATGTTCATGTACTTGTCATGGCCTATATGTATCATAGTATAGTTTTGTCCTCTACATTACAGTATGCTCTATAGTCAGCGTAGGTCTCACTGCAGCAAGTACACAACTAACACAAGAGCAATCCGAGATTTCTGACCTCCAGCAAGGAGGTACACAAATCCGGATCCAGAATCTGGGGATGTCCCAGGACCAAGATCCACCTCTTGTGAAAATTTCAGAAAGATCCGCCCAGTAGTTTCTGAGAAATCTTGTCCACAGACAGACAAACAGACAGACAAACAGACGGACAAATAAATTAACGGACCCGATCGCATAACCTCCTTGCTGGAGGTAAAATTTTCAGAAAGATCCGCCCAGTAGTTTCTGAGAAATCTTGTCCACAGACAGACAAACAGACAGACAAACAGACGGACAAATAAATGAACGGACCCGATCGCATAACCTCCTTGCTGGAGGTAATAACACATATTCCTTTTCAAGGTGAAAGTCAGTTTTGATGGTCTTCTGGAAATCTATAGGTCACAGGAGACAATCTGTGTTTATATTTTTTATTAATGAGGGAAAGGGACGTATGGATAAAGAGCAGTATGATTCCACACTCTGGGTAAACTGGAGGAGGTTTGTCTGTCTCCTGGTGATCTTTATCTCTTCCTGAAGCAGAAGGCCTTAGAGAGAGCTGCAGTCATGCGGGAGAAGAAAGATGGCCTCTGGGAGTTGGTCTTCAGAGAATCTGTAAAGAATGCCCAGAATAAATTATCAGTTGAGATTGTCTCCATTCATTGATTTATGACCTCTGATGTGCCTGTTAGTTCATTGTAGAGTATCTTGTGTATTGTTTTTGTGCAAAGTATTTGGGGAAGTTCTATATGAAACTAATACATTTGTAGTACCAGTCATAAGTTTGGACACACCAAGTTTTTTCTTTACTTTTAATATTTTCTACATAGATTAATACTGAAGACATTTAAATTACGAAAGAACACATATGGAATTATGTACTAAACAAAAAAAGTGTTATATCTACGATGTAGAAAATAATAAAAGTAAAGAAGAAACTTTTCAAAAAATGAGAAGGTGTGTCCAAACTTTTGACTGGTACTGTACATTAACTAAGAACACATACAGTCAACACATACTTTTCAACCATTTTGTTGACTTAAATGTCACTTACGGCATACAATGGAAGAAGAGACTCCATTTTGGCGCTGTGGAGAACCAAAATTTGAAGGAAAAAGGTTAGAGCCATGAAAATGTTCCTTACTTCAACTTCGGTTTTAGTATGTGAAAACAGTTGCTTTATATTTCCGGGCCTAGTTCATATCTGTGGCAATGCTTTAGGAAATTCAGATACAACACATGAAAAAACTTAACTAAAATTCATAGTAATCTTATAAGTATTTATATGTCTCTAGCAAGAGCTGTTCTCCTATTAATGTTAATAGGATGATAGGATTAAACAAATTAATCTAAATTCCTTTTTGTATTGGTCTCTTACTAAGTGATAACATATACCTTGGACGAGAAGAGCCGGAAGCGTTTGGTCCTGGGTACTTTAGGGGAGGAGGACTTCTTCACATCTTCCCTCAGTTTGCCCAACTCAGAGCACGGTTCAGAGAGAAGGAGCCCGTTCTGCTCGTCAGGACAAGAGGAGTTCTTCTTCACATCATCCATGGAGTCTGACACAACCTCATAAATGTGCTGAGTGCTGTCACTGCTCACTGGAATAGGTAAGGTATCCAGGGAGCTACTGGTCAACTTCTCTTCACATGGGGCAGAGACAAAATGGTGAGAGGAGACCTGAGAGTTTGTGACCAAGAGCACTTTCCCAGGACCAGAGGAAGCGTTCTCTACATGGTCACAGTCGGGCCTCTTTGACACAGAGGCTTGGCCTGTGAAGAGAAGGGGATTATATGAGGAAACTGTTCTTAGAGTAACTGTAAAATGTTTTACATTATTTAAATTAGGGTTTGAAGTACAGCATTAAATATGGAACAGTAAACCCTGTAAAAGCTTGTCGTTTATAACTGGACTGCTCACCCTTCTGGTGACTGTCACGGCGGGTGAGACTACGGGTCTGGTTTACCACCAAAGCAGTTAGGGCCTCCAGAGCTTCCAGTTCACTGGTCTGCAGGCTGGACTGGCACCAGAAAGAGGATTCCTCCAGAGCCCCATTGACAGACGACACCTGTCCTTCTCCATTGATCCACCCGTACACTTCATCCAGTTCCCCAGTGCGGTGAGGTGCGAGGGGCAGACCCAGGAACAGCTCCAAAGAGTTCTTCACTGCCCTCTCCATGAAGTTCTGGATCACTTCCGAGAGGAAGATCTTGTGAAGGTCTCGGTTGGTGGCCATTTTCTCCAGAATGGGCTTTGTCCTGCAGTCTGGGATAGATGAGATTCTCCCCAAAAAGGTGTCAAGGAGTTTCTGATAAACATGGCAGCTAAAAGCCTTGGGGAAAATGTAAGTAGGACCCTGCTGGACTGCCATATATATGCTGTCAGCTGTGATGGCCGCTTCCTCTGCAATACTTCTGGAGAGGAAGAGGAGACTCGTGTCACTGATAGGGCTGCTGCTACACCCATCCCTGCTGCTCTCAGTGGGACTCTCCAGTCTAAGTGAGCCTCTCCTGGTCCCCAAAGGTGCAGCTCCCTGAACCTCAAGGCGGAGGACGCGCTGAACAGGGGAAGGCTTCCTGTAGGAAGCAGCATCTTGCATCATAGGCTGCCCCCCTTTCCTAGCAGAGGAGACGATCTTGCTGGCGATTTTCAGAAGCTCCTCGTCCACTTTTCTGTTGGGGGTCTCCTCCAGCAGACTGTGCTCTGCAGCAAGAAGGCCAGCCATCTTCAGGATGTTGGGCTGTCCCCTGTTAAAGGGTTTTGGCTTCCTGGCAACCCCTTCCTGGGCATTTCTGCTTAGCAGAGCTACAGCCTCATACTTGGTGAAGGCAGGCAGAATCACCTCTTTGATGGCTGCCAACACCCAGCTGCTTATCCCATCACAGGTCTGGATCAGCTCGATCACGGTGAAGTGCTGAACAGAAACAGGTCAATTTATAGGCCAATTCCATCTCAATTGGACATTTCATAGATGTGTTAGGAACTCTATATTCATTGCCTAGTTTGTTGCTTACCTTCCTCTGCAGCAGTTTACCAAGGGTCTCTCTATGCCTGTAAAAATAATGATGTTTTATGGTTATGGTCATGGTAACAGTATTTAGCAGACGCTTTTGTCCAAATAGTGCATCATTTTAAACATCCATGTCAAGGTCTTTCATGATCCAATGAATAATCTACAGGAACTCACATGATAGAGAGTTGATCCATGGGTGCGAACGACTCATTAGGCAATGAACCCAAGTGAGACCATGGGGACAGCTGCAGTGAAGCATCACCTGCCCCAATATGACCCTCTGTGTAAACAAATACATTACATTGAGTGTTATCCCATGAGTATCTCCCGTCATTAATGTCTTCTGGGTAGGGATGGATTCAAGTATTCAACAGACTCACTCTTTTGGGTCTGGAGATGGGCTGAGCATTTCCTCTCAGCAGAAAGGATTTTAGTCTTCCCACTGGCACCAGTGGATGGAAGATCCAGACCCTGATGAACACCAGTTAAATGGAATATTTCACGCATATGTGAATGTTTTAATATACAAACTACAAAATAGCAACAGAGTAGCCATCAAAGTTGTTCTGTTATTGGGATACCAATATTGTAGGCTAGAATGTAGAATCGAATATTATAGGCAACAAACATTGTACTTGTTAGTGTTGCAGAAAAATAAACAGACTTTTTTCGCTGTTTAAAGTGCAGCAATTAACGACTTTTCAGTCAATAAAGTTTTGACGAGACCCTTAAATTCAGTAATTTTCAGAATATTTCATATAAGTAAGCTAGTTCTATCCTACCAGACTTACATGGCATGGGTACTTCACTTTCAGGTCTATTTTATCCATACTGTTAGCAAAAAGGTAATTAAAGTTGAGAGATCGTCGTGAGCTTTCGATACTTGAAGAGGTTTGGCAAATGAGCACATTTCCCTGGAAGATACAAACTGGAACATTAGCGTCTATGACATAGCAGTGTTCCATACTCATCCTACAAACAATGAAAATTCTATAAGGACCTCTGAATTACTAAATAATAGAGACAGCATTCTAAATGCAATTTTAGATCATTCTTTCTGTTATAGGCGGAACTCCACTTGGCGCCCAATGAATACTTATAATGTTAAATTGTATGAACTAAATGCCTAATTTGACCTACAGCAGCGGGAAAATAATATCTGAAAGCAATTCAAATTTAACTGGATTAGGAATCAAATAATCCTACTGTCAGGCATACAAAAATAAGTGGGCCTGCTGGAAATCCTTGTTATATAGAAATATAGCCATAAGGATATCATGTGAACAGGAGAACCGGAACCATAAAGCTCTCAAAAGCCAATAGCTGAGCAGAGATGAATAACAGCCTGAAAGTCAACTTTTTTTTTTAAGCACATTTTGTATTGGCATTGGTAGCCAGGTTAGGGAGGTACAGTATATCTACCTAGATATCACGATTAGTCCAACATGCGTGACAATAGAGTACTATTTTGTTTTATTTTTTATCTCAAAGCACACAAAGTATATGCGGTTTGTTGTAATAATACAGTTTCTCATGGTCAAGACTCATGTCAATAAAGCAAGTCAATGTGAACTTAATTGAATAGAGTGAGAAACCTTCACCTGGCAGACTTGGCCATCAGTTCACCGTAGGTTAATTGTGGAAGGACTTGTTTTGCTACACAAAACCAGAGCTTTTCATCTCTGCGTGCATCTTCGAACTTCGTGTGCACTGCGCAGCATATTTATATTTTACATTATGTACAACACTCTAAATTATATTTACAAACACATTCAGTAATACCCATGTTGAAGAAAATATTCTGACATTAAAACACAGTAACCTCACACTGATTCCATCAGCTGTCACACTATTCACAGATCTTAATAATAAATTCACTGGCAGAGAGGGTGTGTCAATGAAGAAAAATGTACCTTTAAGTAATGCTGCAGGAATAACTGGAATCGGCCCAAGACATCTCATCACAGGTACAAAGTAGGAAAGATTAGGGTGGCTGAAGAAACTGTGTTTTTTTGTTTTGTTGAAGTACCATCCTAGTGCTTAACAAGTCTCGTCAATCCCAGGAAGGGACATTTCCTAGTGCAAGTCTCTGAATCTTAACTTTAACATTTGCCACTATTTTCCTGTAATATCTTACAGGGATCTGCTGAATGTATGAAAGACACTTTTTAACAAAGACACTCTGCATTGTTAACAAATCCTCATGGTCAATCATTTTTCAACCTCTTTGGCAGTGTAAATGCTTTCAACATTTAATACATTTGCATTCAAAAGTGGCATTTCCCATGACCCTTTGGATGTTTGTATGCTTCAAATACAAACACTGATCTGCTGAATGTATGAAAGACACTTTTTAACAAAGACACTCTGCATTGTTAACAAATCCTCATGGTCAATAATTTTTCAACCTCTTTGGCAGTGTAAATGCTTTCAACATTTAATACATTTGCATTCAAAAGTGGCATTTCCCATGCCCCTTTAGATGTTTGTATGCTTCAAATACAAACACTGATCTGCTGAATGTATGAAAGACACTTTTTAACATAGACACTCTGCATTGTTAACAAATCCTCATGGTCAATCATTTTTCAACCTCTTTGGCAGTGTAAATGCTTTCAACAATACATTTGCATTCAAAAGTGGCATTTCCCATGACCCTTTGGATGTTTGTATGCTTCAAATACAAACACTGAATGAGCCCAAAGTGGACCCCAATTTCTAACACTTCTAACACTGAAGACAGTGCATTGTTAGTCATATTGTCTCACCAAGTAAGAGAGCTAGACCGTGGACAAGCTTCGACCAATGAAGGAGACGTTGTCAGGCAGCATGTCCTTCAACACTGGGATGCTATAGCATAGCAAACACATCCACCACTCATGAGCTTTCCAAAGTGTTCGGTCTTTTAACGAACAAGGACTCTTTGAGACAGTGCATGGAGGTCTGATGTTCAGAAGCCTATCATCAAACATGTGATTTAATTATCACTGTTTAACCACAGCCTGGTCATTGTCATGGCAATACCTAAAGGGGACACCCCATGTTATCTGGAACACACGACTCAAGTAAATAAAATTGTGGCATACGTAGTAAAAATGCTCAGTCCTTTTACACTTTTAACTGGCATGCCAGTTTGTAGAGCTGGTTCAATGCACCATCACAAAGCAATAGCGCTTAGGGCATCCTAATGGCATAAGTGGTTCTTTCTCCCCAGGCATCAGAGCTCAGGGCCAGGGTGCTGCCGACCCAGGGAGGCGCTGACTGCATCACACCAGCTTTCTTCTCATTAAAATCTGCTGGCAGTCGAAGATCAAACGGAGTAGATACACCGTCATGTGGGGCCTAGGCCTTACCTTGGCTCCCCCTGAAGTTGCACCCAGAGGACGGGCACAGATGGTGGGGCAGGACACGGAGCAGGGGCCCCTGAGGCTGAAGCCCCTTGGTTGAGCAGAACTAGAAAGTGAAGACGAACGTGTGCTGGACAATGACGCTCAATGACCAGTTCCAAATCGCTTGACATGTTGGTATGGCAGTAAGTTTCTTTTTGAAACCTGGTGAACGACTGAGGTGTTCAAATGTTTTTAAGTTTCATGGAATTTAGTTTTATATGAGCGTTGACTCTCTCTATGCCTCTTGTATATGGGATATAGTTCTACAAGGTCCTCAGAATCATATCCAATACACGAAGACTTCTCCTGGGTTAGGTAATGCACTCAGTGGCTTGTTGTCCTAGGCACACAGATATGGTTCCGCCTTATAGAACACATTCCGTGTGAGTAAGGGTAAGATCCATGTTCTCAGCCTTTGATGTAAAAACCCTCTGGTCATCTGAGTGGCTTCATGAAAACATTCACACAGAAGTTTAAAAAACCACCATAAATGGTCCACGTAAGGATAGCATTTATGTATTAATTTAACGGTCAAGTGACTGAAGACTTTCAGAGAGCCTCTTTGCTAACCAACCGAAGCACACTATTAGTCTTTACCATGTATGGGATTGAGAACCCAGAGAGGGAGAGCAGGCTTGCTGGATTGTCATGGGAACAGTGGTGAATCCCTCCATCAGCACCACTCACGTGAAACAAAGTCATCAGTTCACCCACTGTCTCGCCTGCCCAGAAATTGCTCCCTTGTTTTTGTCAGTTATGAAGAAGGGGCCACCACTGATGCGAAGATGGGGAGCAGCTGTGGGTCCATGGATGCTCATCAGAGGGTGGTGTCAGCGTAAAGAGGGGGACAGAGAGGGTGGGTGAGAGACACAGAGTACATCCGTGTGAGTTGGATTTGTGTAAAAGAGCCTGTATGAATAATAATAATGAATTGCATTTATATAGCACACTTTTAACAAACAAAGAAGTCTCAAGGTGCTATGCAAAACAATCAATCAGTGTCACAAATCATAATAAATCGAAGACAGTTAATCAGAAAACAACACAAGCTTATTTCAGAGAGTAGATGTTTATTCACATATGCATGTGAGTTCATGTGTATGTAGAATAGAATAGCAATAAAAAAGCCTTTATTGTCATTGTATTTGCACACAACGGAATTGGGACTGCTGCCCCTGCTGGTGTGACAAGGGACAACATATAACACAACAATATTACAACTAGCTAAAAACAGTACAAGCAGTATATGTGCGTGTGTATGTGTATATGACTGCATGTGCCTCAAATCACGACTGAAGTAGCCCCTTATATCACTGTTTCAATCCCCTGAGCCCACGAAAAGAGCCACACTGTAGCCAGATCACACACTCCCCAGTCCCCTGAGCCCACGAAGAGCCACACTGTAGCCAGATCACACACTCCCCAGTCCCCTGACACAGAGCTTATCCTCCCTCACGTGTCTCCATGAGGCGCAGGGACAGACAGGGGAAGCCATGAGCCGTTTGCGGCCCAGAGGGAGCAGTCCTCTGGATGAGAAGAATAGAAAGCGCCCTGCCACCCACACCCAAGAAGAGATAGAGTCAGGGTGCCCCACATGCACGAGCGAGCAGTCGGTCTGCTGGAATGGAGACGTGGGACGACGCAGGAGAGAGGTATGGATGTGTGCGAGTATGAGAGTAGGCTGATCCACTCAGCTCGTTTGATGCATTTGTCATCTAACTTGGCAGGCCAATGCAATGGTGCGCAAGGCCACTCCCTGAATAAAGCCCTTCCATAGAGCTGATGGAACAGGCCTCATTAGGCTACTGTGTGCCCACATACAGACCCAAGTGTTTGTGTTGTCAGTTTGAAATGTAATCCACCATGAACAACAATAATGGTTGGACATTCTGCATACATGTTTTAAGGAGCAAATCAAAGGGAAATGTTTGCTTGCTTAAATGTGCAGATGGAGTTAGTTGTTTATGTTCTGTTCACACTCTATAGACATAAACGGAGCAAGGAGATATGGCTGCTCCAGTTCCATGGAAATGTACATGGCATATTCAGATGAAGATGTGGAAAAGGAGAGAAGAGGTGAGATGGGCTTTTGGGGAAGGGAGATGATGGGCTTTTAGGGAGGGGAAGGGGGGTTAGCCTACTTTAGAGGGAGTTAGCGTCTAGGTCACCTGGTAGGTAGTTAGAACGCGATGTGCAGCCCGTTGGGTTAGTTGTAAACTGAAGTGTTCAATACATTTGCACGCTTGTAAATCCAACTAAGCTCTGTGTACGTTTCATGTTACCCTTATATTTGAACCCTTGCATAGGCACTAACGGAAATGATAACAAGTCCAGGTAGCTGCATTCATTATGTTAAATATTTCATATTAATTGCAAAAATTAACTAAAAATTCTAATTAGAAATTCTTGGTTTTCCCTCAGAACATGTTTCATGTTTCACTTGGACCACTTACAACAATACAAACAGTAAACACTGAAAGTAGTCTTAGAGCAACTGGCAGACATTGTGGAGAGAGAGAAATCTACAGAGAGCTTCTATAAATCGAGACATCAGTGTCAATGTTTGCATGATAATAAAGACCTCTTTATGCTGGCTGCTTGTATTGGCTTTTAACATATACATTATTGAAAGTATTTCATGCAATATTTAACATACATGTATTCAAAAAGTTAGACTGCAATCAATATTACAGTTGACTGCATTTTTGCCATGTCTTTGTATAATGTATAAACTGCTCTTTGTAAAAACAATACACATTTTTGAATGTTCAAAAGGGTATTCACATGCATATTTAATGGCTTGCCCTTACATGCTGTCTTGTTCATACTCGACCAGAGAACATTAGGCCTCAGGATCTCTCGGACATAAAAGCATGCAGAGAATGTAGGTTGTCGTGGTGAATCACTCAGGAACAATTTGATGTTCATTGTTCCCAAGGCCTATAAAAAGCACCTGAGTACAATTTCCTACATTTCCCACCGCCCCAGCAGAGCTCTCCTGCAGTGGAATCCATTAACACAGGAGTACAGGAGCACAACACCACCTCAAAATGGAGTTTTTGTAGGAACTGAAACGCTAAATGAGATTGTTTTCGCCACACCTCCCTCATATCAATCAACTGCTTACTTTAAACTCATTACCACCAATTGTTCGAAGTGCTATCAAAAGGTTCCTTGATAAAGCAGCTTAGCTTGAGTATGTGACAGAGGCAGGCTAAGATATCAAACAATATGAGAGCTATTATGCTAATTATCCAAAATGGTCCATGCCATTGTTGTACCCATGCAAACTAACAAGCATGACTTCTAATGACAGGATTTGGCGTCTGCCATGACATATTCCACATAACACACCAGAGGTGAAAAAAAAGTATCATTGTGCAAACAAGTCAAGTCAAGTCAAACTTTATTTGTATAGCACATTTCATATTTACATAGACTCAATGCGCTTATCAGGTAAAAGAAACACAATAAAAAATAGTTAAAAACATTTAAAACCCAATAAAGTAAATAAAAATGCAAAAGATCAGTAAAAAAAGAGCGTAAAAGAGAAAAATCATGAATTATATGCTACAGAGAATAAAAAAGTTTTAAGACCCTTCTTAAAAGATGATACGGATTGAGGTGACCTTAGTTCTATCGGTAGATTATTCCAGAGGATTGGAGCACAGTAACTAAAAGCGCCATGATCGTTTTTTGTGTGAATTTTTGGGACATTAAGAAGATATTTATTGGAGGACCTTAAGTGACGGGTTGGGTTATGAAGAGATATTAGATCAGAAATATAGGGAGGGGCTAGATTATTTAATGATTTATGGACAAGAAGGAGTATTTTGAATTCAATTCTTTGTTTAACTGGGAGCCAGTGAAGATAAAAAAAAACAGGCTATGAAAAAATATGTCTTTGCTGTTTATCCTCTTGGTCTTCCACTGAAATTATTCATAAAAATCTTACCTTTTCATTGAGGTAAAATAAGTGGGAAAAAAATGTTGACATTAAATAAATATTATTCGCATAAACATGTGTGCCGCAATTATTGGCACCCCTTAATGTAATGTTTTGTGCAGCCACCCTTTGACAAGATAACAGCTCTGAGTCTTTTCCTACAATGCGTGATGAGGTTGGTGAACACATGGCACGGAATCTGAGACCATTCCTACATACAGTATCTCTCCAGATCCTTCAGATTCTGAGGTCAACGCGTGTAGACTCGGCTTCAGCTCATCCCACAGATTTTCTATGGGGTTAAGGTCGGGGGACTGTGATGGCCATGGCAAAACCTTTATTCTGCGGACGGTGAACCATTTTTGTGTTGATTTTGAGGTAATACTTCGGATCATTGTCCTGCTGGAAGGTCCAACCACGGCCCATTTTAAGCTTACTGGAGGGGGCTGTTCATTTAATATCTGCTGGTAATTGATGAAGTCCATGATACCATGTATCCTAACAACATGTCCAGGGCCTTTGGAAGAAAAACAGCCCCACAACATCAAAGATCCGCCACCATACTTCACAGTGGGTATGAGTTGCTTTTCTGTATGGCTATCTTTTTGTCTACGCCAAACACACCTTAGTTGTTCTTTGCCAAATAGCTTTACTTTGGTCTCATCTGACCATATAACTTCCATTGAAAGTCTGACCTACATTTGGCAAACTGTAGGCACTTTAGTTTGTTGCTGATTGACAGCGGAGGCTTTTTTTCTGGCAACCCTCCAAAACAACTTGTGGTGATGTAGGTGGCGTCTGATGTTAGTTTTGGAGACTTTCTGAACCCAAGACTCAACTAACCTCTACAATTCTCCAGCTGTGATTCTTCGAGATTATTTTGCCAGGTGAACCATCCTCCCCATGGTGCATGGGGTCAATGTACACACACGTCCTCTTCGAGGCTGATTCTTACGTCTCCTGTCACATTAAACTTCTTAATTATTTCCATGATAGTGGAAATGGGTATTTTCAACTACTTAGAGATTTTCTTGTGTCCATTTCTTGATTTGTGCAGCTCAACAACTTTTCATGGCACATAGTCACTGTGTTCTTGGGTCTTTCCCATAGTGATGAATGACTAATGGAATTTGGCCTGTGTTACCTCATATTTTTACGCCAGTGGAACAGAAGTCATGGTTGACCTCTTAAGAGTTCCTAATCAAACAGGTGAACTTAAAAATGTAAAACATGGCTAACGTCAACATTAATTTTCTTTCAATAATTTTACAAATAAGCTACGATTTTTGTGAATATCTTGAGTGAAAGACCAAGAGGATAAACAGCAAAGACATATTTTTTCATTGCCTGTTTGCTCATATTCACTAGGGGTGCCAATAATTGTGGAGGGCACTGTATCTTTTGTGACACAGTTTGTGACACAATCATGGCATCACCTTGCAGTGTGGCCCTCTGGAGCTGCTTCCTGCACAGCAGCAGCAGCCGGGGACCTCTGGGAGCCTTGGCTGCCCCTCCAGCGCTGCCCTCATCCGCTGGTGGCCTGCCCCAGGGCACACTTGACCGCCCATGGCAGCGTGAGGGTCTCGCCCGTGCTGTAAGGCCTGCCTCCTGGTCAGCACATGGAGCTGTGGATTCCCCTGAGTGGTGTGGTAATGCCCAATACGGCTTTCCTCTGCTCGCTCTACCGGTCCAGCTGTGTAGCCCATAGCTAGGGAAAAAAATGGAAACTGCTGGCAAGACAAGAGGGAAAGAGAAAGGGCTAGTGACCTTATATGTCTGGACACACCTCAGTGTCAAGCAGCTTGGGAATGTAAGTGTTTGTGATGCGAATATGATATCACATGAATGTGACTTTATGGATGGAATCTAAATAAGTCAAGATATTTTTCAGCCAGTAAAATAAAGGATGTAAGGTTTAAACTCTATTAAAAGCAGCTGTGAACAGCTGTTTGGATCCCTGGCCACTGTATCAATCTCTTTGTATTTCTCACTCCTTGAGGGTAGACAGATTGAGAGCTGAAATAAATGCACATTGTACTGGGGCCTGCCGTCTTAGCCTCTGAGGCTTCAGTGCTTCACAGCTGCAAGTCAAATAGTAAGCTTCAATTCTCAAACGCATACACACTTGTCAAATCAAATTGACTGTATCAAGAATAGTTTGGCCTGTTTCTGGTTGTCTGCTTTGTGATTTTAATGTTGGATAGTCAACTAGTAACAATCAGCAACTGCTTGTTTCAGTTGCCAATAAGTCATCTGAACCCTGATTTTGGTCATCAGTTAGCCCTGCACGCAACATTAAACAGTAACCCTGTGTACTGAAATCAGTGACTGTAAAAAAAAAGTCACTAACCCTCCATTTTCTGTTCCATTCTGTCATTTGAAACAATTTCCTTGGATACAAGCCACATGACATTCATTCATAGTTCTATATTGATGGTAGGAATGTTTTACTAATAAAACTTGACTACAGCATTCATTCAGTCAGTCATCATTCTTTCTACTTTTGAACAGACTCATCTGACATGGCTCTTTGGAAGTATCAGGATCCCTTCATCTCATTGGTCCCCTTGTCCACTCTGGGATGCCCAGAGAGTCAGCTCCACCACACTGGTCTTAAGACCACACAGACCCACAGGACACGGAATGGACTGGCAGACGTTGGAAATGGCCAGTGCCCGTAAAGTTTATCTATGGAATCAGAACAGAACACAATCATTAGATAAATTACATTCCCCTGAATTTCTCCCGTAGAACTAATATGACACTTTACAAAAGGGCATCTTTGAATCAACAGATCGAAGCTACCCCATGCAATCCCATGGTTGTGTTGTTTTGAGTTTCACATATGCCATATTTTCTAATTCATCCATGGTAAAGTGAAAGCAAAACTATAAATAAACAAACAGATTCAGTATGCCTCAAGCACTGAACCTCATAGAAAGCTGAAAAACAATAATCGAAATGTAATCACATAAGGCAGCAGAGAACATCTGCACATGTGCAGAGAATCGCCCCCCTGCACACATTTGACGGACACTGTCACACAGGACCATGACAGAGGGGACATTCAGGGGAGATACACACACTGCACAGCCAGTCTCCACGTATCACGATCTTCATTAGGGCAACGGGAGTCAGGCCAGGGAAATCAAACCTGCTCAGATTCAGCGTTCCGGGGAGCCTTCCCGCTCAGTCTGTACAAGCTCACATTCCCAAGCTAGTCACTGTTCTCTACAATGCTCCGACAGGAGAGAAAATAAAGAACGGAATTGATAGTTGGAGCACTGCTGTCTGTCCCGAAGCCGAAGGCCAAAACTAGCCCTGGGATTAGAGATGTGGAGTGGACTGAGGGCTGTGTAAGGAAACATTATGGTGATTATTAACGTAGGCTCCTCATCTCTGGGGGGTCCAGGTGAAAGGCAGAATCAAATGGCCAATTGGGTTAGCAGACAGCATTAGGATTCAGCTCTCTCTGCTTCCATATTCTCAAAGAAGGGTGGCGAGGGCTTGGACCTATTACATTACAGTCTACTGGCCTGTTAATAAGCACCCGAATAATGTGAGTGTATAAAACCTGCATTGTGCGGACAAGAACAGTACCGCACCAGAGTCAAACTCATAACCCTCAGGCACGGGACGTGGGCTTGCTAGCAATTAGGCTAAAACCCATGGGTGCTAGCGTCTGTTGCTAGCACGTCTCTTAAGGTGTCCCGGGGAGTGAGGTTTACTCTCAGCACTGTGCCCGCTGGCTACCGTTCCACCTGAATATCATGGCTTCACAGCAGGTGGCAGATC
The DNA here is from genome assembly GCF_963457725.1 of Sprattus sprattus. NCBI lineage: Eukaryota > Metazoa > Chordata > Actinopteri > Clupeiformes > Clupeidae > Sprattus > Sprattus sprattus. The sequence goes on from NC_137920.1 coordinate 37,513,528, forward strand.
AGCATAGATTTAATGGTGGTTCAACCAAATCAAAATATATATATAATTAATCTACCTTTGTAAGAGACCACAACCATGGCAGCGCCCCCCCTAAAAACAGAGAGTTCTGTCAGCACACAGCCAAAAACACAGCAACAACCGTTCAATAATCCTCTGCTTTTTCCAGACTCGTTAAAGCCCTCTTAAGACTTTCAAAAGATTAAAAAACTCCCATCAGAACCGCATTCATAACATGGAGGAGCAATGAGGAGGGGTGTTCTTGAAGGCAGGAAGAGGAGGGAGGATTAACCTCCAGTCTCTCGGCTCTCCCTCAATAAAAGATTAGTGCCTCACCTTGACCACCTGTCAGACGGAGGGAGCGACAACCGTGGCTTTGGTAATTACACGCTGCGGCCAAATCTCCATGAAGTCAGCAGAGGGTCAGAAATGAGTTTGGGCACCTCCAGTTTTACCGCTGCCTCAGCTGCAGGCCTGGATTAGAAAGGAGAGGGTTTTTCTTTTTCTTTTTTGCACTTCATAGTAAGGCAAACAGGAAATATGCTCCGTGGAAAAGACTGCTTGTTCGAAAGAAAACGTAGCCTACTTCTACTGCCTCCGAAAGCCCTAAACGGTTCTCTGCTGGTTCTTTCTCTGTGGAATGCTTTTGGGAGTAAACAGCCACCCTCCTATACACTTGTGCTGTTTCACCAAACATGCTGGTGTGGGAATCAGAGCATGTGATGGATTATGCTACACTGCCCTTCCCTTTAGTAGCATCTCATCTGTAGGCCTACTTTACACATCAGTGTTTCCCCCATCACTGCGATCACTCACACAGGGGTCTGTCTCTATATCATTTGAGGAGGATCCCACTGCCCCCCATTCATTGTGAAGGGAGAGAGTAGCCTCCCATTACTGCCTCATATAATTCCTACTGTCTACAACAACTTTGTGAAAGAGCCTGGCAATCAGAGCATACAGTGCACTGTAATGAGAGTTCTTGACACACATTGATATACACATAATCACAGACCCACACTCACACTCATCCACCACCCGACATGTTCTACAAATCCAATGATCTCACTCCATCCTCCAACACTGTTTAGGTCTGAGCACAAGAACTTCCACTAGACCAAAGGCCACAGCTCAAAGAGAGCTCCTCCAATAGCTTCCCTTGTGAGTCCTCCCTTGATGCAAGAGGCACACACACTGTAACTCACACAGAGCATAAATGCGTTCAGATAATCTGTGGTCACAGGACAGCAGAGAGCCCAACCATTATTAATTATCTGGGCTTATCTAGTTTCATTCAGAGGTGGTGTTTTGCTTCTAATGAGCTGGACTACTGAAAGGGAATGGGTGGTAAGACTAAGATAATTGTTGATTTGAAGAGGTCAGGGGAAAGGTGATGAAGCTAATTTGAGCTGAGTACCTAAACTCAAATGTTTTCTGTTGCAACAACCATTGAAGAATGTATTACCATTGATAGAACCACAGACAAAGCAAGCACACATAGCAAAGATGTTAATGATTATGAATACATTACTAAATCTGCTAAATGACTAAATGTAAAGTAAAAGCCACAAAGTTACAGAAACATACACCCACACAGTTTTAGTCCGACCATCCTTCCAGCGAATCTATTTCCGATAATTCATGTTTTCACCCTTAATTGGCCATAAGTGGCTCAGGTGGATGTTTGTCTTTGTGGCCACATGCAGTGATGGGGACAATTGCTGCCTGAGTTGAGAAGCACCTGTTTCATCGCCAACTAGCTGTTCTCCACCTGCTGATGAATCTGTCCCAAGGGACACATCCCCGGGAGGATCCAAACACTCTCTGTGCCTATCAATATTATCTGACCTTTCATCCACTCTGATGCGTTTTTCTTATGTCTTTGATGTCCGTAGCCAAGACTGTAATTTAAGAATATCGAAATAGTTTTTTTTTTTTTTAATGAAATGCAAGACTGTTCTAAACCTTCACTCGAGCCTCTTATCTGGCAGGTGTCCAATAGCTGCTCTGGTAAAAGCCCAGTTTTGGGCAGAAAATGTTCCTGTGTAAAGTGACCTTGGAGGAACACCTCACGACCTGACGTCTCACTTGTTGCCTTAGAAAGAGGTTGCTTAAACAGCTCTAATCACCTTAGACGTCTCACTTGTTGCCTTAGACAGAGGTTGCTCAAACAGCTCTAATCACCTTAGACGTCTCACTTGTTGCCTTAGACAGAGGTTGCTCAAATAGCTCTAATCATCTAAACTTTGCAAACAATTAAAAGAAAAAATACTTACAGAAACAAATGAATGGATAAACGCATGGTGGTTGTTTTTTGTACACTTTTCAGAATGCCTAAACGGTACACACGACTTCAATGTGAGTTTAAGGCTCAGCTCAGGATCCAGTTTGTATCCTGCACTGAGTATTGTTCATGGATGAATATTTTGTTATATTTCGAAAAGTTACAAAAGTAACACTGTTTGTGTGCTAAACAAACAGTGCTTGCTTTTGCAGTTTAAAGCAGGAGACCATGTCGCTGTCTGTTGCGACAGGAAGTGAGCGAGAGTGTTTTGAGCTGTGACATACACAGATGTGCAGATGAGAGCAGTTCAAAACCCTATGAAAGCAACAACTGCCATGATCTCAGCATTCGTGCAGGTCATTTAGAGTAAGAGAGAATAATGCAACATTGGATTCTGGTACAATCATCACACATTGACAGTACTTGCGTCATTCATTTTCACGGGGAACTGCACATGGTTATTAATCCTGTCTTTTTATTTGCTTGACTGAAGAAACCTGATGAAAAAAAGACTCACGTGAACAAAATCATCTTGGAAGCAGCAGGTGCTTGGGGGGGGGGGGGGGGGGGGGGGGGGGGGGGGGGGGATAGACAAACCCATTTACAAAGTCCAAAAACGACTTCCATTCTAAAACACATTTCCACTGCCTCTGCCAATCAACCCTGGGCAGGATATGCTACAACTCTACCTGTGTTCAGCAGTGGAAGAGGACACAGACACACACAAACACATATGCAGAAAAAGACACACGCTCACCAACAAAGTAGCGGAAGCCTGACACCTTGAGGTATGTTGGTAAACTACACACTCAACAACAGATTCACTAATACAGAAACATTGGGAAATGGTTTTATCTGATGGTATATAATGGTTTTATCTAATGGTATATAATGGTTTTATCTTATGGTATATAATGATTTTATCTAGGCTAATGGTATATAATGGTTTTATCTAATAGTACTGTATATAATTGTTTTATAGTTGACTGGTTATGGAGATCCTCACAAATGTATAGACACTCGGGAGCACTCAGTCAGATGGTTCCATCAGGTTATTATTGCACATTCAATAAAAAGCCGTTCCGAGTGTAAGGACTATTTCCAATCCGGTACAACAGATGGCACATATAAACATACTGTACACATGTGTGACAAATGTAGCAAGATACACATATGTGATGTGTGCATTAGGGTAACTGACATGGTTACTAACTGGATCCAGTTTTAATACTGGCATTAGAATATAGAATTCCTTGTGCGATTGGTTGGGGACTTCCTACAGTGGCCAATCCTCTCAGGGTCACATGCAAGTACTCAAAGCCAGCAACCTAACCAATATACCAGCTGCTCAACCATAGATCCTGTGCAGCAGGACACAACAACAATGCCAAACTCATGCGCCCCACATTTTGTACCTGGCATCCGTAAAGGCACTCCTTCACAGTACAACATGTGCTGTCTGTAAACACAATAACATGTCTGCTCAACCAATAAAACCTGAGCAGCAGGATACAACAACATCAACAAAGCTGCTTTCGTGAGCATTTCTCTGGGGAACTCTAACAGGCATCTTCCTTCATCGGTGTTGTGAATTAGGCCCACAACACCTCCAAAAGGCCTCTACAATGGTGTCTGACGTCCCAGACCCATCCCCTTCCTTATACTCACGATGGGTTAGAACACATGCCACTACCAGAGACATCAACAGATACACCTGAAGATGCACCTTGACAAGATTTGACTTACCTCAGTTTAATTCACGACCCCAAGTAGGCTGTGAGCGCCTCAGCCACAACCACTGGCTCACTTTTTCAGTAGCCTCAGTCAACTCCTTTAAAGCTACTTTGAGTGACCGTCCTCAAAAACCAAAATCCAACAGAAATATTGTGGTTGATTTAGCTAGCAAGCCTCTACCATAAACTCCTCAAAAAAAGTTCGGAAACGTTTCTTCACTCGATTATCCCTCCCCTTTAATAATACCAATTGGTATTGTAATGTATATCGTTGGAAAGCCTGATTAGTCACCTTTACAACGAGGTACAACTTGTAAGGATTGTGCATTCGTGGAATGAGCAACACAGCTAACTGTGTGGGTAGCGGCCCACATTTTTTTGCCAAAATCCCCTGCAATATTCTTCTGTTGGTATTCACTCTTGTTTTGTGTTGTTTGGTGGATTGGATGATTCTCCCACAGTATTAAGGAAAAAACAACACATATTGACCATTTTTACACTTTATTAATTTTACACTGTCAGGGACCTCAGTAGCATGTGGAAGATCCATACGCAGCCACAACAGCTTGGCACCTCCTGTGGGATGGCATCCCATTCCTGAACCAGAATTTGTAGCAAGTCAGCCAACATGGTTGCGTTGGTCACTCTGGCACGTACTGCACGCCCAAGCAGATCCCACAAGTATTCAATTTGGTTTAGGTCTGGACTCACGGCAGGCCTTTCCATCCTCTCCACTCCCAAGTTCTTGAGGTACTCTGTGATGATCCTGCCTCTGTGGGGGCGAGCGTTGTCATCCTGGAGGATGGAGTTAAGTCCCAGATTCTGGAGATATGGGGTCGCCATTGGCTCCAGAATCTCATTCCGATATCTCACTAAATTCCAACAGAAGAATATTGCAGGGGATTTTGGCAAACATTTTTGGGATGCTACCCACACGGTTAGCTGTGTTGCTCATTCCACGAATGCACGATCCACATCCTACTGAGGTCCCTGACAGTGTAAAATGAATAAAGTGTAAAAATGGTCAATATGTGTTGTTTTTTTCTTAATACTGTGGGAGAATCATCAAATCCACCAAGCAACTCAAAACAAGAGTGAATACCAACAGAAGAATATTGCAGGAGGTTTTGGCACATTTTTTTGGGCCACTACCCACACGGTTAGCTGTGTTGCTCATTCCACGATTGCAAGATCCTTACAAGTTGTAACTCGTTGTAAAGGTGACTAATCAGGCTTTCCAATGATACACAATACAATATCAATTGGTATTACTAAAGGGGAGGGATAATCGACTGAAGAAATGTTTCCGAACTTTTTTTGAGGAGTTTATAACGTCACTGGTCTTGTATGTTTTAATGAGCAAACACCCAAACACATCTCGCAGCTTCTGTCTTCACCCACCCACTGACTGAGGTTCTGCAAAGTGGGGAGGACATCTTAAGTGGCTCCAACAATGAATGTGGCGAGCGTCCATAGCCCAAAGTTCTCTCCAGCTGATCTTCCTCGTCTCAACACCATGCCAGTTCATCCATTGCCAATGCTTTGCTTGAGAAGCTGCTGCTGCTAGTGTCGTTTCCACTTCTTGCTTGGGAACAATCTCACTTAGTCATTTAGCCCAAACTCTGATTCTTGACTACTCAGACCTTTTCCATACAAAGGTACAGTACTAAAGAAGATATGTTCTGGACTGATAGGTCTGAACTGCTCTATGTTGATTTTATTCTTCTCCTTTGGAATAATAATACCACCTGCAAGACACCACTTCCTTGGAATTGTTCCTATTTTCCATACAATCACCATGAGGGTCCATAGATATTTCAAAACATCATGCCCTCCTTTATAGGCACTATAAGGCACCCGTTTTGGCTGTGAGATGATGCAGCCCTTGCACAATGCACAATCTCTTGCACCTCTCTCCACCTGGGCGGGCCATAATCCATTGGTGGACCTATCTTACCAACTGGAGGAATGTCTGCCGGTAACACAAGATACACATGCCTCTGATTGTCTCTATGTTGAAGATAATCCCCTTCGCCCGTCCTTTCAACTCTCAAACTTCCAGTTTCCTCTTGAGTGAAAAGTATAAAATAGGCACCATGATGTGAAGTAACCTTGCTTCCATGTATTATGTATTAACCACACAAATTATGAATTGAGAAAATTTAATCTTGCCCCCATGTTTTTTACTAAAAATACACTTTTTCCGTAAATTAGTCATGTCATTCAAATCTACCCAAATAAGCTATGGTTAGCAAAGAGCTGTGCCTGACAATCCACAAAGTTTTACTCAGTAGGAGCCCTTGGCTTAGAGCAGTAGTTCCCAAACTCTTTAGGTCACGCGGCACCACCCCATGCCTGTCCCCGGTTAGGTTCAGTAACAGGTTCCATAGTAAGAGTTCAGTTTAAATAAAAAAAAAAAAAATGAATCTGTGGAGTTCCAACTGTACCTCCAATGGGCTTCCGGACAGTAACCTGATGGTTCATGGACATCTGTACTCTTTTTTCAAACTAATGTTCTCACTTTCATGACAAGCCCGCTTTGCCGGACTACGAAAAGGGGCCCTCTAGGTACTCACTATCATTTTTTATGATACAGCCTAATGCTGGAATCTTTTAAATTAATTTCCCCCTCATCAATTTGTTGACTGCAATGCCAGGCTTAGTCACAAACTATGGTACATTTGTAACAGCATTTAAACTTCCCTCTAGACCAGGGGCCGTATTCACAAAGAATCTTAGGGCTAAAAGTAGGTCATAAGTGGCGAATTTAGGAGAAACTCCTAAAAATAATGGGCGTGTCAGTCTTAAATGTAGGACTCCTATTTTTTTTTACTAAGAGCAATTCACAAAATATTTTATCCCTAAAAGTAGCACCTAAGTCTAGGACAGCTTAAAACTCCTCATGAGGACTCCTAAATCACTAAGACCTATTCACAAAAAATCGTAAGATGGCTGCAGCCGACTTGGAATTGATAAAAGACATTGCTTAAACCGTGAAGGTATTAATATTGTCGTAGAATTAGCGCGGGATGCAATGACGCCTTTAAACAACGATGTGTCCCGAAGTGAAATGTTTGGAAACATAAAGATGGCCTATTTGGCTTCGCGGAAAACGCAACTGACGACACTGGGAATCATCAGTCAGCCGTTTAATTCATCAAACTATCAACGCACTGTAGACCCCACATCATCCAACAGTCTATCCAGTTGCTTTTGGACAATCGCCTATTACACAATATCAAAGTAAATTCCATGGCGATCGCAGGAATGTCCAGTGACGGGACACACATTACAATAATTCGTCCACCGTGGCCTGGATGTACCGATGACTCGTGCATTTCAACGGAAAGCGGTCGCAGGTTTTTGAGAATTTACCAGTTGGATGCCGCTGGGGTGACAGTGGCTATTGGTCCTGGGACCAGTAGGCTTTCGCTTAGGCTATACGTTTCACGTTCGTTTCGCTTTGATCAATTAAGATTGGAGGGCTTAAAGGGCCGCATGTGCTGATATTTGAAGTGGTCAAGGGCTGGAAATATAATAGCCTTACAGTTTGCTGGGTGCTTTAATTATTACTGCCTTGATTACATGCAATTGCCATATTTTATATTGATCGCTTTATATTTCTCTTAACGTGCAAAGTGTCATTCCTGTTGGATGCACAAACTTGTCATCATGCGTGTGCATTCTGCTAACTGCACTGTCCATAACTATTTAATATGACTTAATTTGAAGCCTAGGTTATTCTCTTATTTTCAGTCGATATAGTGGGATTGTTAGAGAGACGTCACAAATGAGTTTTTAATGAGAGAGCCTGTCAACAACCAATCACCGTCCTCACCCCTTCTAAACTCGTGCATGAGAAGCGACGTCATCCATAGCAACGGAGTTTTTATCTTAAGCTTAGGAGTTGGTATTATCCTTAGTATGAGTAGGTCTCAGAGCCGTTGTGAATCACTTTTAAGAAATTACTCCTACGTAAAAGGTTTTAGCGCGAGTTAGGAGCACTCCTAGTGGTAAGATAAAAGGCTTTGTGAATACGGCCCCAGATCAGTATGCTATGTAGGCTATTCTATAAAAAGCCTATTACCTCCTCCCACACACCAGGGTATTACTGCAAAAATACATATTTCACCACAAAATCATTGCATGAAATTCAGGTTTGGCTATGCTGGTTAAATGGAGAAGAAGCAAGAGGAGCTCAACACCAATACAAACTGGTTGGAAGTGCTGTATGTAACTGTCCCAATGGATTTGTCCCAATGTCACCTTGCTGTATGGAACTGTCCTAATGTCAACTTGCTGTATGGAACCGTCCCAATGTCACCTTGCTGCATGGAACCGTCCTAAGGTCACCTTGCTGCATGGAACCGTCCTAATGTCACCTTGCTGTATGTAACTGTCCTAATGTCACCTTGCTGTATGGAACTGTCCTAATGTCACCTTGCTGTATGGAAACGTCCCAATGTCACCAGTTGGGCTACAGGGCTCAGTGTTGTTTATGGTTGTTTGTTGGTTGCTTTCAACCATTTGTGAGACCATGTCTATTCTGGCAAAGCCACACACACATTCACTACATTAGACTCCATTGGCATCTGTCTCTTTTTGTAACATTGGTAATGGGCATTGATCTACTGAACAAGTCATCAACCAGTCAACATAATCCAGCATCCATTGTTCTAACAGATTTTCACATCGCTTCAGCAGTTCATGCTGATTGCTGAACAGCCAAACAGAAAATCTATATCAATTTTGATATACATATTAAACAACTCTTGATATTATATATACCAGATATATGAGTAGCATATATGTACTACTGAGTATGGAGGGTACTTACTAGCGCCACAGGCAGGCAGTAAGGCCGTCCTAAGACCAGCAGTGAGAAAGTCAACTGGGATAGAACTTTCAGATTTCCCCTCCAGAATGTTACTTCTGCGCTCAGGTGAGCACTGGTGTGTCGTGCATGACCTCCATACAAAGTGAATGAAGCGGAGGAGACGCTGAAGTGTAGTGGAGTGCTCTTTAGAAAGCGCTGGTTGCAGACGAGTGTCAGGTGCAGAGAGCAATTTCTTCACCAGGAGGGGTCAGATCATCCAGCAAGACCAGAATAATAGAGGTCCATCTCAAACAGCAGTCAGAATGAGACCAGAATGGGAATTTACAGGACTGGTTGCTCAGATCAGACTATTGAATGGAACATTTTATAAAGCCTGTTCTATAAACCAGATTAAATTTGGCCTTTTGGGCTAGGCAACGTTTTACCAAATTGGCGATCATTAAGAAAGTCTGAATGCATGTAAACGCTGTCAGTTGTGTATTACCTGTCTGTGAAAATCAGGAAAACAGAAATATCACTGTTGAGATTTAATATTTTGTATTGCAAAGGTTATACATCAAAAAACAAAAAAGCACAAGCTTACAGCAATGTCTTAAAGCAACCTGCAGCTCAACTGTTTTTCCACTGATCCCATATCAGAGGAAAAAGAGGCGATGAAACTCCTGCTGCAAACATTGAGAAATGGACCACATACCTTTAATAATGCTGACAAACAAAAGGAATTGCTTCAGACATCGACTGCAGGCCACACTGAACATTTTTTTCCCCCCAAACTGAAAGGGCAACAAATATTATACTGCAGAACATTTGATCAATCTAAAGTGTGCCACCTTCATACTATATTAGGTGGTTGTGATGTTCACAGTCCAAAAAATGTAGATGTTTTTCAAAGGCAAAAATAATTTTGCATTTTCAGAACCTCCCGGTGGCCCTTGGGGGGAACCGCAACCCGATGGGTCTCAAGAACGCCAACTACTGTAGATTGTGGATCATCTCCTCTTTGGCTATGAGGTGAGTGGTCTTGTTGACTAGAGCCATTAGGGAGTTCAGTTTTTGGGACCAGTCGTTCAGCAGGTCGTTGGGGTCCTTGGGCCTCTGGAAGTTGATGATGCCAGCAAGCCGGTCCACTTTAGCATAGATGGTCTTGTTGACCACCAGATTGGACAGAAACTCCTCAGACTCCTACGAGACATGAAGAGATTCCAAGTAAATATATATGGAAGAGGGCATCACACTGGGTGGTCCTTCCCATTTCAAACCTGGATGATGTAGCATCTGATCAAATGCATGTATTTAGGATTACACATTAAAGCTGCAATTCAAAAACTATAGAACTAGCTCTCTACTGTAATGAAATCACATTTATAGCACAACTGTTACGTTGCTACTTTTTGACTTGTCATTTTGTGTGAAACAGACCATAGCAGAATTTGTCCGTTGTCACTCACAACCATCCTCACTCAGATGTGCAAAGCAGCACCAGGGTAAAGCAGGCCAGATGAAACACAGAACTCACATCAATGGAGAGGTCAAGCAATCCTGCCATCCTCTTCATGGTAATCCTTGTGTAATACTTGGCCATGATTCGAATGTTCTGAAAAGAGAGTCACACATGGCAAATGACCATTATATTGATTTTTTGGGTTTGGTTGACATTCAATACCCATCTGGTATGTTTGGCACGGTCACAGATGTTCCTGCATTCCACTACAGACTTGCTCACCCACTGACCCACTGACCCAGTCCAATCACCCATCATCTCAGAAGAACCCTACAGAGGACTCACATGTTCCACCATCTCAGAGGAACCCTACAGAGGACTCACATGTTCCACCATCTCAGAGGAACCCTACAGAGGACTCACATGTTCCACCATCTCAGAGGAACCCTACAGAGGACTCACATGTTCCACCATCTCAGAAGAACCCTACAGAGGACTCACATGTTCCACCATCTCAGAGGAACCCTACAGAGGACTCACATGTTGCACCATCTCAGAGGAACCCTACAGAGGACTCACATGTTCCACCATCTCAGAGGAACCCTACAGAGGACTCACATGTTCCACCATCTCAGAAGAACCCTACAGAGGACTCACATGTTCAACCACCCGGTTCTTCAAGTCCCCCCATCTCTTCTCCCCCTCCTCGGTGGCGGAGAAGACGTCAGTGGCGGGGTTGTCTTTGGAGCCTTCCCTCAGCTCTTTCCCGTAATCTTCCACGACGGAGGCCCAGCGCATCAGCTCCATTGTGGTGAACTGCTTCAGGAGCTCCCTGCAGAGATGAGAACCATATCCTCAGAATCTTAAAGCCATTAGGCTGGGCAAATGTGAACACTTTCAAATGTATTACGCCCAGAGAGACAGAAGGACTTAACTGAACAGGTAACATTTCTTATTTATATATAACTAATAAATAAAATGAACACACACAAGGATTTGCTGAAGTGGATGAGTAATAAGGAGTAACTTCCTTCACAACGGTTTGCCCCCTTGAGGTTCTTACTTGTATTTGGGAATCTCCTCCAGTTTCTTGTCAGTGTTGATTCTGTGGACCAGATCCGATTGCTCGTTGTCGTAAGGCGCCAAAATCACATAGAGCACCACACTCTTCAGGGCCTGCAACATTGGGTTGGTTATTTATTTATTAATTATTATTATTTATTTATTCAATGAGTTATGAGGTTCATTTACAAACGGTCATCAGTGATTGTCAATGTCAACATCTATAAGATGAAAAGACGATGTATAAAAATCGATTAATATAAATCGATAAATATAAATCGATTTTTGTGTTTTCTAGAACAATTTCAGGGTATTCAGAGAGAATTGTACTGAAGATTCTGTTGGCCATACCTGATGCCATTTGGTGCTGTCCTCCAGGATGCATGGAGTGTCATAGATGGCATTGTAGTGCTTGCAGATAGACACGTACGAGCCCTCATGCTGATCCACTTCGATCATCAGGTTGTAATACATCAGCTTTAATTCCTGTTGATATATATTTAAAAAAATGTATGATTACGCCCAGAAAATAACTTGTGTGTGCTAGCAACCAGAGAGTAAATGTCGGCTATGAGGAAATTAGTAGAACATACACACACAAAAAAAGAAAAAATGACATTCACCAAAGGAACCCAACCTCAAATGAGAGTACACGCTCATATCCCTCTAAATCAGTTTTCTAGTAGTTCCTTTCAATTCCTTGCCGTGAAGCTCCCTCACCTCTGTGCCCTCGTCCTTGAAGAACTTGGTGTTGATTTTCTTGCTGATGATTTGGGTGCGGATGTAGTCCTTCACAGCGATGCACAGCCTCATCTGCTCCAGAATGAACTCCGCCTTCTCCTTCTTCTCCATGGAGCCATACGTCTCCACCTAAAGCAGAAAGAAGTAGACCTCACACTGTAATGGACGGTTGAATGAACACCCTATTCTATCTTTATATGCATTCAAAAACATGAAATACACGAGATGAGTCTTAACATCTGAGGTTTAGAGAGGTTTGTAAATGCAACTTCTTCAAAAAATGTTGCAACAAGGCAAGAAACTATAACTGACAAATCAGAAAGACGACACATCTGGTTTCCACTCTGGTACACACCAACAGTATGTGCATCAATTTAAAAATACATGGAATGTATATGTCAAAATAGTACAAAGTGCTATTTGCATAGCCTACATGCAAACAGCATACGTGAGCAATTGCCAGTCATCCTGAACAATGCTAAAAGGATTGGTCTACTGCTTTTTAAGTGTTTCACTGAATTACTACAAATGGACCATGAAAACAAACCATCAGTTTCAAACTGTGTGGAGAATGTTGTGTTAATGATGAGCATACCTGCAGTTCCTGAAGGATGGCGGCAGCCTCTTTCACCTCACCATTCGCCTCCTTTATGTTAGACAAGGTCTTGGTAAGCCTGGCACGCTCGATTTCCACATAGATCTGTGGGGGGGGGGGGGGGTCAGTTACTACTGCGGTTGAATGAAGGACATCTTAAGCATACATGTAAACTTCAAGGAAACAAGTCAGATTTAGCCACAGCACTGTGTTCACCAATTATGTATGTTCAAAAAAGGACCGTACCTTTCCAGCTGTGACTGTCCGTAGGGTGTCAATAAGTCTTAGTTTGATAGTAAGGTCAGTCACACCTTCGACATACTTGCAGCACTCTTGCACCATCTTTGCCACAGCCTAATTAGAAAAAACAAAACAAAAAACAAGCAAAAGATTACCAGTAGACCGTCAAAACAAAACCCAAAGCCATTATCTAATGCACGTCATTATTATTTACTTAATTATCACTAACGTCAAAAGACGAGTATGCATTTACTAGGGCATGTAAATATTTGTACTGCAATGAGCAGATATGCCATTATTTTTGAAGTGTTTTAATCCAGTAGGATATTTCAGTCTACCCTAATGGGATCAGTATAAACAACTTTATTATATTCCTACCTGTTTCAGCTGACTCCTTCTCTTTGCCAGTAGCATAATGTTTTCATTGAGGGCATCCCAGTCTTTTGCCTCATGGCACATCTGCACGATAGCCACCAAAATCTTAGACGTCGACACCATATCGGAGGCCTGATGATAAACGAGGGTAGACATAACGAGTCCAAATGCTCAATCACTGTACTTATGACATTTTCAAAGTAAAAGAGACTGACGTTGTAAGAGAGTATTTGCTCACCGTTCTTGTTTGTTTTTCTAAAGACAGGAGACTTTCAATGGCTTCCTGAAGACGTCCTTCCTATAAAGTTCATTTAAAATGTCATCAGGTGTTATACATAAACATAAGTGCATACATGAATGTTTCACCCAGGAATGTAAGCAATACAAATAAGTGTAGTGACCAGACAACGCTGGCTCTGACGGCTTATTAACTAACGAACATTGATATGGATCCTATGAGAGTTCGCTGTAGTTGAGCAGCTATCGGAAGCTGTAAATTGGAAATTGACATCCAATAAAGTGCTTAGACGTCAATTAAACAGAGGGTTACTGGAATAAGTAAGTGTGAATGGCAACCTAACACTAACTAGTTTACTTTAATTGGCAAAATAAACATTGTAAAGGTAATTCCCACAGGCATTGAACATGACAAGGATGAAACACCGAACTAAGTTAGCTATCGATAGCTACCTAGCGTTAGCTAACCATCATGCTTGGTTGCCGGATTTATGGTGGGGTCCACGTATAGGCATGTTGTCGTACTTCTCTGAATAAATGTTTGTCATTTTTATACTATAACCATAGAAATATTGGCAATGGTTGCCTTGACCAATACAAATAACGTTAAGCTAAGTAGGATAGTTAGCCAACTACATAGCATGCTAGCGCATCATTAATGCTACACCATGACTCAGCCGAGCTCTTCATTTCATTCAGCTTACTTTTGCCATTTTTTCGCATTCCGGGACTCGTTGCTCTACAGTAGAACTGTAATCAACTTCCATTTTAACCATCTTTCCATCGGACCGCTCTGCTCTTTCATCCGACATTGTGAAACTTGAGAATAATGTCTATTCTGTATCTGTAAATGGAGTTCAGTTGCTCACTACCTCAAACTGAACGCTTAGCCTCTGTTGTGTCAATTTCCCGGAAGTTCGGTAAAATCAACCAATGAAAAGAAAACGTTTTTTTTTCTTCTTTCTGAAGGTGGTTCGTGGCGATGGGCAGACTATCTATTGCCATATTACTGCCACCAAATGGACCGGAGTTTGAAATGTCTACCTCTGCGATGTGCACACCACATTTGGAACGCTACGTATTTGCCCGGGGCGCTAAGTAACTTGAAATAATCTCTGCCACTGAAACCAGACTGCTCTAAACACCCATACGAATTTAAACAGCACAGTCTAGGATTGCCCGACTAGTCAATATAGTCAGAAGTTTACAACCTAATTATGCAGTGTTGAGTATGTAGCTGTTATGATGAAAACACATTTGAATTTAAACATTATTCCCGTTGTTGTGGTGTGAGCAGGATTTGAGTTTTGAGTGCTTGGTGCTTCCTCATAAGGGACAGGAAATGACGAAAAGACATCAGCTTTGTTCAAGGAAGTGGTAAACTGATTATAAACAGTACACATGGAGGGTGTGTCCGTGTGAACATTTTTTAAGTAAAGGGTTTTCGAGGGAATAATGGGGGACACGGCGAAAGCTAAACGTCGAGATCAATTAAAACGATGGTCCGGATCAACTACAGACAGAGAACCACCAGTGCCCAGACAAAGGTGGCGAGGAGATGTTGTGGACACGGGTGAATCGGAGGCCGTAGGCGTTGAGGAATCGGAGGGATCTCAAGATGCGGATGGAAACGGATCAACCACCGGAGAACACAAAGGGTCAACAAGGCAGACTATGAAACGAAGGTAAGAGAAATACAACAAGTATCTCACAATCAATTTATTTTTGAGTCAGCGGGATAAAATTACGAGGTTGTTATTGCCGCTAGCGAGTTAGCCAGCTAGCACTCCTAGCTAGCTGAGAACTTGAACGTTACTGTCGTTAGAACACACGCTAACGTTACATATTGTAAATTCTACAAGTTAGAGAGTAAGCGGCTGTTTGGAATGTCTTAGCTACCTTATGCGTCGTGCAGACATATGCCATATATTTGAAAAGGATCATTGCTAAGAGTCGTTATTGACGCTGTCAGGCTGATTTGACGGGAAGCATTCGACATTTCAAACACGTCGACAGCTCAAGATTTGTCAAGACAGGATGAGAGAGTGAAGTGAGGCACATATTGGTGCTGGGTTAATCTCTTCTGCTCAAATACTAACCTAATTGATTTAAACTGGCGTGAAGGAAGAACAAGTAAAGTATTACAATTTCATTCACATAATTACATATTAACTGAGTAAATGGTTTTTAACTTCCTGTCAAGAGTGTTGAGTATAGTTTTGTCAATAGAAAAAAAGACACTAGTGTAGAGTGTTGTGTACCTGTAGCTTGGATTTTACATCAAATAATGGAGAGTAAGTTCTTGTGGTAGAAATTAAAAGATTTTGCATAGAGCTTTGATGGACCTGGTATACTATAACCTCTGCCGATTTCGTATGAACACGTTACATCATGGCTTCCCCAGGCGGCGAGTTCACTTTGAGAGGACCGCCGAGTTCTTGGCTGTCTGTGCCAGCGGTGACACGGAGGAGGCTCGGGAGATGCTGAAAGAGGCTCGGGAGATCCTGAAAGAGGCCAAAGGACAGCATGGTGTTGAACGCGAGATCAACGGAGGCATCGTCAACTGTTCCAATGCCGATGGAATCACCGCCCTACACCAGGTTGGTAATCACTGAATTTCATTGAATCAGAACTTTCTAGCTCATTTATTTAATGCATTTGAAAGATTGCTGGGTGGTGTATGGCTGTGATTTCTGCTTCAGCAGCTTTGTGAATGTCTTGCCAGCCTTTCCTCTCTGCAGCTAACTCTCTTGATGGATTTCGTTCTAGGCTTAATCTTACTCACCTGATTGCACTAATCAGATAGTCCTCAGGATATGAATAGATGTGTTTAGGTATGGTTAGTGCGCAAAAAATAAACCCCAAACATGGTGGAACAATCTTATCCCTACACTTGTTCTTAACCTTTGAAATCTGCTGCAAGTGTCATAACTGATTTATGCACAGTTGCTATGTGTGTACTTATTTATCTATTTGACTGCAGCTGCCCAGTTAGTCACCCAACTGTCTTATTATTCCACCCAATATATTTATATAACCAGTGCATTCACACATTCTTTTGTCAATTCCATCCATGCAGTTTTTTTTGCAACCGAATCCCTCACTAGAGTCCAATGTAGTCACAGTGCTTTTAAACGGCATGAGGCTTGTGTGCTAACGACGTCCCTCACCACAGGCGTGCATCGACGGGAGCATGGAGGTTGTGAGTTTCCTCCTGACCCAGGGTGCCAATGTGAACCAGGTGGACAGCGAGGGCTGGACGCCGCTGCATGTAGCTGCCAGCTGTGGTAACCTGGAGATCACAGAGTACGTAGAGCACGCACACAGCTGAGACAGAAAGATGACATGCCTGTTGTGTGGTGTTTATAGGCCTTGTTTATTTCCTCTGTTGTTGATGAACTACTATTGAGCTCCACTGTGCCTGTGGGTAATTTGGAGAAATTGAAAGGGATGATGATCTCCTGCCTGTCATGTTTCAAAAATGACTCTCCATATCCTCCTATGAGTGCATTAGAGAATGTCAACGTAGTAAACATATTTGCCTTTGGGTGTACAAAATGCATGCAAAGTGTAATTTTAGCGAAAGGCAGGAAAATGTTTCCTGATAAGACCACAAAGCTACCTTGCTGGACTTGAATGATCCTTCATCTCTCGTTCCTGTGTGTTGTGCAGATTCCTGCTCGATCTGGGTGCGTCGTTGAGCGCGGTGAACTGTGACGGAGACGTGCCTCTGGACATCGCAGAGGACGAGGCCACCGAGACGCTGCTCCAGCAGCACACGCAGAAGCAGGGTCAGTTTCCGCGCGGCACACTCCAAACAGCCAGGCTGGGACTAAACAGGGATTCTGCTTTGCAGAAAGGCTGTGTTTTAAGGGACTCTATTTAACAACCACTGGCTGACGATTTATTGCCTTATTAGGAATACAAATCAGTCCAAAAGTCAAGCTATTGTCTGGAAAGTAGTCCATATTTGTTTGTGATTCAGTTTATTTGACTGTGGAAACACACACTCTCACACACTCATACTCTCACACACACACACACACACACACACACACACACACACACACACACACACACACACACACACACACACACACACACACTCTTATTCATGTCGACGCACAGGCACAGTTAAAGGCTAAAGAGAAGGATGCACCCAGACCCGTGTTTGTTATTGTGCCATCACATGCGTGTCCCTTAAAAAACAGCTCTGCTGTGTTCCTTTCTCAGTGCTACGATTGTGGCATGTGTTGTCCTCAGCTGAGGTGACAGACAACAGAGACGCACAAAAACATCCATGGTCTCCACAGGGCCGATGATATTTCATAATCTACCCTAAAGCATAACTCCAAGAATCCAGAGAAAAGACAGTGCAACTGCTTACTAAAGTAAAAGCACATCTGTTAGCTCTGATCATTGCTAAGCAGGTGAAAATTGAAGTCGAGGGTCTCGAGTGTTGGTGAAGCATTATGTGTGGGTACTTGTGTTAGCAGTGAAGTGTCTCAATGTAGCCATAAAACATGTTTGCTCCATGGAATGTGTCATTATGAGCCTCCACTGACTAGTCCACTGACTAACATTCTTGTCGCATGCCAAACATGCTCCTTAGGTGAGATAAGATCACTGGTCACTGTGTAGCAGGTTTAGTCAACACTGTTGTGTATGTTTTGTAGTTTCTAATCATTATAATACAGGCTGTATTATGTAGAATGCAAGCATGAGGTCTCACAAGGGAGCACTGATGTCAGGCAGAAGATGACTGTGCTGTAATTGTATATTGCTATGTGTTACGTCTTCTCCCACACCAGACTACATGTCAACACCTGACCACTGAACAGTTTACCACAAGAATGTTTGGAATTTTGGAGTAACACATTAGAGGTGTCTTCACAGAAAGCGCTCTCCTTTTCCAGTTGCCATTTTATCTGTACAAGCTCCTGAGCTGCTGGCCCTACTGATGACTATCTAACCAAATATATACATGTGTATGTATACAATATAGCATATTCCTTACTGTCTACACAGTGTTTGCTTGTTAAACGTTTTGGTGGGGCCACCCTGAAATTTCTTCAAGCAAACCAATAAGGGCAAGGTCCTGCCATGGTAGCTATTTTTTTTAATGCTTAGTGGGATCAAGAGTAGTGGTGGAGTATTGACAACAAAAATGTAAGGATAATATGGCTGTATGATTGAGTGCTAGGGGACAAGGGTGACCTCTAACGAGCTGTAGGGAAACTGGTGATTTTATGGTATTTCTAAAGTAAAAGTTCTTCTAAACCTCTCTCTTTTGCTCTTTGTTCAGGAGTGGACCTTGTGGCAGCCAAGCGGGCGGAGGAGGAACAGATCATGAGCGATGCTCGCCTCTGGCTGACGGAAGGCCTCCCCGCAGACGTCCACAACCCCAGGACCGGTGCCACGCCCTTACATGTGGCCGCCGCCAAAGGCTACATGGAGGCCATCAAGTGAGTGTCCCTGTCCCATCCAATCCCATCCTCTTAAAGGAGTCCTTCTCTCCAGCCCGAGCTGACG
This sequence comes from Sprattus sprattus, assembly GCF_963457725.1. Taxonomy (NCBI): domain Eukaryota; kingdom Metazoa; phylum Chordata; class Actinopteri; order Clupeiformes; family Clupeidae; genus Sprattus; species Sprattus sprattus. Next base: position 37,532,602 of record NC_137920.1, read on the forward strand.
ATTCCTCTAGCCTCTAACCTGAAGTGGTTTTACCCTCCCATTCGAAAGCCACAGCAGCATTGAGTGTTACCTCTTGTATTTGCATGTGGCTTCTGAGTTCTCAGCTCTGGCCTGCTGTGTGGCTCCGCTCAGAGGAAACGCTGCTGTTTTAGCGCAGGATACGCTATTATTCTTGCCATTCAGGAATAACTCCTTGCAACATTGTTGAGGCTTTGTCAGGCCTTATTTATGATAGCTTCATGGTCCCTGGGGGTTTGTGGCAGGTGTGGGTCTGTGTCCAATGTCCTCCCCCACTGAGGCCAGTTCACCGTTGGCCGAGGCGGTGGAGTCAATCACACACACACACACACACACGCGCGCCAAAATGAATCCGTTCAGGCGATGTGCTAGAAAAGGATAGACGGCACTGACTCGATTGCAACACTTCTCTTCCCGCGTAGCTAAGAATAGCCGCTGTTTACATCCTCACGCTCCAAGCGAGAGAAAGTTCCTGAGGAAATGAGCATAGCCCCCTCCATGAGCGCTCCGAGGGCTCTCGCAGTATTCATCATCTTCTAGAAATCCAGTTTGGACTGGTGCAGCATGGATCTGCTGTAAACCACATTTTTTTATTTTGGTAAATGTTAGTCTTTGCTATGTTTAATTTAGTGTAAAGTTCACTAAAAGTACTAGAAGCCCATGCTGCGTGTACTAGTGTATTTTTAGGAAGAGGTATGCCTGTACATTAGACTGTCCCATGCTTTGTGATGTGAACACTGACTGATTGTCCTACGGATGGGCACTGTGTGCGGCCCACCAAAGACCACTGGTTGCTTGCTACTAGTTGCAGATGAGATGTTGCCAAGTGCTGTGACATGTGTTGTGAGACTGTCCTTGGGTCTCTGTCCCTGCTATGTCCCTCATCGTCCCTCTCTGTCCTTCTCTGCGATGTCCCTTCAGGCTGCTGTGTCAGTGTGGGCTGGACGTGTCGGCGACGGACGTGGACGGATGGACTCCCCTGCACGCAGCGTCCCACTGGGGTCAGGGAGAGGCCTGCCGGATCCTGGCCGAGCACCTCTGTGACATGGAGGCCAGGAGCTCCGCAGTAAGACTCGCAGACTGGGACGGGGGGGTTGTTTATTATTAAAATATAAATGCAGCATGGAACAATCTCAAAGGTTTAACTGACTTACGGTTTGTATAAAGAAATCAGTCACTGCATTCCTGCATTCAACAGTAAACTATGGCTTACACATGTCTATGGTGACAGAAATTAATTTGTACACAAAATTGTAGGGAAGTAAACTTTTTCTGAGCATGAACAAATTAAATTAAACAGTTCATATTTTACACGTTTCCCTTCATGGAACCAAATGGAATGTTACTTACTTTTATATTTTTTTGTTCATAGATAAGTAGGTAGTTAGGTTCGCAGATAGATGGGGGATAAAATTAAACAGGGAAGGGAGAATTGATAGTACAGTATAGTATAGATCATACAGAACATAGATGCACTAGAAAGACGGAAAGATAAATAGAGAGATGGACAGATGGAAAGGTAGATTGATGGATATTGTAGCTGGAAGGCATAAATGGTTTAAGACTGTTCCAAAGTCAGTTTTTTTTATTTGGCACACACGACAGTTACACACGTTCATTTTAGGGTGGTGACACAGGACACACACACACACACACACACACACGCATGCAGAAGAGGTCGTAGTGAATTAAGGCACTATAACTGGCACTACAAAAGTGTAGGTTGCACATGATGTAAATGGTGCCTTTGCATATGCAAAATACTCTGTGTTTTTCCCCTCTCGTCGGATCACAGTTGTCTGTCTGTCAGCTGGCCATTTCACCAGAACGAGACCTCGTTTCCGAGAAGCCGTTGCCTGGCCTCTCTGTGCAGACGGGGGTTATGAAACTGTGTAGGCAGGGTACAACACTAGGGCAGAGGAGAAGTGTAGGCAGGGTACAGCACTAGGGCAAAGGAGAAGTTGTGGCTTTAACAGTATAGAGCATAGCATGTGCGTGTCAATAAAGAGCGTGTGTGTGTGTGTGTGTGTGTGTGTGTGTGTGTGTGTGTGTGTGTGTGTGTGTGTGTGTGTGTGTGTGTGTGTGTGTGTGTGTGTGTGTGTGTGTTTGTGTCTGTCGTGTTTCCGTGTGTGTGCGCCTGCTTGCGTGTGTCTTTCAGGGCCAGACCCCATTTGATGTTGCTGATGACAGCGTGGAGGCCTTGCTGGAGGAGTTGTCTCAAACCCAAGCTTCTGTGAGCCTCTCTTTACCACTTCATCATTTCTCTGAAACAGATGCTTTTTTTCCCTTTTCATTTCGCCAGCCCTACATTGTGGTAAACATGTGACAATGTTATTTTTAGCAAGTTCACTGATGCAAGGAAATGTACTGGCCCCTGTTTTAAGGAAGTAGTTGATGTGGGCTGATATTTTGATGTAGGTTATTGTCAAATAAGTTCTAGCTCTAAAATTCAGTTGGTTAAATTTCCCTCCAAATTCCATTAGGGTGCTATGTTTGGATGAAATTTAAAGGTGGAGTACAAGAACAACTGCCTGCAATAGTGATAGAATTTTGAAGACACAACCAATAAGATCATGCTTTCCAGTATTCCTGGGCAATCTGTGAAACCTATTTTGTTCTTTCAGCTGGTTTTTGCATTAACTTTCTATATTTGGTCTGGGCTGCAAAGGAGAATTGAAGAGGAAAAAACACATTGTGATTTGTTGTGTAGAGAGTATTTTTGACAGCTGCTACATGCTCTCTTTTGAGAGCAAAGGTGTATTACACTTTAGCTACTGTGTATAACAACAACAACAACAATATCAAGTGTGCATCTATATTTGTATCTATATAATGTATAATTTGTATGTATATAAGATATCTATTTCACATATATATTATTATTATTGTTTGATTATTGTTATATATTTTTTATAACGCACGGTTTCCAGTGGCGAGACGAAACGTCGATCAACGATACACAAAATGCCTCAGGGTCGACGGCTGCCAACGTTGGGAACAAAAAGCGGAGGTCAGTGGCCTACGTTGTCGTGTTCTGTTTCCTTACCAAGCTAAGCCGTCCAGGGGTGTGTTTCCTGACAGGGTTATTGAAATACTAATCGTTTAATGATCGATAGGTCATTTTCAACATTCCCTCTTAGTAAGTTACCATGGTGGTTGTTCAACGGAAATGCATTGCAGATTAATTTAGAGAACTGAGGAGTTTTTGGTAACAAGTCCTCCCCCCCCCCCTCCCTACAGGACGTCTGTGTGCAGGATGAGCAGCAGGGATAAGATGAACGTGCAGGACCAGTCGAAAGAGAGGGGCATCTCCGGAGGCCTTGACATGAACGAGGAGCGGGAGAGCAGCCCAGGTAGTCCCACCCCAATCACAGAGTCTTCTCAATGCATACAGAATTAATGATGAAACACAACTTTTGGCACAAGTGCACGCACATACACACGTGTTCTGTTGACAACAGCTGGTTTGGGTTGACCAGGATGATCAAAGGGAGCTGGGTTGGAAGATGTTGAGTGAACTGGAAAGATTTTTTGTTTTGGGTGGCACGCCATACCAAAGGTTCTCTTCTGAGGTTTTATTTCTAGAAGCTTGCTGTTAATAAAAGTGGAATGGCCTCTGGGAATAGCCTGAGGGTGTCTAGTAGAACAGGGAGTGACAGTGACGGTGTCAGTGAGAGTGGCAGTGAGAATTGACCGATCGCGAAACTCCTCCCTAGAACGGCCCTTGTCCAATCATACCTTAGCAACCGCTGCTAAGAGAAGAAGGTCCGACAACTTTGAGGTCTGAGCAGCATGGTTAAACAGTGTGCCTACGGGACTTGTAGGTATGACATGAGGTACCCTTAGAGATTAGATGGATACGTCGTTTTCCCCCGCTTCCCCAAAGCCCAAAACACAGGCGCAAAGGTGCCAGCTGTGGATTAAACAGTGTGGTCACCCCACACCCAACTCAATATATCGAAAAATGCACATATGTCTGCTCCAGTAAAGTAAATTAAGCTGCTTGCTGCCAGCTAGCTATCGCTAGGTATGATGGCTACCTATCTAGTTGAGAGAAAATCCCCAAACGGTTATGGTTCATGAATACTTGTATTATTACCACTAAAATAACATAACTAGTCTCTCCAATAAAGTGTTCATGTTAAAAAATGTAAATGTAAATCTATGTGACCGTCTAAATGTCAACGTTACTGTCTGTATGATTGCACGCAGAGCTGTCGAAGCCATTGATAGCAAACGTGAGCATTGAACAAAACTTTTGAACAAACACTTTGTAGTTTGTATTTATGCTTGATACAACATTGAACAGAACTTTTAACGAACACTTTGTATGTATGCTGCTGGCGTTCGCAATCGTCAGCTTTGATAACTCAGCGTGCAAATTTACAAAAGGTTTTACTGACGGTAACATCAACATTGCATTGATGGATAGTCACCATCCTAGCTAGCTACATACCTCCAGAGTCTCTCGCCAGAGACGGAATAAATAATAAGAATAATCTTTGGAGGTTATTAGCTAACTTGAAATATTATATACAGATCTTACCCAGTGGTGAAATAACATGACTAGTCTACAATGTTGTGCTGGTTGCATTTCAATGAAGAGGTCGTAGGGTTTCTATTTTTTTTTTTTTATTGAGACCTGTATGCCTTTGCTTCAATTATTGTTGTGTCCACTTCGTTGTTGATCTTAATATTTTGGATATATCCTTCCACTGCATATTGCAGTCCCTTTTGGCTTGATCTGGAGGATACCGCGGAGGTATTACTCCAAAAATCATCACTCATACTGACAGTTATAGCGCTTGTACCCGTACTCGCCATGGCTTTTAGGTGGACAGTTCCGTGAAATGTGTCGGACGTAGCAACAATAACTAGGGGGCGGAGCCCTGGCGATCGGTCAATTACAGTCAGAGTGAGAATGATAGTGGTCAACATGGGCAGCAGAGCTGTGGATTGACAGATCACCCACAAAAACCGTGTTAGAATGTATATGTTTACAAAAATATAATCACAGAATACCTCCATGAGATCAAAGACTGTCTTGTCCCTTGAATGTTTTCTTTTCTGTTTCTATCAAGACATTTGTGCAACATTCGATCCCTGTGTATGTGTTGCAGAAAGTTCCACTGTGTCCAGCCCAGACAGTGAAAGTATTACTACCTCTACAACTAGCCCTGCTGAAAAGGTGAGAGACACTGAGCAGATTGAACAAACACACAAGAGCCTTGCATGCCACAGAGGTTTTTTTTTTTTTTTTTACCTCGAAGCCAACACTTCCTGTAGTGTTCTTGCAGTCAGGTTTCAGTCTCAGCTGGCAACAGTATTCATGAAATGTCTATCTTCTTAACAAGACAGACATATCTTATCTATAGTTTGTTCTGACCTGCATAAGCCCCTGCCTCTAGCTCAGGCTAAATTAAATATTACTGTAAAAGGAAATTCTTTTAGGAAGGAAGAAAAAAAAAAAAAAACACCTCTTTCCTTGAGGCTGCTCACTGGGTAAATTGTTGTTGATGTTGTTGTCGTGCAGACGGCCGACGAGAAGGAGTCGGATGAGAAGGACCAGGACTTGTCCAGCCGGACTGCGCGGGTGCAGCCCACCCCTCAGAAGCGGGAGTCACCCGTCGAGAGCCCCAACAATGCCATGGCTGACCGCCGCAAGTAAGACGCCGCCTCCGCAGAGGAGCCCCTCAAAGAATAACAAATGGATAATGATGTATATTATCCTTATTGGGATTATTGTTATTGTTGATTAGTAGGCCTCCCCGTCTAGGGTTGGAGGGTACAAAGGGTTTTTCTTATTAACCAATAGAACAAAACAGGAAGCAATGAATGAAATAATGACCTTTAACAAAAAGACCAACACGCAGCTGTATGTAAACTCGCTCCCAAACTGCCCGACGATTTAAAAAAACTTTAAAGTATTTTAAGCGCAGCACACAACAGTCATAGCAATGTTTTCTGTAGGGGAGTGGAGGGGACCTCTTCCAGATGTTTATCCTTGCCCTCGTTGTGCCACACCAACACTGACAGCGGAAGTAGATTGAGTGCACCTGATTCAGATAAGGCCTAATGGCCTCCTGCTAGGGTAACGGGAGCAACAGAAGGCAGAAACAAGGAGAGCAGGGGAGAGAATTCCCATCTGACTGTGCTTATTGTAGCACTCATCTCAACAGTTCGCCTCAGACACATATGCACATATATCTTACACAATTAGATAAGCAAATCTATTGACATACATTCTGTGACCTATCTTAATGTGTAAAGTTCTATACAAACTATAGTATGTAAAGTGTTTACAGCTGTCAACATCAGCAAATGAACCGTCAACAAGCGAATGTGAGCAAATCTGTCTGTTTCCCCAGGTTCCAGGCCCCGGCGCGGGACGAGGAGTCAGAATCCCAGAGGAAGGCCCGCTCTCGCCTCATGCGTCAGTCCAGACGCTCCACACAGGTCCAGCTCATATCCACACAACATTTGTTTGTTTGTTTGTTTGTTTGTTTGTTTACATTTGAAATGCAACACAAATTGCAGGTTAAGATTTACGCACGCAATTTCCACCACTGTTGGTGAGCTTTTTGTCTAGGCTCTATTTTTGGCTGTGTGATTCTTTGGTTATGGTTTTTCCTAAACCTTTGACGGCTACAGTCAGGCCCACTGAGCCTGAACCGCTGAATGGGGTTTTGTTTGTGGTTTGATTGACAGGGGGTGACGCTCACCGACCTGAAGGCGGCAGAGGGGACCGTTGTTCGCCCCGTTGAATCCCCCCGAAGCATCCAGCCTGTCTGCCCCATCGTCACGGTGACGCCAGCAGAGAGAGGTGAGGAGAGAGGTTGGTTCTCCACTTGGAACTGGCTGATGTCAGGCGTTAACAGAACAGTATTTATAGCCACTGAACCAGCGTGTCTGCTCAGTTGGTAGGTGGCGCTGATGTCAAAGAAACAGGCTCTCCAGACCGCTGCTGTAAGGTAGGGTGTTTATGTGAGACCAGCAGCAGTCAGTATGTCCTTGAAAGGAAGGAAGTTGTGCACTGGAGGAAACTCAATATTGTGAGATCATATCTGGCCAGTCTTTTCTCTGTCTGTTGCATCACCATATGTCTATGCTCCCTAATACCCTATCATGCGTTGGCGAAGTACTCTTCATAGGCCTGGTGTGTCTGCATCTCTGTGATCAAACTTTACCCTTATGTTAGTTGGTTGGATGAAATATGGCGGCTGAAAGTTGATGCTGCACGGCATATTTAGCAGATGAAGTAAGGCCGGCACAGACAGACCTGGCGGACCAGAGAGGAGAGGCTGTGCTCCCTCTGTAACCAGGGAACAGCAGAGACAGAGCTACATTTCCTGATCCAGTGCAACCATTACCAAAGTCTTAGAGACCATTATTTTGACAAAATAACACAAATATTCCCAGAATTCCACCATCTAAATGATCTGGACAGTCTCTGTGTTCTACTGGGAGAGAGGGAGGACTGCTGTAGACTGGCAGCAAAATATGTATCAGCCTGTCATGAGCTCCACAGTAATGTGAACCCCCTCTACCACATAACCAATATTTATTTTTTTAATAATTGACAATTAACCTGCTATATGTTTATATACCACATTGTTACTATCTATGACTTTTCAAATGTATTTTTATTATTATTATTTATTTGTATTAATTGTGATTGTACATTTTATGTAAACATGCTTTGGCAACGTTGTATTGTATGCAGTCATGCCAATAAAGCCTTTGCATGTTTCACTCTATTGAGCATTTTCCCTCTTCATATGGTTGCTTGCCGCAGACACAGATCCGGTGAAGCAGGAGGCCACAGAGTCAGAGAATCGCCGGGAGCGGAGGAGGGTGAGGAGGGAGAGACGCTCCACCGGAGTGGTCCAGCTGTCTGGAGAGGTGATGGGCACAAAACACACACTTAAATATATACATCTGTTCAATGATCCACTCTTTTCCCACCCTGACCAATCCGTGCTTTGCTGTGGTGTAGGTTGCCATCCCTTCAAACTAACTGCTCATTTACTCACTAATATGTTTACAGACGGATGACGGAGATGCCAGCGAAGATGCCCTCTCAGACAACACAGCCTGGTGAGCCTGTGTGTGTGTGTGTGTGTGTGTGTGTGTGTGTGTGTGTGTGTGTGTGTGTGTGTGTGTGTGTGTGTGTGTGTGTGTGTGTGTGTGTGTGTGTGTGTGTGTGTGTGTGTGTGTGTGTGTGTGTGTGTGTGTGTGTGTGTGTGTGTGTGTGTGTGGTAACATGTCCCTCTCTGGTCTCTCCCACAGTGAGCCGCAGTCAGAGGACTCCTCGACCGACTACAGGGTGGTGAGTGTCCATCTTTTGCTCTCGCTCACACTACCGCCAGTCTCAGGGCACTCCCTGTTTTTCCTCACAGAGATATTCGCCCTCCTAAAACGTTAAATGGCTGCCCTCTACTTTAAGTGCTTATTATACGGCTCCTCAGAATGTTCCAAAAAGTTACATTCATTTGAATGGGCCACCCCAAGGTTTGGAGGTCTGATATTTCTTTATATCGACCACTGCAAGAAATGAATGACTGCTCCATTTGTGCTGCATTCGTGTTTAGTGCTTCTTATTCTTTCCTTTCATTCAGCAAGTAGTCCGGTAGTTTAACACCCCTGCTTAAGTTTGTAGTTGTTGGGTTGGGTAATTTTTAATTTTTTTGGTTAAACACCCAACACGTTGCTTATCTGTGTCATGTGTTAATTAAATGAGTAGGTCGTTGCGCAAAAAGGAAAATGATTACATGTTTGACACTTCCTGTTTCCCCAGCTGTACACGGCGGTGCAGGCGGAGAACGAGCTGCTGCGAGACAAGCTGCAGGAGACGCAGCTGTTGCTCAGCCAGAGCAAGGTGGAGCTGGAGAGACTGAGACAGGTGAGCCCTGGAGGAGGAGAAAAGGGGAGACATGGAGGAAGATGAACTGGGGATGGTATGAAAGAGGGCAAGGTAGAGGTGGCGGGGGAGGAAAGAGGGAAAGCTGGTAAAAGCCAGATGGTGGATGAAGAAGAATTTTTCAGATCTTCCTAGGTCTTTCTAAAAGGGGTCTAGGAGCCAAAACAAAGTTTGGTTTTCCACCATCATAAGTGGGTGGGTGCCATTAGACACCCAAGCCAGAGCAAGTCTGTCTTTCCTCAAGGCCATCCCCTTCTCCTTCTCATGACCTTGTCAAGTGTATGGAATGGGAGTGTTCTCAGATGACGCCTCCCAAAAAGATCACACATGGTCATGCAACCTCCCTCCAGTCGTTGCATGTTCCCGTGCCAAGGCGGCGTTCTCTCCCCTGGGGCTCTCCCCACAGAGAATGCTGATCAGGGCTCATGTGTGGTGCACGATATTAACATCATCGGTGTTGTGTTTGTGTCTGTCTGTCTGTCCATCCGTCCGTCCGTGCACGGCAGAGTCAGGAGAACGGTTCTGAGCGCCCTGCCCTGCTGGAACTGGAGCAGTTTGTGAGTTCCCCACTTTCGCATCCTCACTCCCATCATACCATTGCCCCACCCACCCCCCATCCCCCACTTCCCCGAGCAGGCGTCGCTGGGGAAGTAGGAGCCTGAGCTTAATGCCCGTGTCTAATGTCACACACTCTCTCTCTTTTTTTGACCATCTCGGCCCCTTCTTTTCAGGAAAAGAAAGTCCTCCAGAGGAAGGCAGCAGAGCTGGAGGATGAGCTAAAGGTAGCTAGTTGACGTTTTTTTTTTTTTTTTTTTTTTGCAGTGCTTGTTTACACGTTTAACGTATCTTTCTAAGGTCTTTCTCAGTTTCCACTTTCTTTCCCCAGGTCTTGGTTGATCTTCGTTCGGACAACCAGAGGCTGAAAGACGAGAACGCAGCACTCATTCGAGTCATCAGCAAGCTCTCCAGATGAGCCTGCCCACGAGTTTCAGTTTCGGGTGTGAACAACGTGAGCCAGCACGTACTTCATCTACATACCGGGGACGTGGGGCAGATGACCCCTGTGACCCCTGCAAAAACGACCATCTCTATCTGTACACGCACTGACATCATAGCACATACTCTCCATCTGGGTTAAGTTTCTCTCAATCCCTTAACGAGGGGGAAAAGTTAAATGGGGAAAAAAGAAAAAGAAAAAAAAACTACTGTTATCCAAGCTATGAGCTGCACAGCCTCCTCTGTGCAGTAGGGCACAAGTTGGAATTTGCAGGGTGCTTTTGTTCTGTTTTTGCTGTTTCTGTTTTTACTTTGTTTTTTGCTTTTAAATGCACTGTGCTTCAGATATTTTCCTAACCTCTTGATGGGAATAGCCCTGGTTAAGTTTAAGGTAACAGCTTTTTTTTTTTTTTGTACTGGTATAAATTGCTTTTAGGTCTACTTGCCACCGGCTATTCTCTACTTACCACAAAGTGTATGCTCCAGTCAGCCTACCTACTGTACCTTCATGGTCCTACCCGGACGGTGGCAGGTTTTTTAGCACTGAAAGAAAAAAGATGCCAAGGAGACATGGTTGCGATATTATCGTTGTTTAAAAAGACAAAAAAACACGTACATGTGCCAAAAACATTGTATGCCCATTCCTGTGTACTTCAGCATGTCTCCGTGGGAACAGGTGGGAGTGTCGCCATGGCGTTTCTCAGGAGACAAGTTTAGGTCAACACTGTGCCCGAGCTGACCTCTGTCAGGCAGACCGGCGCGTCGCATGGTTTCTCCACTCTGTCGGTGAATGTGTATTTATGTTGTGTATAGGCCTATCTCTCAGAGGGGACTTGTTCTCTGCCAACGGTTTAGTGGTCTGATGTTTTTATTTGATTTTCCCTTCAGGAGGAGGACAGAGTGCTAATACTGTGACTAAGGCCTACGTGGCATTCCACACACAATGGGTCGAGTCTATCGGAACGTTTACCGCCCTTTTTCTTTGTTGTTATTTTTAAGCGAATGCATGCCAAAATGTATTTTGAAAAACGACATGTGCCTTTCTACGTATCTGTTTTAATATTTCTATTTTGCTTGGATAAAGAAAGATTGTCAAAAGGACAGGATAGTGCTATAACAGAAATGTGTCATCAGTCATCTCATTCCCATATCTATGAAAGGTGAACATTTTGAAAATGCAAAATAAAAAAAATCTGTAAACTGTTCTGTTAAACAAACCTTGTGGTGTTGAAAATGACTCCTACATGACTGCTACAGCCTCACTCATTTTAAGACCTTCTGCAGGCACACTGTTCATATTTGTTTAATCCAGGGGCTCCCAAGGTGGGGGGTGGGGGATGGGATTAAAGCAACCAACTACAAACTGGTATGCTATCTACCTAAAAGGCATGCAAAAAAAACTTGCAAACACCACCGACATCCCAGCTGACACTGATAGAAGCTTGCCAACACACTAACTGGTGTCTTTTGGCAATGTCTTTCATTTTAGCAGGGGGTTCCAGCCCGTTTCACAGAACTACATAGTGCATATCTTGAATGGCTAGTGGCAAAGACATGTTTATCTGTCCTTCACATGACCATATGCTATCAAAATTAATTTGAGGATAGTACCAAAACAAGTTGCCTTTAAGACCATACTTCAAAAACTGTCAAATTGTTGCATAGTGTTAGTTTAAACACTGCAGTTCAAACACTTACACCTACAGTGCCACTTTAAAGTATGTGGACCACTTAGGAGTTTTCTGTTGTTTTACCATGATTTTTCATTTTTTTCATCACCAATTTTCCATAGAAGGAATGTCAGGTTTATGTTTATCATTTGCATGTACTTTTTTTAGAGGGAATTGTTTGAGTAGCCAAAAGACTACATGAAACATGGAATTAGTCCATTTCAAAAGTAAGTGAACCCCCAGCTGAATTTGTAAAGTCAAGCAGGTAACAGATTCAGTGAAACTTATTTGGGTGCTTAATTAGTCAATTAAGCAAACCGATCATCTGAGACATCCTTAGGGAAAGGTTTGGGCAACACAGATTAAAAGAGAGAGGAAACCAACCAAACTACTGTAGTGCCAAGGTGTACCCACACAGATCAACAATGCCGAAAGGAAACGAGATATCCGAGAACATCAGGAAGAAGGTTCTGACAGCCCATCAGTCTTGAGAAAGCTATAAGACCATCTCCAAAAGATTCCAGCTCCATCCATTCATCCAAGACAAATAATTTAGAAATGGAGGGCATTCAACATGACCGCATCTCTGCCTAGAAGTGGACGCCCATCAAGACCATCACCAAGAAGCACCAGAAGAAGAATAAATCAGGTAAAAGTCAACCCACACATCACCCCTAAAGAGTTTCAGACCTCTCTGGCAGCATCTGGGGTAAATGTACATGGGTCTACAATTCCATGTTTCATGTAGTTTTTCAGCTTCTCAAACAATTTCCTCTAAACAAGTACATGCAAATGATAAACATAAACCTGACATTTCATCTATGGAAAATTGGTGATAAAAAAAATGAAAAATCATGGTAAAACAACAGAAAACGCTTAAGTCCTCAAGGGGTTCACATACTTTCAAGTGGCACTGTATAAAAATGTTAAGGATTTGTGAAAATGAATGAAGAAAGAAATTATGTTTTGAAAGCGAGTGGCAAAACTGGATCACCGGCCTTTTGCTATCTGGGTAACACAATGGACATGCATCTAACACTAACATTGTGTCAAGAATTAAAAAATTAATTTCCCATAATACACTAGCGATAGGCTGTTTTGTGTATCATTACCCATTATTCTGAAACACTGTTACAGTACTGTTATAGTTTTTTTTTCCACAAATGAAAAAAGCACCTTGTGCTGTAGTCGACAAGCAGCGATCTCTTTCATTTTAGTTTTAAGTTTCCATTTCTCAGTTGTTGTTTCGCCTGCTTCAGGGCAACCATACACCAGATTTTCGATTATGAACCACTAGTACAATAACGTTGATATAAGACCCAGAAATTACTGATTTAATCAGGATAATTAATAATCAGTTCATGTTTATTGCATTTCAGCAGAAACAGCCTAGATATCTCTGGAGACGTTTGGCCATAGTCAACTCGTTTTAAGCCACTTATTTGCTACTTTGAAAATCATTACTTCATTACAAAGGACATGCGATGAGTCTGAAAACATGAATTTCTTTTTGTGAGATTAGCACTTCATTTTACCCTTACGATAAAAATATTGGGTTGAAAAAATTATGAAACAAATGGATTTAATTTGGTCAAACTATGTATGCTATCCATTATTTTGTTTATTTTAAATGCTTTCAAACATAAAGGCCATCTCCCAAGAGCGCTGTCAAGCTACAAAGCCCCATATCCAACGGACAAAAATCGGATTGTGTGATGCTTAGGTCTACATGTTATGACAGGTCTTGTCCTTACGGTAGATCAACAACATTGCGTGTTTGTTGGCATGAGTGTTGTTTCTGAAGAAATGACAAGACCGATAAGTTTCGCTTTCGATTCATTACAAGACTTATAAAGAAGATGACTATGATTACCAAGGTCACTTGCCACAGTGTCATCGCAGATGAACGTGTTCAAGAGTCTGAAAAATCAATCAACCACAAGTGCAAAGTAAGTGGAAATCTTTTTAAAGAAAGGAAAGTAAAACCTGTATGGTAAAATAATTATTTATGCCATGTAGTTTAAGGAATATTATTGTAAATCATAATACGTTCCTTTTCTCAGCTGACGTTACGCCTTCGTTTTTGAATCACTGTTAAATTGCCGTTCATATTAGACCCAGAAATTACTGATTTAATATAGCTTATTAATGATCAGTTCATGGATATATGTTATTGCATTACTGCAGAAACAGCCTAGATAAATCTGTAGTCGTTTGAGAGGTTTGGACATGTTCAGTTGTTTTATAGCCACTTGCTACTTTGAAACCCCTTTCATTACAAAAGAATTGCGAAAAGTCTGAAAACATGAAATTCTTTTTGTGAGATTAGCACTTAATTTTGCCAGTATTATTCCATGTTTAGCTTTCTTTATAAAACCATAATATTCATAGATTATGTAAGATTAATTTCATGCTACACAAGGATGCATTTAGGAACCATTGTTTTTTTGCATTCTCTATAGGTCTCCACTATACCCAAGACCTGTCTCAGTCAGTTAAAAGATATATGATGGTAAAAGGTCATCGGTTGTGTGAAGAAAATGCATGTTGAATACTGTTTAGAATCAGTTTGTGTGTGTTAAGTATATAGTGTGACACTGAAAAATGTCTTTATAAATATCTTACGTTCTCCAGGTTGGATGAATTACACAGCATCTGTCCATTTGTGTGTCTAACTCTCTCTTTTTCTCCCTCCCTCTCTCTCTCTCTCTCCATCTGTCTCTATGAATCTCTCACTCTCCCTTCCTCTCTCTCTTTCCCTCTCTCACTCTCCCTCCCTCTCTGTCACTCTCCCTCTCTCTCTCTCTTTCACTCTCTCCCTCCCACTCTCTCTTTCTCTCTCTCTCTCTCTCTCTCTCTGACTGAGCCTCATGGCATCACAACGCCTTATGGCAACATGACAATGGCGAAAGCCTATCAGTCACTCAGGCCTCTGGCCTGGAAAGCCTATCAGTCACTCAGGCCTCTGGCCTGGATTCTCTCTTTCTCCCTCCCTCTCTCTCTTTCTCTCCCTCTCTCTATGAGTCCCTCTCCTCTTCTCCATCTCTCTATTTCCCTCCCCCTCCCCCTTCCTCTCTCTCTCTTTCTCTCCATTTCTCTCTGACTCTGCCTCATGGCATCACAACGCCTTATGGCAATATACAAACTGGCGAAAAGCCTAAGTCAATCTCAGGCCTCTGGACTGGATTCCTGTGTTGTGATGCACAATCGTTGGAATCCGCCAGTGGAGTCCTGAAAATCCAGATTCATGTGGACATGAAAGCTCTGAACGGAACCATGGGCTAAGTCCTCCTCTTTCTCTAATTTCTTTACATTACATTATTTACATTACAGATATTTAAAATAGATATTTAGACGTTACAAATTAAAACTAAAAGTGGCTGTAGTGATTGATCTGCCTCTGCTTGCTGTCTGTCAAGGACAAATCCAGGGCTTCCTCAGGCATCCAGATGTCAAACTCTCATTCCTGCCATGAGATGGAATGGGTAAGCCACACTGCCACAACTGCACAGTCGACGATTCTTGTCAAATCAAATAATACACCTGCCTTCAGTGCTTCTGAAGCAATGTGTTGATTGGCTGGAATTGCTTATGGCTCACTCTGAGCCACTGTACGTTTCCCATCTACATAGCCAGGACTGTGTACTGTGTACAAGACTGTGTAGGAACACCAGAGTTTTTGTTAGCACACATATACACTGACAGCTACAGGACTCTGAGGAGTAATTAGCTAAATTTGTCAAAGTGTACTGAATCATAGTTGTAGACCCCACCTTTAATGAGTGCATTCTTTCTTTACTGAGAGGATGAATCTTTTTTTTCTACAGGACTCAGGTAAAGTGTCCACTCATGTTTACCCACTGAAGCAGTCATCTGCAGGTGATCTGGATGACATCATAGACATGGTCCAGAGGGTGTGCCTGAGTGAGGAGATGGACTGGGTGCGTGTTCACATAGAGCCCCTTACTGTCGGGTTACAACCACATCAGACACCTGACCACTGAAACTACTCTAGACTCTCATTGTGTCCATAAAGATGCATTGTTTTGAAGGTGACATGCCATACAAGCTGCCTGATATAGTTCAGCTCGTTCAGCTTTGTGAAGAATCCGCTTGTACATTTCTGATCACAGACACCTCAGATGGATCCTGTAGATGACCTCACCCAATCATTCCAGAGTTTGCACTTGGCTGTCACAGAGGAGGAGGAGATGGACTGGGTATGCAGATTTAAAGCAGCTCTGCAGTCCGTCCCATAAATATACTGGGTTATCCCTTGATTTTGCTTAGATGTCAAAGGATGCTTCCACTGCCTTGATAGAATCTCTCCAGTGTAAATAGTTTCAATTGTACATATTTAAATGTCTGCATGTCTGCATTAGTATGTCAAATGCAAAATATAGTAAACTGTAACAAAGATGTCCTCGAAACAAAGGGGGTGGGGGGTGTAAAAAAGGTCTGTCTGAATACAATAGAATACACAGTATATAAAGATAGTTATGTTAGTTATTGTTTGTTATGTATGTACTGTCAAATGTCTGGCCGGGACAAACCCATGGCATCCTGAGGTCAGACGGTACTCTGAGCCAGTGTATGTTTCCCATCTACAGAGCTAGGACTGTGCACTGTGTACATGACTGTGTAGGAACACCAGTTATTTTATTTTTTTTGCACACATACGGAACTGACAGCTACAAGACTGTGAGGAGCAATTAGCTGAATTTGTTGAATTGCAGTTGTAGAGCTCACCTTTAATGAGAGGATACATTATTTGTTTCTGCAGATGTCAAAGGATGCCTCTACTGTCTTGATAGAATCTCTCCAGTGCCTGAAACTGGGATCAGTTGAAGAGGAGATGGTGGAGATTGCTTGATGAAACAATAGATTGCTTAATGAGATAGTAGATCGTTTTGTTAAGGCTAATTGTCAACTGAGGGCTGTACATTTGTAAATAGTTTTAATTGTACATATTTAAATGTCTGTATGTCTGCATTACTATTAGTATGCAAAATTGAATAAATTGTAACAAAGAAGTCCTCCAAAGAGGGGGGGAGGTGGTGGGTGAAAAAATACATTTTGTTTAGCCAAACTATGTATGCTATCCATTCTTCTGTGTATTTGAAGTGTTTTCAAACATAAAAGCCACATGCCAAGACCGCTGAGAAGCTACAAAGCCCCATATCCAAAGGACAAAAATGGGATTTTGTGATGCTTACATGTTATGACATGTCTTGTCACTACTGTAGATCAAGATTGCGTGTTTCTTGGCATGGGTGTTTCTGAAGAAATGAAAGGCACAAGACCGATAAGTTTCACTTTCGATTTATTACAAAACTTAATAGAGATGCCTATGATTACCAACGTCACTTGCCACAGTGTCATTGCAGAGGAACGTGTTCAAGTGCCTGTAAAATCAATCAACCAAACATGCATCAGATTCTGGAGAATTTCTACCGCTGTACCATTGAGAGCATTCTCACTAACTGCATCTCAACATGGTATAGCAGCTGCTCTGTCGCCGACCGAAAAAGACTGCAGAGGGTGGTGAAAACTGCCCAACGCATCACCGGTTCCACTCTTCCCACCATTGAGGCTGTCCAGAGCAAGAGATGTCTGCGGAGGGCGCGCAGCATCACCAAGGACGGCTCACACCCCAGCCACAGACTGTTTGACCTCCTCCCCTCTGGGAGGCGCTACAGGGTCCTCCGTTCCTGTACGAGCAGGCTCAAGAACAGCTTCATCCCTGTGGCTGTCACCCTACTGAACTCTGCTCCACGGGGATAGCTGGGGATGGGTCCCATGGGCCTGGTAGGCCCGTTTGGTAATACATCCCTGTATATACGATATTGGTGCCTGGTAAGTACAAAAGATAGTTAGTTTGCATGCAAGACCCTGTGTTGGTGTACTATAACTATAACTAACATCAATGTAGCGGTTTGGCGAAACTATGAACAACAATACCACAACAGTAATATCCAGTTAACAAACCAAATCAACGAATAAACATTGGCAAATCATATGTCATCCAAAGCTAAGCCATGTAGCGATTATCCTATGCTAGCTGGATGTGCCCAGTTGTTGTGCTTTCAATCTTTGGGGGAAAAGTGGTGCGCTGGCGTGTGGCTCCAGCACCTCTGATGCCTGCTTTTGAGCCAGGCTGGACAGCGTTTGATGATTTGGAACATCAGGACCATCATCCCCTCATCTACAGACAACAGAGAGAGAGCCAAAGCACATATGATTTTGAGACAGAAGAGGTTCGTTCAGTGAGTTAAGGCAGATTGTTTTCAAGAGACCTGCAAACAAGAGAAAGGAAAATCAGAGATGTCATGGTCAATGTCTTACGACAAGAGAAAGGAGAGGGAATAAAACAATGATTCAATTAATAGAGACATTATGTCATTTGTTTAGTTATTAGTTGTTTATTTAGTTGATACGGTTATAGCATTTCTTATAATTTGGGTTATTCTCAACCCACCATTTTTACAGAGTGCAGGCTCTGGCCCTTAATGTTTACTCAGAAAGCCATTTTACGTAGGAAAACGTTCATGCTCATGGTCACATCCCACAGGTTTCTGTTTTTATTTTGTATAAATTTAGATGTGACCCATCTAAATGTGTAACCCATTCAACACAAAAAGATGAGATCAATATGATGTAATTAAATATTTTCATATTGCTTCAAATGTGTGGCGTGTTTCAAGCATTTCCAAAGTAATTAGCAGTGAAACTAGCCAATTATGGTTTCAGGAAAGGTAAGATACTTCATAATAGCTTCATTTTAAGATATTGATCATTAAATATCTGTAATATGACATTTATGGGGAATTAAGTGGCACTACACGCTTCCAAACACTGAACACTTCTCTGTTCAAGAATAATATGTCAATGTTTTTAAAAAGGTTTTCTGATCAAATTCACAAGTAAAATAATAAGGGGAGGGGCCAACAATGAGATGGCCAGATTCAGAATGTTGTGACATCATCGATGGAGCCATTTACAAAGTGGAATGCGCCAGAGTTCTACTTCTGCCAAAGTAGAATGTTTGTGTTCAAGAGATCCATTACTGACATTTTCAGAGAGACTGCAACCCACAATTCACTTTTGAGAGATATATTTAGCTTATTTTGGAGAACAGGATGGCGATGATTTTTCATCCTTGTGATCTCAAGTATCACTTCTACTGCGATGAAGGTATGTTGAGTTCCTAAATGTTGACCATAATTGTCAAATTCCCTTAATTCATTCGATGTATTCATGAATACCTCTTCTTTCTTTAGGGGTACAGCAAGTATTGCCACTGCAGACCCTTGGCACCTTTGTTCATGGCATGGGTAAGTGTTTTCCTTAATTTTCGATCTTTGAATAACCATTTTTATACCTGAAAAATTCTGAACACAGAACTTCATCTTCAGTAATATGTTTGTCTTTTTCTACAACAGCCTTCATACCTGGTTTTGAAGCCATTAACTTGCCAAATGACAATGGATCCCAGCCACATGAGGACCTCTCTGGCTACTGCATCTACCTAGTCAACGCTGCTCAACTGCAGTTCCTGCTTGTGACTGACTGTGCTGGATCAGGCCTCCAAGACCTGCAGGAGGTTAATAGCCTCCCTGCAGAGGCAGCATCCTCAGCGAGCCAAGAATTCTCCGTGCCCATCGCTCCCTCACAGAGAGCAGAGAGAGAGGCCATGAGGAGAGAGGCCCAGCGGCAAAGAGAGCAGGCTGCCAGGATCACTAGCTATGGTGTGGACTGTAGTGTGCTGGCTGAACGTGAGCACATACCAGTTCAGTGGCCAGAATCAAGCAGCTCCCCTAATAGCCTGCTGGATGAGGACCTCAGCGGTTCCTTTAAGAGGCCTGACTGCCAGAGGTCACCGCCTCACACCCACGCCCCACAACCATCTCTCCCTGGAGTATCCCGTGCCTTCCATTGTAGGGAGGTATCTAAGCCCATCACCGGCTCACAGAGAGCAGACAGGGAGGCCATGAAGAGAGAGGCCCAGCGGCAAAGGCAGCAGGCAGCCACAATCACCAGGAATGGCACTAACTGTAGTGTGCTGGCTGAACTCAAACACCTGCCCATTAGTTGGCCTCTGGAGTCACCAACAGCCACCACTGTGGAGGATCTGGTGGCCACAGGCCAGCCAAGAGTCCAAGACCTGCAGGAGATGAAGAGTCTCTCTGAGGTGGCAGCATGTGCACCAAGCCTGATAATGGGCAGGGGTGATGCTGATGGGTCATTGGTCCATCCAGTGTCTCCAAAGAGACCCCACCATGGCATTGCCAACCTCCATGCTGGCATGACGGGAGGCCCCGAGTCACCACCTCATATCAATGCCGCTCATCCAACTCTTCCTGGGGTGTCTCGTGCTTTCCATTGTAGGGAGGTGTCTAAGCCCATCACCCGCTCACAGAGAGCAGAGAGGGAGGCCATGAAGAGAGAGGCCCAGCGGCAAAGACAGCAGGCAGCCAGGATCACCAGGAACGGCATGGACTGCAATGTGCTGGCTGAACTCAAGCACCTGCCCATTAGTTGGCCTCTGGAGTCACCGATAACCACCACTGAGGAGGATCTGGTGACCACCGGAGGACGACATGGTAGACAGGAAGCCAGGAGCCACATTCAGAGCAGCGGTGACACTGCTGTGCCACGTGTGCCCCTTGCTTTCCACTGCCCAGAGTCCTCTGTGCCCATCGCTCCCTCACAGAGAGCAGACAGGGAGGCCATGAGGAGAGAGGCACAGCGACAAAGAGAGCAGGCTGCCAGCATTACTAGGAATGGCATGGACTGTAGTGTGCTGGCTGAACGTGAACATCTTCTGGTTCAGTGGCCTGTTGAGCTACAGCTAACCACAGCCATGGAGGACCTGGTGGCCAAAGGTGACCAACTTGGCCAGTTAGAGGCCAACAGCATCTCCCAGCCTCCAGAAACGAGCAGCTCTGCAAATACCCTCTATGAGGATCTAAGGGTCAAAGGTCAAGATTACAAGAATCAAACCAAGAAACTATGTTTTGGATGGAAAGCAACCGCTCTGGTGAAACCTAGTTTGAGACCAGCATGCCGACTTCAAATTCCCATTGTCAGGAAACAAGCGCTGATGCCTGATGGCAAGAACAAATCTAATGCCAACCTGTCCAAGAAAAGCCATGATAACAATTGTAGCAAAGTGAAAGACAGAAAAAGAAAACGTGGACCTGAAAGAGATGAAGAGGTGTGCAGGGAGAATCCTCTAAAGAAAACTAAGCACCTTGCAGACAGCACAGCGCAACCTGAAGTAGGAGATAGAGACAAGTTGGATGCCTGCAGAAAAGAACACGTCTCTAAGCAGCTTATTGTACCCACTTTCGGTGCCCCGCACAGAAAGCTCACGCGGAAGACAGCCAAAGTGGCTCCCTTCACCTGCGCCCCTTACCCTAGATGTGCCCCAGGCAGGCACAAGGCTCCCCTTGATCAGGTCTCCCACAAGCTTGGGAACAAGGATGAAAAAACGAAAAGAGCAGAGACAGGGAACCCTGGACCACACCAGAAGGCTGCAGTGCTGACATCAAAAGAACTGCAGGCAGCTAATCCCAGGACACTGACCCGTGGCCAAAGAGTAGGGCAAAATATGCCCCCTACAGGTAGTATGGGGATGCAGCGCAATCCCAACCCAACCAGAGCATGCGGTAGGAACCCCAACCCAACCAAAGCATGCGGTAGGAATCCTGGGCCTCATAAACCCAATGCTGTTCTGGTTCATGGGCCTCATAAACCCAACGCTGGTCTGGTTCATGGGCCTCATAAACCCAATGCTGTTCTGGTTCATGGGCCTCATAAACCCAATGCTGGTCTGGTTCATGGGCCTCATAAACCCAACGCTGGTCTGGTTCATGGGCCTCATAAACCCAACGCTGGTCTGGTTCCTGCACCTGTGGGGTCTGCTGTCCAGAGTGCAAACCTGAACCCACTCTGCCATCGCCAGTGTTCAGTTAACAAGCCAGGTAAAAGACTTCAGAATTACTCAACCCATTCTGATCAGAAAGGACTCATGCAACAAACCCGAGTCCACCATGTCAGCACCAACCCCCACACGACGGCCACACAACGCACCTTCTTAAAGCGTGATGGGCCCAGGGCACCACCTCATACCCAGGGTCCTCAGCAAGCTCCTCCTGGGGCATCTTGTGTTTTCCACCACCGCAAGGTCTCTAAGCCTACCGCCCCCCCATGGAGAGCAGGGAGAGGGGCCATGAAGAGAGAGGCCTAGTGGCAGAGACTTGAATGATTTATTGTAAATCATGTGTTGATAAATTGTTGATTGATTTATTGATTGATTGTGTATTATTGATTGATTAAATATTTATTAAACCCTACCTGAATTGGTTACTGTTTACATTAGTTTTCATCAGTATTATCAGTTGTTGTCATAGATACATCATAGATACGTATAGAGAGTTGGAATCATAAACAAAAATAAATTAAAAAGTAGATCACTAAAATACATACAGTACATAAGGTGTATACATACATACATACATATGTACATACATACATACATACATACATACATACATACATACATACATGCACACGCACTCCCAAACACCATTAGGCATATACGTATATATATATATTTTACCAACAATGGGTTGGATTTTACAGTCGAATTAGATTTTAACATTTCCAAAACTAAGAGCATTGTATTTGGGACAAAGCACTCACTTAGCTCTAAACCTCAGCTGAACCTGGTACTAAACAATGTTGCTGTTGAGCAAGTACAGGAAACAAAGCTTCTGGGGGTAACTTTAGACTCAAAAATATCATGGTCAAAACATATAGATTTACTGGTGCAAAAGATGGGTAGAAATATATCTGTGGTTAGAAGATGCTCTTCTTTTTTAACACCTCATCTGATCAAACAGGTTCTGCAGACCCTGGTATTGTCTCAACTTGATTATTGCTCGGTAGTCTGGTCAGGTACCACAAAAACAAATCTAGGGAAGCTTCAACGGGTACAAAACAGAGCAGCTAGGCTTGCCCTTAAGTGCACACCAAGAGCAAACGTGAAAAACCTGCATGACTGACTCTTCTGGCTGAAAATTGATGAGAGGCTAAAAGCATCACTTATGTCTTTCATTAAAAATATTAACACATTAAAAACCCCTGACTGTTTGTTTAGGCAGCTCACACTCAGCTCTAATGTACACACATACCCCACCAGACATGCCACCAGTGGTAACTACACAATTCCAACAATAAAAACAAACTCAAAACAACGTGCAGTATTATGCAGGGCTATGGTAGAATGGAACTCCCTTCCAGATCACATAAAAAAAAACAGAACAAAGCTGGATTCAAAAAGCAGGTGAAGCAACACCTCATGGCTGTTAGTATGTAGGCTATTACTAATTTTTATTTATCTACTCACTTATCCTTTTTTTCCTATTTGTCATCTGTTGTTTTTGTGTGAGATGGTGAGGTTATTTAGTTTTTTTTTTTTTTTTTTTTTTTCTTTCTTTTATCTGGGTTTTGTATGTTGATTTCTTCTTTGTTATGTGTCTTTTCCCCTTTCCTTTATCTGTTGTTTGTATGTTGATGTCTTCTTTGTTATATGCTTTTCCTTTCTTTATCTGTTGTTTGGTACGTTGTTTTCTTGTGTGGACCCCAGGAAGAGTAGCTGGTGTCTTTGGCATCAGCTAATGGGGATCCGAATAAAAATCAAATAAAAAAAATCAAATACATACATACATACATACATACATACATACATACATACAAACATATACATACAACCATACATAATGCCAGAGAGAACTAATGTTTTCCATGAAATTATTCAACATGATGTCATCATCCAGACATCACAAAAGTCAATATACTACTACAATAAAGTATATGCAGGGATGGATTATGTAACCATGGGCCCCTGGGCCTGGACATGTAAAAGCCCCCCGCCCCCCTCGCATTTTTTGCGGAAAAAAATGTGTGCTTGCAAAGCATGCTGACGCACTCACAAACACCATTAGGCGTATATATATATATATTTTACCAACAATGGGTTGGATTTTACGGTCGAATTAGATATTCGGCTATTGTATTGGGAAAGTATACAGGTCAAAGTCTACTCCGTAACATCCACCTTCGTTGAGGTGTGCACTGCCCTGCTATTGTTTCTGACATGACATGTGACTGGGCAACAGCCGAGTGATCCTTTTCTAAATTGAAACTCATTTAGACCTACCTGAGGGGCAGAAGAGGCTGAATGGGCTGGGTACTCTGTCCATTTAAAAAGCAAATCATGCATCACCACTTTTATGTCGAGGGAATTTATGGCATAATGTGTCATAAGGACTATAAGAGCCTCCTTTGCTGCATTGTCTATAGTTACGCCCCTGGCGCACATGCATACTTTCTAACACAGCACAGGTACAATCAATTAAAGCCAACAGCAAATGAACAAAATACACCTCTTTCAGCCACAAATAAGAGATACATAACAGCGACTTCACCCAGAGGCTCTGGTTTAGGGGCCCACTGAGCTCATGGGCCCCTGGGCCTGGTAGGCCCGTTTGGTAATACATCCCTGTATATACGATATTGGTGCCTGGTAAGAACAAAAGATAGTTAGTTTGCCTGCATGACCCTGTGTTGGTGTGCTATAACTATAACTAACATCAATGTAGCGGTTTGGCGAAACTATGAACAACAATACCACAACAGTAATATCCAGTTAACAAACCAAATCAACAAATAAACATTGGCAAAACATATGTCATCCAAAGCTAAGCCATGTAGCGATTATCCTATTTCAGCTAGATGTGCCCAGTTGTTGTGCTTCCAATCTTTGGGGGAAAAGTGGTGCGCTGCCTTGCGGCTCCAGCACCTCTGATGCCTGCTTTTGAGCCAGGCTGGACAGCGTTTGATGATTTGGAACACCAGGACCATCATCCCCTCATCTACATACAATAGAGAGAGAGCCAAAGCACATATGATTTTTGAGACAGAAGAGGTTCGTTCAGTATGTTAAGCCAGTTTGTTTTCAAGAGACCTGCAAACAAGAGAAAGGAAAATCAGAGATGTCATGGTCAATGTCTTACGACAAGAGAGAGAAAGGAGAGGGAAAAAAACAATGATTAAATTAATAGAGCCATTACGTAATTTATTTAGTTATTAGTTATTTATTTAGTTGATACGGTTATAGCATTTCTTGTAATTTGGGTTATTTTCAATCCACCATTTTTTTCAGAGTGCAGACTCTGGCACTTATTGTTTACTCAGACAGCCATGTTACGTAGGCAAACGCATGTTTATGGTCACATCCCACAGGTTTCTGTTTATTTTTTAGTAAAAATTTAGATGTGACCTAAATTCTCTCAAACCTATTCAACACAAATAGATGAGATCAATATGATGTAATTTAATATTTTCATATTTCTTCGAATGTGTGGTGTGTTTCAAGCATTTCCAAAGTAATAAGCAGTGAAACTAGACATGTATTGGTTTCAGGAAAGGTAAGATACTATGCCTCATAATAGCTTCACTTTAAGATATTGATCATTAAATATCTGACAGGACATGACATTTATGGGGAATTAAGTGGCCCTACAAACTTCCAAACACTGAACACTTCTCTGTTCAAGAATAACATATAGTAAATGCTTTTAAAAAGGTTTTCTGATCAATTTCACAATTCAAATAATAAGGGGAGGGGCCAACAATGAGATGGCCAAATTCAGAATGTTGTGACATCATCGATGAAGCCATTTTCAAAGTGGAATGCGCCAGAGTTCTACTTCTGCCAAAGTAGAATGTTTGTGTTCAAGAGATCCATTACTGACATTTTCAGAGAGACTGCAACCCACAATTCACTTTTGAGAGATATATTTAGCTTATTTTGGAGAACAGGATGGCGATGATTTTTCATCCTTGTGATCTCAAGTACCACTTCTACTGCGATGAAGGTATGTTGAGTTCCTAAATGTAGACCATAATTGTCAAATTCCCTTAATTCATTCGATGTATTCATGAATACCTCTTCTTTCTTTAGGGGTACAGCAAGTATTGCCACTGCAGACCCTTGGCACCTTTGTTCATGGCATGGGTAAGTGTTTTCCTTAATTTTCGATCTTTGAATAACCATTTTTATACCTGAAAAATTCTGAACACAGAACTTCATCTTCAGTAATATGTTTGTCTTTTTCTACAACAGCCTTCATACCTGGTTTTGAAGCCATTAACTTGCCAAATGACAATGGATCCCAGCCACATGAGGACCTCTCTGGCTACTACATCTACCTAGTCAACGCTGCTCAGCCGCAGTTCCTGCTTGTGACTGACTGTGCTGGATCAGGCCTCCAAGACCTGCAGGAGGTTAATAGCCTCCCTGCAGAGGCAGCATCCTCAGCGAGCCAAGAAGTCTCCGTGCCCATCGCTCCCTCACAGAGAGCAGAGAGAGAGGCCATGAGGAGAGAGGCCCAGCGGCAAAGAGAGCAGGCTGCCAGGATCACTAGCTATGGTGTGGACTGTAGTGTGCTGGCTGAACGTGAGCACATACCAGTTCAGTGGCCAGAATCAAGCAGCTCCCCTAATAGCCTGCTGGATGAGGACCTCAGCGGTTCCTTTAAGAGGCCTGACTGCCAGAGGTCACCGCCTCACACCCACGCCCCACAACCATCTCTCCCTGGAGTATCCCGTGCCTTCCATTGTAGGGAGGTGTCTAAGCCCATCACCGGCTCACAGAGGGCAGACAGGGAGGCCATGAAGAGAGAGGCCCAGCTGCAAAGACAGCAGGCAGCCAGGATCACCAGGAATGTCACTAACTGCAGTGTGCTGCCTGAACTCAAACACCTGCCCATTAGTTGGCCTCTGGAGTCACCGATAACCACCACTGTGGTGGATCTGGTGGCCACAGGAGGACAACATGGCAGACAGGAAGCCAGGAGCCACATTCAGAGCAGCGGTGACACTGCTGTGCCACGTGTGCCCCTTGCTTTCCACTGCCAAGAGTCCTCTGTGCCCATCGCTCCCTCACAGAGAGCAGACAGGGAGGCCATGAAGAGAGAGGCCCAGCGGCAAAGAGAGCAGGCTGTCAGGATCACCAAGAACAGCATGGACTGCAATGTGCTGGCTGAACTCAAACACCTGCCCATTAGTTGGCCTCTGGAGTCACCAATCACCACCCCTCTGAAGGATCTGGTGGCCATAGGCCAGCCAAGAGTCCAAGACCTGCTGGAGATGAAGAGTCTCTCTGAGGTGGCAGCATGTAAACCAAGCCTGATAATGGGCAGCGGTGATGCTGACGGTTCATTGGTCAATCCAGTGTCTCCAAAGAGACCCCACCATGGCATTGCCAATCTCCATGCTGGCATGTCGGGAGGCCCCGAGTCACCACCTCATATCAATGCCGCTCATCCAACTCTTCCTGGGGTGTCTCGTGCCTTCCATTGTAGGGAGGTGTCTAAGCCCATCACCCGCTCACAGAGAGCAGAGAGGGAGGCCATGAAGAGAGATGCCCAGCGGCAAAGAGAGCAGGCTGCCAGAATCACCAGAAACGGCATTAACTGCAGTGTGCTGGCTGAACGCAAACACCTGCCCATTATTTGGCCTCTGGAGTCACCGATAACCACCACTGTGGCGGATCTGGTGGCCACAGGAGGACAACATGGCAGACAGGAAGCCAGGAGCCACATTCAGAGCAGCGGTGACACTGCTGTGCCACGTGTGCCCCTTGCTTTCTACTGCCCAGAGTCCTCTGTGCCCATCGCTCCCTCACAGAGAGCAGACAGGGAGGCCATGAGGAGAGAGGCACAGCGACAAAGAGAGCAGGCTGCCAGCATTACTAGGAATGGCATGGACTGTAGTGTGCTGGCTGAACGTGAACATCTTCTGGTTCAGTGGCCTGTTGAGCTACAACTAACCACAGCCATGGAAGACCTTGTGGCCAAAGGTGACCAACTTGGCCAGTTAGAGGCCAACAGCATCTCCCAGCCTCCAGAAACGAGCAGCTCTGCAAATACCCTCTATGAGGATCTCAGGGTCAAAGGTCAAGATTACAAGAATCAAACCAAGAAACCATATTTTGGATGGAAAGCAACCGCTCTGGTGAAACCTACCACCAGTTTGAGACCAGCATGCCGACTTCAAATTCCCATTGTCAGGAAACAAGCGCTGATGCCTGATGGCAAGAACAAATCTAATGCCAACCTGTCCACGAAAAGCCATGATAACAATTGTAGCAAAGTGAAAGACAGAAAAAGAAAACGTGGACCTGAAAGAGATGAAGAGGTGTGCAGGGAGAATCCTCTCAAGAAAACTAAGTGCCTTGCAGACATCACAGCACAACCTGAAGTTGGTGATAGAGACAAGTTGGATACCAGCAGAAAAGAACACGTCTATAAGCAGCTGATAGTACCCACTTCCGGTGCCCCACGCAGAAAGCTCACGCGGAAGACGGCCAAAGTGGCTCCCTTCACCTGCGCCCCTTACCCCAGATGTGCCCCAGGCAGGCGCAAGGCTCCCCTTGATCAGGTCTCCCACAAGCTTGGGAACAAGGATGAAAAAACGAAAAGAGCTGAGACAGGGAACCATGGACCACACCAAAAGGCTGCAGTGCTGACATCAAAAGAACTGCAGGCAGCTAATCCCAGGACACTGACCCGTGGCCAAAGAGTAGGGCAAAAGATGCCCCCTACAGGTAGCATGGCGATGCAGCGCAATACCAACCCAACCAGAGCATGCGGTAGGAATCCTGGGCCTCATAAACCCAATGCTGTTCTGGTTCATGGGCCTCATAAACCCAACGCTGGTCTGGTTCCTGCACCCGTGAGGTCTGCTGTCCAGAGTGCAAACCTGAACCCGCTCTGCCATCCCCAGTGTTCAGTAAACAAGCCAGGTAAAAGACTTCAGAATTACTCAACCCATTCTGATCAGAAAGGACCCATGCAACGAACCCGAGCCCACCATGGCAGCACCAACCCCCACACTACGGCCACACAACGCACCCACTTAAAGCGTGAGGGGCCCAGGGCACCACCTCATACCCAGGGTCCTCAGCAAGCTCCTCCTGGGGCATCTTGTGTTTCCCACCACCGCAAGGTCTCTAAGCCTACTGCCCCCCCATGGAGAGCAGGGAGAGGGGCCATGAAGAGAGAGGCCTAGTGGCAGAGACTTGAATGATTTATTGTAAATCATTTGTTGATTAATTGTTGATTGATTTATTGATTGATTATGTATTATTGATTGATTAAATATTTATTCAACCCTACCTGAATTGGTTCCTGTTAACATTAGTTTTCATCAGTATCATCAGATGTTATTATAGATACATCATAGAAACGTATAGAGTTGGGATCATAAACAAAAATAAATGTAAAAGTAGATCACTAAATACATACAGTACATAAGGCGTATACATGCATACATACATACATACATACATACATACATACATGTCACATGTTCTAACGGAGCATCAGACTGGGCAGATGCAAACTCACCTCATCATTGAGGACACGGTGACCAACAAAAATGAAGCTGCCTTGCTTTGAGCTGAGTATCAGGAAAAGAGCCTGGGCCCTGTTCGGCGTACAACTGAAGCTAAGATAATTAATTTAGCTCGCAACTGGAGATTAACTAGCTCGCTAATTGAGAACAGGCCAAGCCCGTCTGGCGACGGGCGCTAATTTATTTTAACCTCTCGTTAATTTATCCTAGGCTAAAATCATCGGCTAAATTGCGCGTGCACGTCCTGCTTTAAAAGGCATGAAAGGTCGATAACCAAAACCAGGATTTTTTGAACGGCATTATAGTCTAAACTCAAAGAAAAAGACTAATTTTTTTCTCCGCTACGGCGGGATATGACCATGAACGCGTTATGAAGAATTCAAGACCATAATCATGTCAAAATTCATCCCTGTCGCGACTGCAACAGCATTAAAGAAACTGTCCATAGGCTGTCTAAGTAGTGATATCTTTTCTAGGCCCAAACATGTGACTTTGGTGCAGCGGGCAGAGCGTAGGGCTTGCATGCAGTTAATTGCAGGATCGATTCCCTTCACTTCCGTAAGAATTGTAGTTTTAAATCGCTTTGAATAAAACCGTCTGCTAAATGACTAAATGAAAATGTATTAATAAGAAATTCAATAAATTGAAGCAATGCAAATAAATTGTGTTTCTTTCTCTCTTCTTATCATGAAACCACCTTACCATCCACATCCACCATCCACCACTGCACAAAAACTAGACACGTTTGCAAAACTAAACGTTTGCAATGATGTAAGTTAAAGTAGGTAAAACAACTTTAGCCAATATCTCCGTAATGGAGATGGGTTATGAGCTCAAATTTCCTGGGATCAAAGAAAACGTTAGTATTCATGTGCAAACTAAAAATCACGTTTCAGGCTGAGCATGGAAGTTATTTCGGGTTTATCAACTGTACCAATGTCTCAACTGTACTAATAGGCTACCACTGTCATAGAATTATGAGTGCTTTGTTCTCTGCATCGCCGACATTGCAAAAATAAAAGCAACGACTCGCAAGAAAGTGAAGACATTCAATGTTCTACGGTGGTGGGCTATGCAATAAATGACTCGAGAAGGTCTTCTAAATGAATTATTCTTTGTCGGGTGGATCGGTAGCGCTCATACAAGAATTCATCATGATGGAAAAATTGATCTTCTTGGCGATCGCAAAGAACTTTTCCTACGCTAATCAAACTACAATATGACTCCTTGTCAATGGGATCCCACACAGCAAAAGGACACCGCAGCGGATCCGCCGCGGAGGTGTCGCGGGTTCCGCAACGGACCCGCGAAACAGACCCGTATCGGGGTCCACTTGCACAGTCTAACAGATCCGGTACGGAGGCGGTAGTGGAGCCCGCATTGGCTCCGCACTGTATCCGGTCCGCATCCGTGCTTACCTCGAGGACCCGCCGTGGCTCCGCACTGAATTCGGTCCGCATCCGTGCATACCTCGCGGACCCGCCGTGGCTCCGCACTGTATCCGGTCCGCATCCGTGCATACCTCGCGGACCCGTCGTGGCACTGCACTGAATCCGATCCGCATCCGCGCTTAACACCTTATTACCTCCGCGGAGGTGGAGGTATATTGTACATATTCTTTTGTTTAGTAGCCTAGCCTACATTCATTGTGAGATTATGTCAAAACCTATTCCTAGAGAACCCTGTAGCCTAATGTAGATAATGAAAGTAGGAATATTTGTTTATATTATACCCTCATCTTCAAACAGCATCGAAATAGCCTATATTTAGTGCTATATAATAATAATAATAATAATAATAATAGTAATAATAATAATAATAGGCCTAGGACGTTGCAGACATCAAATAGCTTGCCTATTCAACTTCAATGAAATGCTGCGCCACAAACAGTCTAAGTTGTCTCCTTATTCTACTTTGCCCTGTTTCTACAATTTGCATTATATCTGTCCATAAGCACAGCTTAACTATCATAAAATGAATAACTGATGAATGACGAGAAGTGCAATAAAAAAGTTTATTCAACAGTTGATTTAGTCAGGCGATTCGATTTAATAGGCTATTCCGTGTGTGGGGACTCAAGTGCGGACGGCACGGCACGTCTTCTCGTGGCCCGATCCCCAGTCAGATTGAACCACCTTATAATGTGTCGCGTGACCTCAGCCTCCGTAGCGGACCGTGTCAGAGCGTTTTTTCTGACTGCACCTGTAATCAAACAGACAGATTGTATGTTTATGAAAACAAAAAAAGACGACTTACACATAAAACATTCCAAAATCAACACTACACTAGATAACTCACATGGTTACAGCACATTAGGCGGGTCCTGTCCCAAGTGTAACCGGTGGCTTGTTCACTCTGCGTTGTGTTGTGCTGGCAAGCGGACACACGACTCTGTTTTGAATATTTATTGTTCTGGAAGACAGCAGTTGACAAGGCAGTGAGAATCCTACCCTCTTCCTTAGAATTAAGAGACAGGGCATACAACCACACAAGCCACGAACAGCAAATACAAACTTAACAGTCTGCCCTCAAAAAGTCCTTCACGAAAACTCGCGAACTTCCGTTACACAAGGCTAGGGGAGTAGCCTAGCCCCACACCAAAACCATACCATAAATGCTAGCGAAACCTAGCATGACAAGCTAACTAAACAAAATGAGTGTACAAACAAATAGGAATATAAACGAAACAATGACACACCTGGAAGACAGCAGTTGACAAGGCACTGAGAATCCTAACGTACAATAAATAACAATAGCATACATAAATATCAATACATTACAATGCTAGTCATTACCAACCTCTTAGCCCCCAAGTTAACTAGCCACAGGCTTATCCTATACCATGTGACAATAGTAAACTAAAACTAATATATAATATGCAACGAATTAAACAAGTCACCACCACAATAATAATGTATAAGTGTAGACCCTGGACCCTCCTGTGTGATCGGCCCCTAAGTAATCTGCTGTCCATCTCGCTTGAAAGACACGCAATGCGGGGCGCATTAAATCGCCGCCAGATGCATCTAGATTATAATGCTAATTCCCTCGAGTGAATACGCTAAAATTGTAGCCTAACTACTACTACCATAGCATACAAGCTCATTGACTAATATTCACCCTACTTTATTGACCGAAAAACCAGTACAAGCGAAATTATCAGCTTGATGTATAGTTTGCATTGCAAACGTGAACATTAACACATTCACTAGCAATAACTTGCAAAATGTTGCAATCGCACCTAGCAGCTACATGCCGCTACCATAGGCTACATATGAGTAACTCATTAAAACAGACCAGACCTAATAACAATGTGTTTTTTTTAATCACTCTACCATAACATATTCTGCCGAAATTGCTATCCCATTTTAAATTAAATAGCTTCAGCCTCACATGATCATCACATCAGCTAATAGTCTGATGCATAAATGGTATGATACAATATCAAACAATATTATTTACACAGCATTAATATACATGATGATTAAAAAAAAACACAAAGGAAAATGTTTACTGTGAATCTCGCAATATATCAATAAATCAATACACTTACTTAAGAGGGCTCAGCTCAATGGTATAGGCTACTTCAAAGAAAATCTGGAAGCAATGAGAGGCGGCAAATAAAAATTCCACTGATATGGGCTCTGATATGTAGCCACGGCCGTTACAGCCGTTAAGGCGCGTCCGCGTTCGTGGATCCGATCCTGATCCTCTTGGCGAAGCCAAAACGGTCCTCAAAGGCGCGTCCGGCCCCCGGATCAGATGTGGGTCCGCTCAGGAGCTGCTGTTCGATAGCAGCATTTACTTCGCCGGCCGGAGGCGGCGCTGATCCGTCCTACGGCATCAAAACGAATGTGACAGTCACGCGGGTTTGGCGATTCGAATGCGGATCCGCGTTTGAGTCTCCTGCTGTGTGGGATCCCTCCTTTTGGCGTGGGTGTGGCAATTTTAGCCAGCAAAACTTTGCTTAGCCTGCCCTGGAGCAGGTTAGTGCTAAGCGATTAATTACCATGGTGATTGATAAAAAGTTGCTTCCGCGAATCCGCTAAAGCGGTGTTGTCTTTCTTTAGCCTGGAATTTAGCTCGCTAAACCGCTTAGCGAGCGTCAGCGAATAGTACCCTGGTGGTGTAAATTATTACACACATATGAGTCACAGTACTACAGGGGCGGACTGGGACAAAAAATCGGCCCGGGCATTTTGAACCAGACCGGCCCACTAAATTCGATAACACACCTTTTCAGTCTTTTTGGTCTCTCGAATGTCTACACCAGCCAGGCTTATAGCTAGCAGGGCATCTGCCCTATAGTCTACAAAAAAAAAGGAAGAAACGGGACGCCATACTTTTAGGCAGGACGGCCTAAAGACGCCCTATTTTTCTACCGTTTTACCTGTTAACTTCGCTGAATGTTATCAAAATTCACCGTTTCAGTCGCTTCAGTGCTTAGCGAAGTCTAGAATCATACATATGACCTGCCAATTAGAAAATAGCAT
Source organism: Sprattus sprattus (assembly GCF_963457725.1). Lineage (NCBI taxonomy): Eukaryota > Metazoa > Chordata > Actinopteri > Clupeiformes > Clupeidae > Sprattus > Sprattus sprattus. Next base: position 37,566,186 of record NC_137920.1, read on the forward strand.
TGCTGTATTCCCGCTACAACAACATTACATCATGATTCCAACGAAACATTGATTCACGGGCTCGCAGAAGCTCCAGAAGACAGCTGTCTCACCGCACGTCACTGAACCTACTACTTAATGAGTTCAACAAGAGTTTGTGTGTTAAGGTGGTGGTCTTAATTAATCTAAATGCAATACAATATACATCATACACTTTAAAGCTTTGTTCAGAATACGGAGGTATAAGATCGGTCGATATTTTCCACGAAAATAGCGACTGAAGAACCCCCTGTTCTCGAGAGGACAGGCTGTATTGCTCCCTTTTCTAGAAGGGAGTCTATTTCCTCCTGTAGGAAACGCGCTTGATGAGGTGTCATTAACGTTTGAACGGGAAAACTGGAGCGTATAACAGGCTATCGGTATCTGGACAAATTGGCATATTTTCGGAATACCAGGGTTTGGGAATACTGGGCTTTCGGAACAGTTGACATGGCACCGCGCACCACTCAAACACACAACATAGAGTGTAGGCTAACGGCTGGCTGTTTCAGAGTACAGTAGGCTGAGGGCTAGCAACAGCTACAGACTTGTCTTGTATTTACAATGCAAACGAACTTGGTTATAGAACATAGGTCCTAAGTCAAACATATTTTAGAGACGTTTTAATTAATGATCAGTAAGCTTACCGTAGGTCGTTGTATCGTATCTCCCTGGCTGTAGCCACCAGCACTGTGTCATCCACTGCTGTGGCAAACATTTAGCTAAAGGTAGAAGGTGTTTGCTGATATGATTGGACGAGCCCCTAGTCACTCAAGAAGACAGCCAATGGGCCGCAGACTAGCGTGCGCGTGTCAAGCATGTCAAGGCATTATGTAGGCAGGTCCAAATCGAAAGGGGTTTGTGTTGGGTCAGCCCAGGGGATGTGATTGGGCCAGCCCAGTGTCAGTAGGGCCGCTGATGAACTACTTTCGTGGGCCAGCCAGTCAAACCATTATATGAAAAAAAAATTTAAAATTAAAATTAAAAATTCAAAAAAATTAAAATAAAAAAATAAATTCGGGACTATCGGCCCATATTGCACCTCGGCCCACCGGGAAAACGCCTGGTATGCCCGACGGCCAGTCCGTCCCTGCAGTACTATCTATCTAAGCGAAAGGCACATTGTTTATTGTGCTCCTCAAAGCATTTACCTTGCTTTGCCTCAAACGTGTAGAATCAGTCAGACCTCTAATCGTCCTGTGCTTGCTTGCTCTGCGCACGTACGACGGCAGAACGTGCAGTGGTGGCACCGCTTGAGTCCATTCAGCAAAGACAGGCCTGTCACCGCTCCCACCTCTGTCAGCTTATCCCTGCAGGCTTCATCTCCATCTGGAGTTAAATATGAATAGTGAAAGTAGCGTTTGGACACCCAAAGACACAAGATCCCACGATTGGATAAACATTATTTTGTTTAGAAATGATGGTTGCAAAATAAAGTAATATAGAAGCTGTTGCATAGATACATTTCTTAAGAATATGATGTTCACAACAACTAACCATTCAAGGACATGTTCATAGCACATTTATGACCCTGGATTTGGCATCTTCTGACTTCTGACCCTCCCTCCTCACCATCATGCATGACTGGGTCTCTTAAATCCACCTTCAAACGAATATATGCAATACTTTGAAAAAATTAATTAAACTGTTTGCCAGATGCCTTGACACTCTAACAGCAACATATTCTGTGGGATTATCTTCAGCTCTGATATCAACCACAAACCATGCTTATTAAAGGGATAGTTCGGGATTTTTGACATGAATCTGTATGGCATCCATCACCAGTGTCATGCAATCACGCTGACTTACCGACCGCAGCGTCCTGTCCGCGATACTGCAACCTCACAGCTAGGGTCTATGGAAAGCCAAAAATGACATAATTAAAAATAAATACATATGTAAAAATGTGAGTCATAAATAAATAAAATGACTAAAAATGCACCAAAGAAAAGCATTAGAAAAAATATATCATGCAGTTATGTGAATGGAAATGGAAAATGAGTCCTTTTTATTTACTGTTGCATTTATTTACGCTTACATTTATTCCCAAATACATTTCTTCCTCCTTTTATTTTTCTATTTATTTACACATTTTTTACCGTACTATTTCCCGTACCGTATTTATTTCTTCTCGCGCCTTTTTACATTTCTTTCTCCTACATTTACATTTCTGGCTGCATTTATTTCTGGCTGCATTTATTTCCGTATTCATTCTTGTCTCAGTATGCAAATGAGGTGGGCTATCATTGGCCAGCGCACCGTGTCGCTCATTGGTCTCGCTAGGCCTCTGGCCTAAGTGTTGGTGAGAACTGAGAAGCTGTATGGAGAGATCGGAAGAGATTGAAAGCTATTTTGATGCAATTTGAATCACAATTTTTTTTTAATGAATCCACCGATCACTTGGAGTATGGTGGCGAGGGAGCTTCGAGGCTTCGCAGAGATGGCTGAGCGTAATAGGATGTCTATGTGGCTGAGACCTTGACTCCAGATTTCTTACCCTGCTCGCTCGCTACAATACGCCATACTCAAACGAAGATGCCCGCTACCTGTTGTGCAGTGGGATGTAGCAACAAAATAGGGGACGCAAACGTCTAATTTTATAGCTTTGGTGTATAGTACTTTCATTGTAGATGCACGACAGTTCATTTCCACGAGGGATCAATAAAGAGACTATCTATCAACTTTTTGAGAAAGTTAAAGAGCTGCACACATTGCCTTAGAGTTATTACAATCCTCACGTTATGTGTGGCCTGATTTCATGGGTTTGGGTGACACATCCAGCGATTTTTTTCTCACTTGTCATTAGGGGGAATATTGTGTTGACAAAGCTCTGCAAAAGCTATCACGTCCTGCAGTTCACGTTACAACCGAGCTGACGAGAGCGGACAAGGATCTCAACTGCTGATGTGCACTGGTTGTGGTTAACTTGCTTAGCTTCTGTTAGCTAAACTAACGGTGCACTGTTTAACTTGGTTAGCTTCCGTTAGCTAAACTAACTGTGCACTGCTTAGCTTCCGTTAGCTAAACAAACTGAACCATGGCAAGCAAAACGATAAACCTCATACGTTAAGGTTGACAGCTTGGGTATGATCAGTGTGTGTGAAGGTGATATGTGTGTGTGAAGGTGACTAACGTGAGTTAGCTGGTTAGCTTGCATAGCTTTGGTTATAAGAATACAGAGCTAGGGGAGAGTGGGGTAAGCAGCTCGACCAATGAGAGAGACGGTGCGCTGGCCAATGATAGCCCACCTCATTTGCATACTGAGACAAGAATGAATACGGAAATAAATGCAGCCAGAAATAAATGCAGCCAGAAATGTAAATGTAGGAGAAAGAAATGTAAAAAGGCGCGAGAAGAAATAAATACGGTACGGGAAATAGTACGGTAAAAAATGTGTAAATAAATAGAAAAATAAAAGGAGGAAGAAATGTATTTGGGAATAAATGTAAGCGTAAATAAATGTAACAGTAAATAAAAAGGACTCATTTTCCATTTCCATTCACATAACTGCATGATATATTTTTTCTAATGCTTTTCTTTGGTGCATTTTTAGTCATTTTATTTATTTATGACTCACATTTTTACATATGTATTTAATTTTAATTATGTCATTTTTGGCTTTCCATAAGGGTCTACCTGTTTGATTCGCGAAAGTTTTATTTGCCAAAGTTGACTGAGAGAAACGTCCGTCACAGGAAAACGATGCTTTATGTCAATTTTATCAAATAATTTAATCAGTTTTCATCGTTTTCCTGTGACGGACGTTTCTCTCAGGCAACTTTGGCAAATCAAACTTTCACGAATCAACTTTCCTCTGCCATATAAATCTCTTTGTCCAGCTACTTCCTCTATGTTTTTGTAAGTCCACTGACATGCTTTACATTAGGTCTTGTACTGAGCATGTGAAAGGAATGAAGAATGAGGAAAATGTGACACTAGCAAACTCACTGACTCCACACAAGTGCTCGTTCTTGAGATTCTCCAGAATCATGTTGGGTATAACTTCGAAACTAGAACAGAAAGTTCATCTGGTATTGCTATGAATATTTGAAATATGTTTGTTAATAATGAGGACTCTACTGTGATCTGCAAAAGAGGAATGCGCCGTTTGAAAGGACAGGATGAGAGGGTGGTTGTGCAGTGAGGATAGCAGTGATACAAGGGTTAGCTGACTTCCTCTTTGTTTTATGTTGAAGTAATTATCACCACCAGGCTAAAGTTTCTTTTGTATTTGTCCGCCCTGATGACTGCCACAGAGGCTAAATAACCCCATAAAGATCAGTCAGTGAGGGCACCAGTAGCACTGTGAACCGGGGCATTATCAGTACTGGAAGCCCACTGGAGGTTAAAGATATAGAGATACGTAGGTCTCATGTTGTCTCTCTGTCTGAGGATATATTCTTCATCATGAATGACATCTACCTTCCAGGTGGGTTACTGTATTACCATACTCCTGTGACTACCTCGTCTATAGTTATCATGGCAGACAAATATAAACAGTGGTGTAATTTTTATTTTAGCTGTTAAAGTATTCTGAACGAAGAACTGACTCTTACCTATTGTGATGCTTTTCATTAGAAAACAATTGAAACATCAAGCTTCTGAGAAAAAGAAATGACAAAACAAATATTCAACAAGAATGTAGAATTGAATTACCTTAGATGACTTGACTGGGCAAGGCTACTGGCTTTTCTTTCCCAACTTTTCAGAAAATTCAGAAATAAGATTCAAGAATCAATTGACATGTTGGGCCTTTGGGCTGTTCATGTTGATATCATGAGTGTCTCTTGGTGCTTCAGTGTTTCAGGCGATTAGGATCATGTAATATTTTCTCTCTGATAGTAAGCATATACAGTACGCTCCTTCTCTGTTGTTGGAATTGTGCCGAGTCGATTTCTGGAAATGAAACCTAGAAGTTGTTTTGACATCTTGGTGATGGTTATTCATTTGAAAAAATGCACACCCAGAAGATTTACTTACAGCAAAACATTGTATCTGTATAAATAAATCATGTCTCAGTATGTTTAGAAGTGATTTAAGGTTGTATGGTGTGAATGTGTGTATCTAGTCACCCCACTGTTTTTGACTATCCACATTTAATATAATTTTCCCTGTTTGTCTGAATATGCAATTTAATATTATGAGGTTCGTACTATGAAATGCTTGGTATTACATTGATGGAATATAACTCTTTAATTTAATTTATGTTACTATATTTTTACAATACAGTGAACCTGAAATGCAGTCTGGCCTTCACTCTGTTGTTTGGTAAGGATGTAGAAACACTCCTATAAATAAGTCTGAAAGTCTGAAAGATCTGTCATCCATGTTACTCTATTTCTTGCCCCCTCTTTACCTCTCAATATCTCTAAGCAGTTTCTCTAGCCTTAGCCAACATTAGGCTCATGAATGGGACTCATCGGTGTGCTGGAAGAGTTGAAGTTCTTCATGATGGTCGGTGGGGTACAATTTGTGGAGGTCGAGCCTGGAGGGGCAAGAATCCTGAAGTGGTCTGCAAAGAGCTTGGCTGTGGGAGAGCTCTTACGACACAACGTTCTACCAGAGAGGTATCTCAGCTTGTTTGGCTTGACCAGGTTGAATGTGATGGAGAGGAGTCCACACTGAGGAACTGCGGCCACGGGCCTTGGGGGTTCCATGATGCTGGCTGTGAACACAGCAATGCAAGGGTTCTCTGCTCAGGTAAGTGAACATGGATGGCTTCTGACTTAACTCAAATTACATTCTACTCAGGCCTATTATTGTAACAAAAAGTTTCCATAGATACCTAAAACATACTGTGTGCATCGTTGCTAATCATCACTGTGGCTCTTCCGGTACCAAGCATGGATTCATGTTACATTCTGTATCTGCAATGAGGTTGATGACTCAAGTATTTATGAATATTATTTATGTGAAACAGCAACAGTACAACCTACAAGTGCGTCATCCTAGCTAGCCACTGTCTCAGAGCTGGTCATAGCCCTTAGTTCAGTAAATCAAGGACACTTCTTGAAAAGTTCTGCTATTCTGTAAACGGTAATAACTGTCTAAGTCAACAACAATTTAGTTTGCAATACTCAGTAACACCTCGACTCTCCGCCTCCTCATTTTCAGACACCCCCTATTCAGCTAAGGCAGTGAGGCTGGTGCACGGGCCTGATGGCTGTGGTGGCCAGGTGGAGGTTTATCACGAGGGACAGTGGGGCGCCGTGTGTGATCATAACTGGGATATCACCGATGCTGATGTGGTTTGCCGAGAGCTGAGCTGTGGCTATGCCCTCGAAGCATCCAGATCTGCACGGTTTGGACATGGATCAGGGAAGATCTGGTTAGATGAGGTGAAATGCAATGGAGAGGAGCCCACACTGAAGAACTGTAGTCATAGGGGTTGGGGAACTCATGACTGTGGACATGCTGAAGACGCTGGGGTTGTCTGCTCAGGTAGGTGATGACACTCTGCTCCTGATCTACTGTAACCCTCCTTTTATACAGGGGGGTTACATCTTATGACCACGAATTAAGAAATGAGAAGGTGTCTGCATATCAGTGTATTTTAATTAACCTTTTCCTCTACAATGACTCAGTCTTGTGTCTGTGTAAAGTGTGTATATTACAGGTAGTTGTTACTGCAGTGATTTTTGTTCAATGTTATTGGACTTTAAGTACATAAAATCTTTAGCCTGGGTGCCAGACTGAACTTAGCCCCGCCCACAACATTTGAGGTCGGGAAGTTCGGTCTGGCATTATTCTGTTGGGGATAAATTATGCCCGACCAAAAACTGTACAGAGACTACAGACCAATCAAATTGTCAGGGCGTGCTCAATACGATGATGGACAGATGATCTACAGTAACGTAATCAACCACGTCAGCAAAGAGCCGTTGGGTTGAATTTGTTTTCAACAAACATGGCTGCCGCTGGAAAGCTGATTGGCTTATTGGTTGTAGGTCTATCAAATTGAGCGAAGAGGCATTTTATTCACTGGTTTGGTTGAAACACGCCTAATTATCACCCAATGGAGCAGTATCAGACTCATATTCTGACTAGAATTATGAGTATGACATCGTCAGGCTATAAAATCTTATGTCTTATGCCATGTATGTGGCCAGAGAACTTGGGAGGTTATACACAGGACATTTTTCAGTTGTAATATGCTAAATTTCTTGGGTGTAGCTCTGTAAAAATGTATCACACTGTGATGACTACTGGTGTTAGCATGCGTTTTGGCTAAGGCTACCTGCGACTTCCTTTTATGACAGTGGTTTTTACAAGTGCTGACACACATTTTCCGAAACTAGGTGTAATTTTGTCAAAACTACACACAATTAGCCAAACTGCAAACACAAAATGCAAAACACATCACATCTCCCACTGGCCTTAAGTTTTGACAGTATACATTTACATTTTTTTTTATTTTTTACTGTGATGGGCTACTTTCCACATTCAGTTCTTAACAATGAAATTGTTGGCATTCTTGTATTATTAAACTCTCTCTCCCCAGCCGTCTCTCATTGTCTGTTCGTGCTGAATGGTGTTCATGTGATTCTGTCTTAGCTGTGAGACTGAATGGGCCCAACCGATGTGCAGGCAGAGTGGAGGTTATCCACAATGGAGAGTGGGGAACAGTGTGCCATGACTTCTGGGACATGACTGATGCTGAGGTGGTCTGTAAAGAGTTGGGCTGTGGGGGAGCTATTGCAGCGCCACATTCCGCTCATTTTGGGAGGGGAACAGGGAAGATTTGGCTGGATGATGTGTTATGCTCTGGGAACGAGTCCTCGCTGATGAGCTGTGGTCATTTACCTCTGGGGACCCATAACTGTAGTCATCATCAAGATGCTGGGGTCATTTGTACAGGTAAGTTACAATAGAATCCTTCATAAATTAGATCTCAAACAAATGTTTCAGGTGACTGAAATAAAATCTCTCTGTTTTCATAGATAGAATGCAAGGTAAGCCTGGAACAACGGTCATAATGTTTACAAACCATATGAATTGGGCCATTCATTATGTTCTGTCAACCGAACATTAGCAGTGTGACATTCAGTAAGGGGAAGTCTGTTTCAAAAGCAAGGGGAGTCCCATATTGCAATACACGTCTCTATGACCAAAGCAGTAACTAACACTATTTTCACAAAAAAAAAAAAAAAAATCTGTTTCTATATTAAATGATCTATAACAGTTGAACAGTTTCTAATTGATCGAAAATTTCAGGTTATAGAATTTGTGATTGCACATGATTGTTAAAATTGACATTGTGTTGTTGCTGGTGTTGTAGGATCTGAAGTGTAAACTCCAGTTTCTGCTTGAACTGCAGGAGAAATCATATGTGTCCACCGTGCTACCAGAGCAGGTGAGTCATATGTGTCCACCGTGCTACCAGAGCAGGTGAGTCATATGTGTCCACCGTGCTACCAGAGCAGGTGAGTCATATGTGTCCACCGTGCTACCAGAGCAGGTGAGTCATATGTGTCCACCGTGCTACCAGAGCAGGTGAGTCTCGCCTCAAAGTGCTGTCATTCTGTCCCTGCTTGTTTCACATTTTTTTTTAATGGTGCAGAGAATATATGGACAATAAAATGGCATTATTCGCCAGGACAGAAAATGAGTGGGAGAGGGAGATGGGGAGTGGGCTTTAGAAATGAGCCTGGGTCCTCATGGGTACTGGACCTGTGTGAGGTCAGGGACGCTTGTTTTGATACTTAGGCCCTAACTCAAACTTGTGGTCATGTTTCATCACAGCCTACACAAGATTACAAATGTATTCCTCTTTTAGGTAACAGTTTGGGATTTTCCATTTTGTTGTTCTTTTGCCCACAGGTAGTGATAAACGCACTGGATAATTTACTGAATACTAACCAAGGGAATCTGACATTTTATGGGGGTGCTCTGGTTCAATCTGCCGAGTGGCTGGCGTCTACACTGGTGCGACCGAGTCTCACCAACAAGACCATTACCACAAGCGCCACAGGTGTGTGTCTGACCAGTTTTTTCCCTCCAACCATAGATGGGATGACTGGGCTGTGTGATTGATAACTTTTTTTTTGTTACAGAGTTACAAATTGTGAGCATTGGACCGAATGCCTCTCTAACAGGACCCTCTAAACTGAGGACTTCTGATGCTCTTTTAGACATTGACCTCCTTGGAATCGCCCAGAATAACAATGGTACACTCATGCCACACACACAATTCCCATTAACTGGTGTGCATTAAGTCCTGATCTATTCTGTCAGTACTTCTCCATATCACGTGTGTAGCAAAGACATATCTAGCATAAAACATTTTGAAAGTTGCTTTGGGATGCCAGGCTCCTCCATAAAACGGACCCACTGTCTGTTTAGCTTCTAACTTCTCCACCTCTGGATTTATATCCTGCTACCTCCTCTTCCCAGATGGCTTTGCCCTGTCTTTCACAAGTGGAATAAACTTTCCTCACCTGTCGCCTAGGTTCTGCATCTGTGGTGCTGATGTCCTACAACAATATGCAGGATGTCCTTAAGGCCAGCCTCTTCAAAACAGAACATGATACAATGAAGACCATGTTGTCCAAAGTAGTATCCATCATCTTACCAAGAACTCAGGACAAGACACTAACTGATGGAGTCAACATCACCTTCCAACACGTCAGAGTGAGACTCCAGTTTGTTTCATATGCCAGTTTAAACAATGTTCGAATCTTTGTTTCACTCGAGCTGCAATTACAATATCATCAACACATACTCTACGCATCACTTGCACCACAGTCCCAACAGATGCTGTTAATGGTCTGATTTTAGAATGTGATCGAATCCAGTTTCATTATTTTTTATATTTCCTCCAAGTGAAATGAACACATCTCTTATTCATCTAGCCCTCAGGTCCAATGGGGGAGGTGTCTTGCGTTTACTGGAATGTCAGTTCTTGGCTAGAAGACGGATGCCAAGTCAGCCAAACCAACACCGGATTCACTGTGTGCACCTGTGTCCACCTGTCCACCTTTGCTTTGATCATGCAAACAGAAAATAATCACCACATAACATATAACAAGGTTGTTATCCACATTTTTACAGTATTATAGTGATTTCTCATTTATACTAAAAATATTATAATTTTTATTGACAAATTATTATCATTTGATTTTCAGGGATATTTAATCTTGGAGGTGCTGAATACCGTCTTGGTGTCCATCGGGTTGCTGTTCCTGATCGTGGCTTTGTTGACCTTTGCCCTCTGCCGTTTCAACCCCAGAGTGACTAACGCAGGTCGTCTGAACCTCTGCATCTGCCTGCTGCTAGCTCATTTCATGTTCCTGTGCATCCAGAACTACCTGCATCTTATCCAGCCCTACCAGGTGGTTATTATTTGCAATCAGCCATGTTGGGCCTTCATTTGAATTATCACCTATTACCTGCGGTTACCAAAATGACCTTAAATCAAACTTCAGTATTGAAAGGGATAAGTAGATTATTTGGTATACATAAGCGTTTTTCATACAGTGCTTTTAAACCATTAATATATATTCCCTTCCTTACAATTGAGAACTGTATTTTAAAGGACTAGCCTAATAATAACTAAAATGTAGCACATCTGGAGTCAACAAAGACTTCAATCCTATAATGTTGTAAACAACCCTAAACATTGGTCTAGTTTTATACAAAGAAGATTGGTAGTTGAAATCCATGTTGGATGGGCATCTTCTCAGCCATCAGTGCTAACAGCAAGCAAGCAGGGCCAAGCAGAAGGTACTTGCTTAGTTAAGCTAGTAGACTAGGCTAGTAGATAATATCACTTGATGCTAAGTCGTTTGAATTAAAATATAATCTCATTCTGAAATATAGGTGGGATTCTCCATATTAAAAGTCAATGTAGCGACCCAATGTTTTTTAAGCTGTCATTTTAAGGTAATACTGATGATCCTTACCCTAACCCTGAAGTACAATTTTTGGATAATGCCACTTTAAGTGTAGAAAAATGTAAATAACTCAGCAGACGTTAAGCAGTTCAAGGTGGATTATTTGCAGAAATTCGCTTAGAAGAATAAGAAACCTAGGAAGACCAATAAAGTGCTTTGCTTTGGAAGCACTATCCTACCTACCCGTCTAATATAGGGTAGACTTAGACAACAATTGCAAGTTTGCAATACAAAGATGGGAAAAAGAAGCTTGTTTTGGTGTTTTTGTCTGGCATCATATCACGAAAAAAATGTCAACTCGCAACCCTGTGAAAGCTGCCTATCTGAAAGGGTGCAGTGGTACACTATCCAGCCCTTTCAGTATACTAGCTATACACGGAACGCCAATCACAGCCTCAGTGTCCCCTCAGGTGCTGTGTAAGGTGCTCTCAGGGGTCTTGCACTTCCTCTTCCTGTGCTGCTTCGTGTGGATGTCCATGGAGGCCCTGCTGCTCCTCCTGTCTGTCAGGAAGCTCAGACAGGTCAAACCCAATGATCGGGCGGGGCCACACTGGAGGTACAAGCTCCTGATTGGCTATGGAATTCCACTGGTCATTGTGGCAGTGTCTGCTGGGGTGATGCCAGATGGATACGGAAGTCAGCAGTGAGTAAAAAGATGGGAACAGCAATTGCAATACTACTGTTTGAAGATGTTGAACTTAGTAGATGTATATTTACTGTATTTGTCTTCTGCGTAGGTGCTGGCTCCAGACAAATGATGGGTTTATATGGAGTTTCCTTGGTCCTGTTTGCGTCATTATTACGGTACGTATGAAAAATGAATAAAACTGGCAAAAGAAATACACTTGAGAATGTGATGTAACTGAAACTGCTGTCTGTTTGCCTCTTTTACCAGGGCAACATCATACTCTTCGTTGTCATCACGGTCACTCTCCACTTCACCCTAAAAGAGGCAAGCAGTGATGTGTCTACGGTGAAATACACCAGGTAAGATGCAAATGTGTAATATTTTTGTGTATAGGGGAAATAACCACTGACACACACACACATTTACAGACACACACACACACACACACACACACACATCTAGTGCTAGACAACATACACACAAACAACAAACAAGATCATAGCTCATAGTAAATAAAGGTCACACTGCATTTAAAGGCTTCTTGATATTCACACAGCTTTGTGTGAGGTCTGTGGAGGTATTAGTGATCTACTTTAACAAAACATGTCACCCTCCACTCCAGAGTCCTGCTGTTCAAAGTCATGGCTCAGTTTGTGATCCTCGGTTGCCCCTGGATACTTGGCCTGTTCACAGCAAGAAGCAAGGTCTTGGAAATTCCCTTCATAATTCTCACCTCGCAACAAGGGACTTTCATCTTTCTTGTCCACTGTCTCCTCAATGATGAGGTAAGTTAGCCTCAAACATCTGCTCAGAAGGCTGTATATTAAATATATATTTGATCAAATCCCAGTGTATCTGTATCAGATCCATGACTTCTTTTGTTACGAATTCCACAATGCTCATTGTTTCCTCTCTAAACACCTCCCCTTTCTTCCCTTCCTTCTCTCTCCAGCCCTATGTTGCTGTCAAAAGGTTTATAAGAGGCTCATTGTTACCGTCATTTTCTTTATAGTTTTCGCCTCTACCTAATTTTGAACAGTAATGGTGTCACTGGCATGTAACATTTAGTAACATTATGTAACAGTTAGTTGAAATGTTGTGCAAAAGTCAAACTCTGGTATTGGCAGTAACGTATGTGAGTGATATGGACTAAGTAATAACTAAGAACTAATTTGAATGCATAACACAAGCCATGTTCTCTTGCTCTTCCCAGGTGCGGCGTCAGTATAAACTTTGGTGGCAGAAAGCGAGTCCATCTAAGGAGTGTGGGCGGACCACCACTTCCACCTTGGTATTAAACCAGTATGAGACTCACACCGGGAGCACATCAAGTGGAACGACAGGCCCACAAAAGACAAAACACAATTAAATCTGAAACATTAGGCTCCCTAAGGATTGTATTTTGGCATTGAGGAACTTTAGCAGAAAATACTAAAACTACAGTTAGAAACTGGGGATATACTTTCTGTAAAATGCAAGAAATTACCCATAAGGGCCGATCTGACCACTTAATTTTAATCTGAGGTAGATATATGACAACTTGGGGCTAGCCTACAGGGCATATTTGGAGGCAATTCAAATTTTAAAAATGTGTGTGAATGTGCGCTATGAATTATTTTAGTCAGAAAAGCTACGTAACAATGTTCAACTCTCCTATGTGTTCTTCACAACTTCGGGATAAAGATGGGTCATTTATAGACTTTCAAAAGCCATATCCATAGCATTATGATAACCCTGGTTATCACTGACTGACACCAAGTGCCTGAGTAATGTATTTAAGCCCCTGTTCTTCACCTTGAGTACTCTTGGCCTTTCCTCCTCACAGTTTGGTAGACAGATATGTCCACTACAAAAACATATCATAGCAGGTCATTACTTATTAAAGCTGTAGTAAAACTTAAATGAATAGCCAGTCATCATATTCTAATAGCAACCAACAACAAATTAAAATCCAGGGCTCTTTGATCAGCCATATGAAATTCAGTATATGCCTGCCAGTCATTTTGCAATATAGAAAAGAGCAATACGATAATTTTTTTTTGATTTCTTGCACAGCAACCTCACACAAAACTCCACAACCCAACATCTTTAAATGGCCAGTCTTCAACCCTATCAACAAAACATCTAGTAGTATGTCCTTAGTACATCCATCATGTCCTTACTACGTATGTCCATCATTATCCGGGTGACAGCTTATTGCAGTTCCAAATAGTTTTTTTTTTTTTTTTTACTCCATAAGCTGTTTTAATATCAAAATAGCAAAAATGTCTAAAGTGTATTTTGTTTAACATAACCATGTTGTATCTTTATTTCATTGTGTTTATTATATTTCATTATTTTCCATTTTGTCTTTTCTATCCTAGTCTGAATACTTTTGGCTAGGTTATTAGGCTCCCCACGTGCATTCTGTAAATGTAGATAAAGGCCAACTTAATTACTAAATGAATTACTAATTAATTAATTCATGAATATTGCAAAATCTTGCTGTCAATCACGTGTGCTTTATGGGTTAACCTCGCATCTAATAATTAAAAAAAAAATTGATGCAATAATAAAAAAAAGGTTTATTATTTATACCTTCGACTAGAAAGTAATTAAGTTAGCTGCCTTACTGTTATGGTCTTTTGAAATGTTGTGCTCATAGTGTCTATCATTCTAGTGGTGGGTTGTCACTGCAAAAATGAAATGATAAAAGAACAAACTGATTGTAATCTTTGTGTCTGTGCGGTAGAAAACGTTTCAGCCTTTTCCTCATTACTGCGCATCTGACTGTCTTTGCGAACACACCCCGCTTACTTGTTACCACAGCAACTTGACACAACTTGTGACAAGCTGAAGCTGCCTGGTAGCAAGCTAGCTAACTCGTTCGTAAATGATTTGAGGGTAAAACCAGTAACGGTACGGTATCCCATTTTTGTAATTATGTACATTTAAAATCTAATTATTTGATCAGTTGTGTCTTGTATTTCCCGATTGTCGTACGATAACCGTCCTAGCCAGCTACTTCTGGTTTCTTGTCCTGCTGGCTAACGTTAGGCTATAAGCAAAATTATGTTCTTCGCTTATGATAGCAAGCCAAGTTACATTGTTTCCTGAAAATAACCCTGTCTGGTGTGTCAGATGGAGCATCTCAGAAATGGACCCGGGGGACTCTGGAACTGTCCACGAGCGTCCCAGTACAGCAAGGAAACTCAGGAAATGCTGAAATGTAGGTGAATGCCTGTGCATACGTTTATGATAACTTTGCCTACATTAGACTAACTTTTCCACAAATATCCGTTTCTCCCTGGGGCCAACAGTGATGATGCAAGAGTCACAGCTCAACAACTTCCAGCAGAGAAAACTCAGCGGTCATCTAAGGAGTACGCACAGGGTCCAGTTATTTGTATTATTTAAGTGCATCCCAGCTGTAGGATAGTCAGGAGCGTATGCACTATTTTTAAGTCGTATGTGATTAATCTCAGACTCAAACCCTTACAACACCTTTTCTCCAGAGGGGGAAGCCCTTCCACTCAACTGTAACCCTACCACATCGGCGCCTCCTCCTCAGCCAAAACCTAAGGCCATCAAGACATCAGCGCCCCTTGCGGCCAAACCACTGAGACGGCAGGCTGAAACGTGCAAAGCGGGAGACAACTACAAAAGGGAGATGTTCCGCCCCAGTGCGACACGTATGTGGTGCGCCATCTGGTGCTAACATTCTGTTGTCCTATTTTTCTAATCATATGCGGTGGAACATTAGTTTATTAATTATCTGGGATGAATGCTCTTAAAAAAAATGGTGCACTCTGATCATGTTCTCTGAGAGTCTGTATTGTGTTCACTCTTTCAGGGGATCTGGAAAAAGAGAAGAAGAGATTGCAGAACATCTTGGCGGGTGTCCAAGAGGACCCCAAACCCAAAGGGTCTAGGAATCTAGCAAAGGAGAAGTCTGTAGAAGAGGAGAAGGATAGATTTGAAGAGGGTGAGAAAATTACAATATAAAAGATTGATTATTTAAAATCCAAAAAAGAATTCTGTGATTCTGGTGAAAAGTTGTTAATATTTGAGCCCAATTGCCAATTAAATTCCCTTCCATGCTTCTGAAACAGTGTGGGGACAGGCTGGAATTGCGTATGGCTCGGTCCAAGCCACTGTGTTTGTTTCCCATTTACATAGGCAGTACGATCAAACACTGGAACTATTTTGAGTGCAGACTCAGAGGACCATGAGGAGAAATTTGCTGAATTTGACAAAAAGTTGATTGGATTTTAATCTTTTAATCTTTAATCTTGAAAATCTTAGTCTAATCTATGGAAAGGAGTTAAAAGTGAAGATATGAGGTTATGTTTAGAAATAGCATTGCTATCAGGATGTCTTATCACCAATAAACTACATGATAGGCAAATCCAATTTAAATTGAACAGGCATAATCATGAAGCATACATTAAGTACATATACAGTCTCTTGTCACTGAGATTTGTATGTTGTGTTTGAGTATCAACGTTTGTATATTTTTATATCATAGTTCTGGAGGAGATTGAAGACCGGAAACAGTTCTTAGAGGAGATGACCTCAGTTGGGATGGGTCATCATTACCAGAATGTCATCAATACTGAGATCTCACAGGTGACCCAGTTAAACCTTAATCAAATGATTCAATTAGGATGTGATTAACCAGATAATGATGATTTTATTGCATTGTTAAGTTTTAACTGGATATGATAACAATCAACCAATCAGATAACTGGATACGATAGCAATTAACCAATCAGATAACTGGATACGTAATTGTAACCAATGCCATACTTAATTATAAAGTACGTCACTGTCAGTAGCTCACTGTTAGAATTATGTAAATGTCCATCATGCACCAACTAACTTATTGCATTTGACCTGGCTGCCTTTTCACAGAAAATTCGGGAGCTGGAGTTGATCGACAAGGCTCGCAGTGCTTCATTAAAGTCCCTCTTAAAAGAGAAGAAGAAAGAAGAGAACTTCGGCAATGACACTCACCCCGTCTGACACTTTTGGCAACAGCTTATTCACTACATGAAAAAGACACACTGCCTCTTTTCGTTTCGTGCTATTACTGACACAAAACTTAAAATATCATGGAGCCAATTTAAAAGCTTTCAGTATGGACATATAGACTAGGATTCAGAAACCCCCCCAGATATTATCCTACTTACCAGTATTTATGATTAAGAGCATTATTCAAATAAGTATTTCATTTCCTATGTTGTACTTGAGTGTTATTTGGTCAGTTTTGTTTAAACACATCATAATGCTATAGGCCCAAAGTTGACCGCAGCTGCTGGGAGGTTAGCACGAGGAGGTGCATGACCCCAGATCATTACGACTCATTTGTGGAGTGGCTCCACCTAGTGGATAATGTTCAATGCTAAAATCTAGCCAATATCTTCTGATGTGAAGGGTCAAAATTCACAAAATTTGTCACACTGCATCGCTACCACAATTTTTGAACGTATACCAAATTTCAGACTCTCTTAGATCACCACTACTGGACCCAGTCATACATCTACAATGTGTATACAAGCCAGAGCCCATTCTATCAATCTGTTTGTTTTTGGTCAAAACTAAATGGTAAATAACACCTCCAACTCTAGTCCACCACAAAAAACAAGTGCTTTTCCCTCATCCACTTATTTGGTTGGAAATAAATAATTCATAGTGATGCGATAGTTGACACTCTAGTACATTTTCATTTAACAGAAGTTGTAGTCTAGCCCCTCTCACATGAGGTGAAATATAGACACGAAAGCACACTGAACAAGAAACAACATTGATTGTAAAAAAATCAAAGACAGTAGAATGACAGGTCAATTTGATGGCAAGACACTGATGAATGTATTTGGGGATATAAAAGTGTATTAAAGAGATGGTTAAAAGACATAAGAAAGAAAAAGATGATGAAAGTGAGTTGCTAAGAGAAAAAAAAGAGTAAGAAGAATAAGATGGCCACAAGAAACACAGCTGAAAATGGTGGGGACCCTTAAGCACAAAAGGATCTTGACAGCACTCTGAAACATGGAATACAAAACTAGAAAATGCATTTCCTGAAGGAAATACCAGTGCATGAAATGCAAAGGTTCAGAAAGGAAGAAGAAAAGAAAGAAGAGTGAAAGAAGGAAAAAAGAAAGGAAAGAAGAGTGGAAGAAGGAAAGACAAAAGGAAATAAGAGTGAAGAAAGGAGAGCAGAGTGGAAGAAGGAAAGAAGAAAGGAAAGAAGAGTGAAAGAAGGAAAGAAGAAAAGAAAGAAGAGTGAAGAAAGGAAAGAAGAGTGGAAGAAGGAAAGAAGAAAAGAAAGAAGAGTGAAATAATGAAAGAAGAAAGGAAAGAAGAGTGAAGGAAGGAAAGAAGAGTGGAAGAAGGAAATAAGAAAAGAAAGAAGAGTGAAAGAAGGAAAGAATAAAGGAAAGAAGAGTGTAAGAAGGAAAGAAGAGTGAAGAAAGGAAAGAAAAGTGGAAGAAGGAAAGAAGAGTGGATGAAGGAAAAAAGAAAGGCAAGAAGAGTGGAAGAAGGAAAGAAAAATGGAAGAAGAAAATAAGAAAGGAAAGAAGAGTGGAAGAAGGAAAGAAGAGTGAACAAGAGTGGCTCTGGATGAAGAGATAAAGAGAGAGTGAAAATATTGAAAAAAGGAGATAAAAATGGAGTGAAGAAGAGAGATTGAGTGTGAGAGAAAGTTGACTGAGAGAGAAAGATGGAGAGATGGAGAAAAAAAAATAGAGAATGGATGGTGTCTTAATGTTCCTAGTTACAGTTAAATTGAGAGGGACAGAGAGAGAAGAGGGTCCTTTGATTTGGCACAGGTGTCAGTAAAGCACAGGTGCAAGCCAGTTTAAAGACCCTATTATGATGTCATAATGGCCCAATGTAAGTCAATGGGAGAAATTTATATTCGTTTTTCTTTAATATCTTAAAAAGTATAAAGTTTAGAAAAGTGAAAAATACATAGCATAAGTGTCGTTTACAAGACCTACGCGACAAAGTTTGAATGAAGTTTCTACGTTAAGCAGTTCGGGCTGAATTAATCGCAGAAAAAGGTAACAAGAATAAGAAGAAGAAGAAGCCTAGGAATAACAATACAGGGCATTTCATGCACTGTAATTAAACCGGGATCCCAGAGGTCACCAGGCAGAGGAAGAGAGACTTTGAGCCCAAGCTGTTGCTGAGGCAGAGAGGAATGTGACCAGCAGAATCATCTGGAAGACATGTGTTCTTGCCGTGATTGTCATACTAATAACCTACACTTATGTAAACCATGCCACTTTGAATGACTTTGCAGGTTAATATATCTCTTTGTAACTATATGCATGAATCAAATCTGCCCAAAAAGAATGAAAATGATATCAAAGATGAAAGTATGGAGAGTGATGAATGCCTCCAATAAAGAAAACACACTAGTATGATTTATTTGTCACATTTGTATGATTGATTGTTTGTGATGTTTTGTGGTGTCTTATTTCTGTCCGTTTAGGTCAAGGTGCACCTTCTATTTGAATTCCAAGATTCAAACTATCATAATAACTTTTGGCATTCTGTGCTGTCTGTATCAACCTCAGCAAAAGGATTTTGCAGAACTTTGTTGCATGCAGGTCAACAACTTCACCTCAGAAGAGGCTCCAGTTACCGTTACTCTATTTTCGAATGTGTGCACTTCCTGAAACAAAGCGCTCTTGTCCTGTTTAGTTAATCGGATAACCCCTCGGGTAGACATATCTTAAACGCCACTGTGGAAGTAATTGTAAAGTAGTTATGCTGACATGTAGAGGTGTAACAAAGACGTCCATTGATGTTAAGTCATTAAGCGCCAAATGATAACATATTCTGTGAAGCTTTCTCCATCTAGAGAACAATCAAAAATAATCACACATACAGTACATGTACCTGTTTGTTCTGGTTGGTCATTTGAAACTGCTCTGACATGCAGGCAGAATGTTCAGCTTTACTAATTTTTGGATTGTTTTAATTTCCCTAGAGGGCATGGTTTCTTTGGTACCGGTCCATGTGGTCTGTTAGACTATGTCTCATTCTCTTCTCTTTAATGCATCTTCATAAAAAGTGAAAGGACGACACACCGCTTCGTTTCATTAATGCGTTTTATTTCTCAGCCTCTCTGGTCTGTATTTGGGCTTGTTGTTCTGCAGTGGAGCACGTCAGTATTTAAATGCAACAAAAGCCCCTGCTGGTATGAGAGTGACAGACAGACTTCAGACACATGTGATCCATGATATCACATTCCAGAGGGGAGAATCAGTCTGGTGGAGTGAGAGATAGACAGACTACAGACACACAAGCATGTTGACCCAGACAAATGAGACCTAAACAAAATGAATCAGACAAAACAACAGAAAGACAACAACAACAACATGTAACCCCTCACTCCTCTATAAATACAGTAAAATAAGGGCACTCCCTCAGGAAACCTCATCACCATCTACTTCTCTCTTAAGGCCAAAACACACTGGCAGTTAATAACAGACAAGAGTTACGAAGTAAAAACTGCAGTGTAGTATATAAATTAAAAACAAACCAAAAGGCAGTGTAATATATAAATTAAAGACAATATTGCAGAAACTGTACTAAAGGGTTTTCCCACACGACATAATGCATACATTAATAAACATATCTACACTTAAACATGATCAAATTCATCAAAAGCTTCCGTGGGCAGCCATTTTAGGGTCTTTAGGGTTTTTTTCCCTGATAATGCAGATTTTTACACAATGTTGCAAATTCGGCGTCACTCATTTCCTATTCTGTCTGCAAACAAACAGGGTATTTTGTTACATCCAGATCTGAACTAAACAAACATTGCTGACAGTGTTTGGGTGACTAGCGTTTCTAGAGCTGACATTCTGATTCTCCAACATCACATGCTCAAAATTAGTGCTGTTAATTGATTTAAAACAAACAAACAGTTTCTGTTTTTCAATTCGTCACTTGCTTTCTTAAGACTGAAGCTTGTACTAAAGGATATTTAAATGTAAAATCACTGACTTAAATGTAGAATTAACACAAAGTTTGCATATTTAAATTCAAATACTAGTGTTTCATAGCGTCTTTTTTTAACTTTGAACACGTTTTCTTCTGTGAACTGCAGATTTCCACTGAAACCATCAAGGCCATCAATTGACTGTCAGCTTGAAAGGCATATTTGTTATATGCGTAGAATGTAAACTGTGAAGGGACTTTTATTCTGAAACTGGGATTGAGATGAAAACGTGGATAAACAGAGAAGAGAGACGGACATTTGAGGGGGGAGATACTTAGGAGGAAACTAGTGACTAGATAAGCCGGTCGGTAGTTAAAACAAGGTGTACAGCCCATTGGGTAAGTTGTAAATCGAAGTTCTCCATTAACTTGCAGGCTTGTGAATTCAACTAAGCTCCGTCTCAGATGTACTTTGGACGCCGTTAGATATTTTTTTATCATTTCAATGCACTAACAGAAATAACAAAACCGACGCAGCAGGCGTTCAAATTAATCGCAAAAATGAACACGTTCATTCTCATAGCACTAATACAAATACACAATCATATTACACCTTAAATGTGCAAAACCACTTCCCAAATAAGATTTTGCTGCTGATATGACAATAGACTGACCACTGCTCTACAATAACTTGTAACCGGTGATGTGTAGACAAGCACAGTCCCGCAACGCACCACTGGGAGGCGGGCGCACTAGCAAGGAGGCTTAAACCCACGGGTGCCAACTCGTTTCTGGGTGTCTGGGATTGAGGTTTACTCACTGCACAGCACTTTGCCAGCTGGCTGACGTTTCACATGCTGCCACTGAAAAATACCCCATTACTACTGCAACTAGATAAAAACATGAACGTTAGGAAGAGATTTTAAAATAACTGGGTGCGTTAAAAATAAAACGTCCATCATGATGCAATTGATACCATCATTTTCAATCTGTTCCTTAAAGTAAATATGTGGCCCAAGCCTTGTGTTACAACCGAGGTGAATAAGCATAGTATTAGAAGGTGCGACTACAAGCAGGTAACAATAACTCCCGACTTACTTTTCATAAATATATACATTTTTCTTCCTAAGTGGTTCTGATGGCGTTTGCCAGCTTCTCCTTCTTAAGTAAAGTCTGTGACATACAATCACAAGGTAGTACAGCACTTTGGAAGATTACCCACACCTCTGCTCGACTGCCTGATTCTTCAGGACTAGGTTAGGGTTCGTTTTTAGCTCTTTTGTATTTGAGACAATATTGTTCTTGTTTCCCCCCCCCCTCCCTCACACATTACACAAAGGCAACGTAAAAAAAAACCTAAAAATCAAACTATCTTTCACTTATTGTGTGGCTGTGTTTTGGATGAAGAATAACATAATCAGACACTAGAGCGCTTTTTGGTTGGTTGTCCTCCATTTCTTTCCAACTTCTCCACTTCTATTCAAGCTGAACGTTCCTGTCTCTTGAACACAGTCTCTCTTTCACTCTTCCAGTCACCTGTGGCATCCCTTCTGCAATGCTGAGGAGGCCTTCAGCTCAGCTCAGCTCTTCTCCTTGCGCGGGCTGCCCCCCTTCGGCCCCTCACTCTTGTGACTCAGTCTCTTCAGCACCTTCATGGGCTTGAACTTTGCCCCCTTCTTCTTATGCTCGTCTCCATCTTTGTGGAAGTCTGAAAAGGCAGAGGTGGGAGAGGTGTTGGCACAAGCACAAAAGGGAAACAATCTCCAAACAGAGAACCAAAAAAGAAATAATGTTCTCCTGGTTGGCTCACCTTTTTTCTTCAACATGGCCGCCAACAGCTTGTCCTCTTCCTCCTCCCTATGAAACAAAGGTCACGCAAAGGTCAAGCGGAGACAAACCTTCAACACCAACTGCAATACGGCCCAAGGGTAAGACATGCGATTACAGCACTGGACATTCTAGCTCTGTAACACTACCAAAGACGTGACGGATGCAGCCAGCCAGCTAACGTAAGGTCCTCAGATGGTTATGAGTAGCAGCTAACATGGGCACACAGCATGTCTTCTCACTCAAGGTTAATAGTTGGGAGTTGATGTGGGTGGGTGGGTGTGGAGGCATTGATTACCTCTGCCTGTCCTGATCCATGTTATTAATGATCAAGGGAGTTGATGTGGGTGGGTGTGGGTGTGGGGGCATTGATTACCTCTGCCTGTCCTGATCCATGTTGTTAATAATCTGGTTCCTCTGCTCAATGATGGTGACAAGCTCTGCCATCAGCTCCTTCTCTCGGTTCTTGTCCTCGTCTGTCCACTCTTTTTCTGTGGAGAGGCAGGGGATGGAGTCAGGGTTCCCAGCCATTTTCATTGACAAGATTTCAAAACGTTTTTTTTTTTTTTTTCAAGGAACCTAAATAACATTCCCATGACCTTTCACAACACATACAGAAAATTGGGTCCATTACTCCACAGGTTGGGCCTCATTGTTTCAAATGGGTTAGTTAGCCAAAACAAGTGGAAACTGTATCACACTGCAGAACACAATACAATAATTGATTTCATTAGACCTACATACGGCAGTGATTCCCCGAGTGGTTTTAATCAGCAGCGGTGCCCATGTGTGCGTGAACCTCATGAGCCTGTGATGCTGGACCCTCAGTACTTTTCTTCATAGAATATTTTTTACTTTTTTAGCAGTAGCCAATGCATGTCATGTTTATACATTATATAAATAAATTAACATATTTCATCTTCATTGCTTAGAAATATTTTTTTTATAAGTTATTTTTTTTTTCATATTTAGCTGTAGTACTGCACAATGCCATAGGCCTGCACTGATTGATGGTGCACGGCTACAAAAAAAAAAAACTCAAACAAAGCTCTTCTTAAGCAATAAGCCCCAAGAGGCCGTGGTTTGCGCCGATTTTAGAACAGGTAAGGGGAGTTGTTAGGCACGACGCGAAGCGGAGTGCTTAAAACCCCCTTACCTGTTCTAAAATCAGCGCAAACCACGGACTCGCGGGGCTTATTGCTTTTCTAAAACTGCTACTACAAATATTTGATTGGGGTTCATAAATAAAGACAATTCAATTTAAGAAACAATAGTTTAATGATAAACCGTCATTCTTCCGCCACTAAAAAAAATATAGTTCCTACATAAATCGTGCCTAGCAACCCTTGAAGCAACGCAACAGCCGAGATGGAACACTGTGTATGAAATGCGCTATATGAATACGCTGCGCAGTAATATGGAATGTTATCATATAATGTTATGAGGTCAAATTGTAAGGTTACGCTGGATTTTACAACGGCTTTTAGCCAATCACAATCAAGGATTTGAACAATCAGTTTTAGAAAAGTGGATAATTCAACACCTGGTAAATAAACTGGGCCAAATTTCATACCAAACAAATCGCTGGACAAATGATCAGATGAGATGCTATCGCTAGGTCTGGGATTTACTTTTTAGCCACCAAAGTGTTTTCCATGACCGTGGGAACCCTGTAATGCGGTCAGACTGATGGAATGGTAAACATGGTTTACCACACTCAGGGTTTCTGTTTTTTTGCCTGGTAACATTTATTTTAAAAACACAAATAACTCAAAAACTTAATGGACAAAATTGTTGCCTATTAACAGGCCATTAACAACCTACAGTCCTTTTTGTAGGTTAGTAGGGGGTGACTTATCATTCTTTCATCAAAGTGTTCATTATATTTGCGTTTGTAAAATAGACTGTTATTGAAATGTGACCTGTAAGATTAAAATTGCTACAGTAAAATGATTTGCTTCTGGACACCCGAATGGCAAGAAACCTCAACCACCCGGTGTCCTGGCTGTGTACGAGTCAATGTCAACATGCACACCTGGCTTGTTGAGGAGACAACGCAGTTCATACTCCACGTCTGCCTGTCTTTCCTCCAGATTCTGCTGTTTGGCCCTGAAAAGACACACAAAGACACACACACACACACACACTCTTAACAGATCTGCTACACTCAAAATCCACCCATTTCAAGGTTCTCCAGTGAAGCATGATTAGTATCCTTGTGCTGCCCACTCACGTGTAGACCAGCTCAGCCTCCCTGCGCACCAGCTGGTGTTTCTCATGGATCAGTGTGAACCAGTCTACCAGCAGGTGCTCCTCATCCTCATCTGAAACCATTCAGAAATCAACATTATTCAAACTCAGTCCACCTACAGAGTACATCTACAACTAGTCAATTGGACGCTGTGTATGTTTGCTCAATACAAATAATATATCAGGCTCTGTTGGCATTTGTTCACATATAGCTCTTCTTTCTTTTTATCTTTTTAGTTTTTTAAGAGTAAAATACACGTTCATACACATTCATACATATACTGACATCAAGGGCACATTGTTCATATAATGTATAACTTAGAATTAATTTGCTCTAAATATAACCTTCAACAGGAAAAAACAACTGGGTATGGATTGCATCCTCTCACACCAAGCTTCCTGTAGTTCCTCCGGCACTCAGCTCAGTTCCTCAGCTTCATTCCTGTTCGACCTCATCCCACTTTGTCTCTCTCTATTTGTCTCTCTCTATTTGTCTCTCTCTATTTGTCTCTCTCTATTTGTCTCTCTCTATTTGTCTCTCTCTCTCTCTCTCTCTCTCTCTCTCTCTCTCTCTCTCGAGCTGAGTGGACGTGCGAATGTGAGCTGCGAGAGACGCGTGAGTGAAACTGTTGTCTGTGACAGAGACTTTTCTTCTAACTTCATCTTCTGTGCGTTGCATTTGTTTATTTGTTTGTATATAGTATAATTATTTGTCAAAAAAGTTTTTGTGCGCTGTATTACTTAAGTTGCGGGGTGCGCTTCAGCGCTTGCTGGGCGACCACCTGCACCGCGTTAGCGAACAATGGAGTCTTTCGCGTGTTTGACGAGGTCTCACGCAATTAGAATTGAATCCCCGGTCGGAGTGGAAGAATGTTCCTTAGCTATTGGTGAAATTATTGGATATGAGCATGTGTTTTCGGGTTCACGCATGAATAAAGCCATTGTGCTGTTTTTAAGGTCAATTGCAAACGCTGACTTGGCTATCCAGCATGGCGTGGTAATTAGGGATTCTCTGATTCCCGTTTATCCCCTAAGTAGTCCCTCCCGAAAGATACTTCTTTCTAATGTTCCCCCCTTCCTCAGTGATGAGCAGATAATTAAAGAATTGTCTCGTTTTGGAAAAGTGGTGTCGCCGATAAGGAAGTTACCCGTTGGCTGTAAATCGGATAAATTAAAACATCTCCTGTCTTTCCGTAGGCAGGTTTACATGGTGCTCACTGGTAATAGGAGCGACCTAGATGTTAAAATAAGTTTCAATGTTGGTGGTTTCAGCTACCTTGTGTTTGTAACTTCAAACGTGACAATTAAGTGCTTCCGATGTGGGAAAGACGGACATCAGAGGCAGGACTGTGACAGGGGTGGGAACAAAGGCCAGGCTGGACAGGGAAATGCGCAAGAAGAAGCTGCACCTGCAGCAGATTCTGCGAAGCCTACGAGCGAGGCTACAACACCAGAGCCTACTACGGCTGATTCCCCGGTTAGCTCTCCCAAAGCATCCACAAATGGTTCATATACTGACGACACTACTGCCACAATGCCTGGTGATACTGAGACTCTCATGACTGGTCCTAATGTGCCTCCTCCTTCCGCAACCGAGTCATTAAAATCGGACTCACTTGCGGCCGAAGTGCCTGCGCCTCCCGTAGGGCATAGCCCTGAGACACCTGTTGAAACCGGGTTAGGGGAGGAGGGTGCTGGGGTGGAGACTGCTGATAAACCTGAGTCAGCCGAGGCCGTATCTGTACCTATCTCTGGTGGTCAGATTGCGCAGCCTCTTGATGAGTTGATACATAAGGAAGTCGCTGAAATGGAGACTGATTTTAAGAAACCGGCATGCAAAAGAAAATCGAAAGTTGAAGAAAACGAGCAAGTAAAGGTTAAAAAGGGAGAAGGTGGATTTGAAGGCGCAGCTGAGGCTGAGGACTACACCTCTGACTCTAGCTGGTCGGGTTGCTCTCAAACGGATTTATCAACGGTGGTTTATACAGCGGAAGAATTCATGCAGTTTCTCATAAAAACTAAGGGGCATAGAGAGGTCCGTGTTGTGGACTATTTTCCGAATAAGGAGCATTTTGTTAGGGATGGCACGTTCTGGTTGAGAGAGGGCGAGATCCCTAAGCCAGAGTATTTTCGGCTTCGGAAAAAAGTCGGTGAAGTGCGGAAAGAGTTGCGTAGCGGGAATGTTGCCAGCTGACTTGGCTGTTCTTTTTTTTGAAGCTGTCCCTAATGCTGCGAGCTCAACTAAACAGTCAAGATGATGACTTTTTCTTTTAGTACTATTAATGTAAATGGTGCAAGGGACATAAAAAAAAGGATGTTGCTTTACGACCTAATGAGGTTAAAGCGCATAGACGTGCTGTTTGCGCAAGAAACGCACAGCGACGGGAAAAATTAGATTGATTGGAAAAGGGAGTGGGATGGTTTGTCTGTTTTAAGTCACAAATCTTCGACAAGTGGCGGTGTGGCCATCTTATTTTCTAAGCATTTCATGCCACTTCACTTTGAAGTAGATGAGATTGTCAAAGGACACTGCTTAAAGGTTGTGGCCAAGTTTGAGGCTACTACTATGTCCTTTTTGAATATATACGCGCCCACAGTAGGGGCAGACAGGCTTTTGTTCCTTAATGCAGTTTCTGACTCTTTGAGTAAGCTAAATGCTGACTGTTTGCTTTTTTTAGCTGGTGACTTTAATTGTACTGAGAATGACTACTTGGACAGGAATCATTTGGAGCCACATTCTGCTTCTAAGAAGGCTCTCAAACAGATAATTGAAGCTCATGACCTGTGTGATGTCTGGAGGAATCTCCACCCAGACGTAAAACAGTTTACACGGACACACTGCAGAGACAATCACATGTCCCTGGCAAGGTTGGATAGAGTCTATGTCTTTACTCATCAGAATAGCTCTGTAAAGTCCTGTAGAATTTTTCCAGTTAGTTTCTCAGATCACTGTGCAGTTATCTGCTGTGCAAGTCTAACACCCTTTAAGCCTCGCAGTGCCTATTGGCATTTCAACGCAACTCTTGTAGAGGACAAACTTTTTTAGGAATTTTCACTTTATTTTGGGAGAACTTTAAAAAACAGAAAAGAACATACTCCTCCCTGCAACTGTGGTGGGACTGTGGAAAAGTCTTAATAAGGCAGCTTTGTCAGCAGTACACTCTAAATGTGACAAAAGACGTATCTCAGTCATTGAGGACTCTTGAAAAGGAAATTCTGGGCCTACAAGACTTAGTAGCATCCTCTCATAATGAAGAGCATATTAATGCTCTCAGGTGTAAAAAGAAAATGCTTGACGATTTATTAAATGTCAGGGCCCAAGGGGCTCTTGTACGTCCCGTCTCACTTTTGTGTGTGGATTTTAAAATTTTGTCTAAAACCCTGGCTACAAGAATGCGTAATGTAATTGGTCAAGTAGTTCATATTGATCAGACTTACTGCATACCTCAAAGATCAATTTTTGACAATGTTGCACTAATACGTGATTTCCTGGACTTTTCACGCTTAACTGGCATTAAGGCGGGTCTAATATCTCTAGACCAACAGAAAGCCTTTGATAGGGTTGAACATTCTTTTCTTTGGCAAACTCTTGAAGCCTTTGGTTTTGGTCCTGGATTCAGGGCCATGATTGAGACCATGTACAGAGGCATTGAAAGTGTGTTGAAAATCAATGGGGGGTTAAGTGCTCCCTTTAAAGTAAGCAGAGGAATCAGACAGGGGTGTGCCATGTCAGGAATGCTGTACTCCCTTGCTATCGAGCCTTTACTGCATAAGCTTCGAACTGAGTTACAAGGTTTTTCAATACCTCATTGTAATAGCAAACTGTGTCTGTCTGCATATGCAGATGATTTAATTGTTGTTGTGAATGGAAATGAAGATGTAAATAAGCTTGAATGTATTGTGCATGATTTTAAAAAGTTTTCATCAGCTGCAGTAAACTGGGCCAAAAGTGAAGCTTTGCTAATGGGGAACTGGGGTGGGCAGCCTCCCAGTTTACCTGGTGGGCTGGTTTGGAGAAAGGATGGGTTAAAGTATCTTGGTGTGTTTTTGGGTAATGATGTTTTTTTAAAGAAGAATTGGGAATGTGTTGTGGAAAAGGTCCAGGGTCGTCTTCAAAAATGGAGGTGGATCCTGCCTCAACTGTCATATAGGGGGCGGACACTAATAATAAACAACCTGGTGGCCTCTTCTCTGTGGCACAAGCTTGCCTGTGTGGACCCTCCTGCTGGGCTTTTGGCCCA
The DNA here is from genome assembly GCF_963457725.1 of Sprattus sprattus. Taxonomy (NCBI): domain Eukaryota; kingdom Metazoa; phylum Chordata; class Actinopteri; order Clupeiformes; family Clupeidae; genus Sprattus; species Sprattus sprattus. Next base: position 37,594,979 of record NC_137920.1, read on the forward strand.
AATTCAAAGACATTTAGTGGACTTCTTCTGGGATAAGTTCCACTGGGTCCCTCAAAGTGTGCTCTTTCTGCCCAAGGATGAGGGCGGGCAGGGTCTCATCAACCTAATCAGCAGACAAGCGACTTACCGTCTGCAGTTTGTCCAGAAACTTTTGTGGGGGCCGAGGGACCTGGTCTGGAGACCTCTCGCCCTGGCAATGCTACGCAGGGTGAATGGAATGCTGATAGACAATGCACTGTTCTTGATGGACCATAAGAGACTCAACCTGATTGAACTGTCATCCTTTTATCAGAGCTGCTTCAAGGCCTTTGGACTCTTTGGGCAAAGCTGGTCGGCAACCGCAACATCACTACACTGGCTGCTTGAAGAACCTGTTACTCTCGGAGCTCGGTTTGACTTGTGTGGGGAGGATACCCCAGGACTAACGAACATTCTGTGTGACTGTAATTGTTTTCAATTAAGAAATGTTATTGAAAAAGCAGGACATGATTTCAAGAATGCTGGGGCCTTGGCCTCTGCTTTAGGGGTGAGGTCTTTGAGGTATGCAAGCAGAGTACTTGCGAAACTGCGTGTTTTTTTGAATGATCGAGAGGGAGCCCTTTTAGAGGGTTACTGTTCGGGTAACATGTTGCCAAATGAAGATGATCCCTTTCCTGATTGTGTCTTAAGTACAGATTGGCTGGAGCCTGGTTACACTAGTCCCCTGCTTAATCTGGGAATTGATGAAAACCTGAATTTGGCCACTGCAAATGGGAAGGCAGTGTACAAGGTCATGGTGAAAGCCTTTAACAAAAACAATCTAAAGGGGCGCACTGATACAGTATGGAGGGAGAAGTTAGGGATTGATGGTAAAACTAGACCTGTTTGGAGAGTTTTCTACAAGCCACCATTGACCAAAAGGACAGGGGATCTTCAATGGAGGATATTGCATGGGGCCATAGCAGTTAATGCTGTTACGGCAGTCATGAACCCTGAGCTGAATGACAAGTGTTTATTCTGTAACGAAAGGGAAACTATCTTTCATTGCTTTATGGAATGTACCAGACTTATGCCTATGTTTATTTTTCTTAACAGTTTACTTAACCCTTTAGGGGTGGTGTGCTCTATGCAGAGCTTTGTACTTGGTTTCCCTTACAGTCAGAGGCGAAGAGCTAAATGTCAGCTGATCAATTTTATTGTTGGGCAAGCAAAGCTTGCCATATACTTGAGTAGGAAAAACTAAATGCGTCAAATGTTGGATTGCCATGTGGTACCTATTTTGAGGAATCTGATAATGTCAAGAGTCTCACTTGATTTTAGTTTTTATAAAGCCATGGATAATTTGGATAGTTTTGTTGAGCAGTGGTGCTGCGAAACTGCTGTGTGCTCAGTTGATAACGATGATTTAGTTTTTTGTTTTTGAGTTTTTTGTTTCCCATTGTTTTGGATAATGTGTAAAACTCTGTTTGCCCAATAAAGGTTTTTTTTTAAAAAATCAAAAAAAAAATTCTCAAAAATATAACCTTCAACAGGAAAAAACAACTGGGTATGGATTGCATCCTCTCACACCAAGCTTCCTGTAGTTCCTCCGGCACTCAGCTCAGTTCCTCAGCTTCATTCCTGTTCGACCTCATCCCACTTTGTCTCTCTCTATTTCTCTCTCTCTCTCTCTCTCTCTCTCTCTCTCTCTCTCTCTCTCTCTCTCTCTCTCTCTCTCTCTCTCTCTCTCTCTCTCTCTCTCTCTCTCTCTCTCTCTCTCTCTCTCTCTCTCTCTCTCTCTCTCTCTCTCTCTCTCTCTCTCTCTCTCTCTCTCTCTCTCTCTCTCTCTCTCTCTCTCTCTCTCTCTCTTCTCTCTCTCTCTCTCTCTCTCTCTCTCCTCTCTCTCTCTCTCTCTCTCTCTGCAATAGTTTCAGGTATAACAATGAAACACAGCATTTCAATGCAATTTTAACTGACAAAGCTAGCTATATATTAATATGCCATTAAGTCAGCTTTCTCATCAGTTGACTACTTGATACATAAGCTGGGTAGTGTAGATTTGTTTACTAGTGGCAACGGTTGCTAAGGAAAGAAGAATCATACTTTTAACCCACAGCACCTTGAAATGAATAGTTGAAGATGGTACGAATACATGCAGTTATTTGACATCCAATCAATTTCTATGGACCCGACGCTCAAGAAATAGAACCATGTTCTAAATACTGAAGTTGACGGGCATCAAACGGTGCCAGTGGGCGTTGGCCTTTACGCTTGCTTACATCCACTCCTCCACCCCTCACCATCCACTCCTCCACCCCTCACCATCCACCCCTCACCATCCACCATCCACCATCCACTCCTCACCATCCCTCACTCTCACCAGCCCTCCATCCATCCCTCACTCTCACCATCCATCCATCCATCCCTCACTCTCACCATCCATCCATCCTTCGCCCTCACCATCCATCCCTCCCTCACTCTCACCATTGCCACAGTCCCTGAGTCTCTTCTCCAGCTCCACGCCTCTCTGCTCCAGCTCGTCCAGCTGTCTTTCCAGCTCGCCCATCTCCCCATGAATGTCCTCCACTGGGATGTACTGGTCTGACTGCACCTGAACACACCCACATCACATCACATCACATCAGCCGTTTGACTCTTCCGTTTTTTTTTTACTGTTTTATTATAAAAAAAAAAAGAAGAAGTTTTAAGTCACAGTCCTGATATTTCTTATGCAGGATTTTATATATATATATATATATATATATACATATATAAAACCACAAAAAACATACTATGTGCATTCAATTTATCATACTAAATACATGTAGTGTCTTAAAATGTCCACTACATCTTTATCACACAACCTTATAGACCTGCAATTCACACCATGTTACATTATCCTTCAAAGAACCCTAAGACACTGATCCCTCCTGGTTCCTGACCTTGCGTTTGATGAGGGGGAACCCGTGCCCAGGAGCCGGGGGCCTAGCAGGGCGAGGACCCTTTGGGGGCCTGGAGGTGGGGGAGGCATGGGAGGGGGAGGCCTTCCTGTTGAAGGGGTTCTCCTTACAGGTGCGCTGGATGAGAAGTGGAGAGGGAGGGGGTGAGCAACAGCAAGAACTTCTACAGGAAGTACACTTCAACCTCATACCCCATGACCATCATTTACAGGCTAATAGACAACCGCCTCCAACATTACACAAGCTTACAATCATGATATTACCCATCATATTACACAAGCTCATCATATATTATATGGCATGCTATTAATACATCTACAATAAAGCATACTAATGAATCTTATGATCTAATGATCCAATGATCAAGCTGAATTGATTCAGATAGCTTGTGAGTAGACTCTGATCCCTCTCACCTTGGGGGTGGCTGCTGGAGAGGCCCCAGCAGATAGAGTACTGGGTGCAGTAGGGGGCCGAGGGGGTGGGGGCCTTGGTGCCTTGGCCCCTGCACTCCGATTGGTCTGTGGCGTGGCCGGGGCTGAGCTGGTATTGGTCGGGGACGCGGACGTGGGGGGCGGGGAGGGGCTTGGGGAGAGGCGCTGCTGCAAGTCTGAGGAGGGCGGAGAGGGGCCGCTGATGGAGGGCTCGGAGACGCTCTTGGTGAAGGGGTGCTCCTGCAGCGGCACGGAGGGCAGTGGTTTGGAGGGGACGTGGTCAGAGGAGGACGAGCAGAGGCTCTCTGTGCTCAGGGCTGGGGAGGGAGAGGCAGAGGAGGGCTGAGACAAGGGGGTAGCTGAGAAGGGGGGTTAGAAGAAGGGGAAGCAGGTGGAAGGATAGGAACCATTTTTTTTTACGTTCAACAAAAAGAGGAAAAGAAAAACGCAGGATGTGAAGGAAGGTCGGAAAAAAAGAACAGCAAGATGGAGAGACAAGCGGGAGAAAAACAATTAGGTGAATACAGACCAATGGAGTGATCCACATAATGGTTATGAAGCTCCACTACATATGGTAACTGGTAACTGACTAGTAATTAGCTAGTGCAAAAACTCCCTATGCCTTTAGGACCAAGCACCAAGCCGAGTATGGCTGACTGCTTTCAGCTCTGGGAGTGCAGCCAGTGTGTGCAACTGACCTGTAGGGGAGGGCCGTGGTGGGCGGGGGGCGGGTCGCTTCTTCCTGCCACTTCCTGGACTGACTGAGGGGGTGGGGCTAGGTCTGCGTGGAGGTGTGTCTGTGCCAGAGCCCTCTGTTGCCTGGGTGATGCTGTACCAGGGATGGTTGGTCACAACAGAGGGCGGCGCCAAGCTCTCTGCCTGCTCCTCTGCCAACTCCTCTTCCTCATCCTCATCATCGTCAAAGGGGTTGGTGGACTGTTGGGGCGTGGCCAGCCTAGAACCTTCGTCTTTGAGGGAAGGAACGGAGCCAGCGGGCTGAGATACACCGAGACCAGGACGAGGGGGAGGGGGCGGCTTCCTCTTGGGCTCTGACTGGACGAGGGCCAGCCAGGGCGGGTCTTTGGGTTTGGGAGTGACACTGGATTGGCTGGAGCTGGTATGGGGTGAGACAAATGGGCAGCAGACATGACCAGATGTATGAGGCCACGAGAACAAACATACAGAGGCAATCAGACGTACATCGGGACGGATGAACGAGGTGAGGGAAGCCCACAGTATGCTGGGTGTCAGCCTTTCTTACCTTCCAGGGGAGTGTGATCGCTCACGGGGGACAGGGACTGATCGCCTGCGATCGCCTGGGTCCCCTGGTGGAGAAAGCAAAGCAGGTCATGACCACCAACTAACATCCAGACCTTTAACTAAGTAGAACTATCTAACCACCCAAGACAATACAGACAATGGACAATGTCCAAAGGGTGATGATGCTGATTATCTGCTTGTCGGTTACACAACCAGTAGAGTTACCAGAGGAAGGGCAAGGATATAATAAAGATAAGATAACTAATTCAGAGACAAGATGCTCTACTGTATATTCTCTGATTATAGTTGACAGTTCAGACAAAATTCTACTGCAGCTAACAGGCAAGGATAGTTATGGCCATAGCAAAGGTATTTGACAACACATCAAACCAGTGCCTTGTGTGGGATTTAATGGAAACCAGTGCCGTGTGTGAGATTTAATGTAAATCAGTGCCGTGTGTGTGATTTAATGTAAATGCCTGGCAGTCGTGTCTGGTAGGCCCATCCTAAAGACATACATCTGAGTCTGCCAAATTACTTCTTTCACCTTGTCATAGGTCAGTTTAGCACATGATCACAATAATGAATTAAATACTTATGGCAAAACAATATCACTAGTTGGGAATTTGATCACCATATTCTTCATTTCCCTTTATAATCAAATTACACTGCACTTTACCCAACGTGTTAACATTCACTCAACATCTGGACCTAGCTGCAGAATCTGTGTGATTAAATGACAATAATCCCGCTAACCGTTTACTGCTGGACTGTGTGCCACCCGAGGCTGGATGTTCCTCGGGGCCGGGCGTGGAGGAGGGGTGAGTTCAGCCGCCCGTCGTGGGGTGGGCACAGGCTTGCTCTCAGGGACGCCTCGGTCCAGGGGAGCAGGGGGAAGGTCACCATTTGATGCATGTTCTACTGGCTTCGGTGCATCTTCCTCCTGTGCCCTCCTCTCCTCCTCTTCTTCCTCCTCCTCCTCGTTGTCAGTGTCGTCGAAGGGATTGGGGGGAGTGGAAGGCTCCGGCTTCGCCTCTTCCTTTGCACTTTGGTGCGTTTCTCCTCCTCCCTCAGCATTCTTTTCTTTCACTGTCTCCATAGAGTCTGATTTGCTGGCTGAGTCTGGTAGGGGTGTGGCCTGAGGACTATCAACACTCTCAGTGGGTGCTGGTCTCTCCAAGCTCCTCCCACTGGGAGGGGTTTCAGGTATTTTTGGATAAAACCTTGAAGGAATTCCTGGCTTTTTACTAAGATCCGGTCTGCCATTCTGATTGGCTGAGGAGGACCGGGAGAAGTGATGTGTGCAGACCAGGGAACCTGCATCACTTCCTGGTTTGTAAGATCCTGGGAGCAAGGTGCTGCTACACTCCTTGCATCTGAAAATGTAATCAGAGTTGATAATGTTGTAAGCAGTTCATCTAAAAGAAACTCTTAATTTCAATAAATTCAGATCATCTAATATGAACATTATGAAACTTGAACAATTACATGAGTTTTCATTTTTGTTTAGTTTTTGGTTCAGTTTTGTTTGTCTTTTACATCTTAACTGTCTAAAAACTGATTTGGCTCAAAGACATAAACAGTTAAACACACACATTTAAAACACGGCAGATCAGTGCAGGTCTCGGTTCATTTAAATCTGTCTGCTGGGTGCAGTCTTCGATGGGGGTGTTTGAAACAAGCTGACCATTCACCTGAAACAGTTACGGTGGTAGAGCTTGCCGTCGACCAGGAACCTCTGCACCAGGTGCACGTGCTTCCCACAGGCAGCGCAGGTGCTGCTCAGAGTGCTGCGTCTGGAGGAGCCGGTTGCGCCCGTCTGTGCAGACGCAGCCAGGAGACCAGACAGGAGGAGGGAGGCGGAGTAGGAGGTGGAGGAGGAGGTGGGTTGTTTTATGGTAGGGAGGGCGGGGAGATCAAATGGAGAGTCAGGATCAAACAACCGGAACCGATTGGTAATGTCATATCATGTTTATTTGTTTGGAACTCTTTTTTGTTGTTGTTGTTGTTTATTATCTGTTACCGTCAGTGACAGGGCATTTGAAAAACAAGCCTGTTGCCTCTTGTGTTTGTTTTGATTCAATACAATGTCATTGGCTTGGTGAGAAGTATCCCTACTGAAATGACATCCGTCAGAAATTAGCTGGGTAAGCTGCAGCTTTGCTGTGTGCTCATTCGGTAGAGTTAGTAGCACGATTCCAAAACTAAAGCACACAAGACTAAAACAGAACACTATAAAAATTAAGGTTAGTGTGGCAGAAAGAGTTAAAGTGTGGAGGTAAAGAGTTAAAAAAAATGAACTGACCTAACTGATTTGACACCCCCCTACAGCAACCCCCCATTCCTACTGTCTAGGTACAGGATCACAGAGAGGCGGGGAAATCAGAGACGAGGAAGATGAAGAAGAGGAAGAGTAGGAAGAGGAAGAGGAGGAGGGAGAGGAGCGGATCTTCTGCTAGGGAGAGGATTAAGTCAGAGGACAGGAGAGATGGGGAGGGGGGGGTGCATGCGGAACAGAAGACGGAAGAGACAGAGACAGAGAGAGAGAGAGAGAGAGAATGAGGAAGAGTCTCTTTACAGATTTGAAAGTGTGACAGGAATTATCACCAGAGCATTCACGTCATGTCACGCCACACAGATATGGCCACCACATGCAATCTAGTCGTTGCTCTCTCCCGCCCCAAAGGTCGGATGCACGTCATGGCCGACATGTGAGGCTGAGCAGTGCTGCTCCCTTTCCAAGCAACCAGTGCCAGGAACATCAAGATATTTTAGTGTGGCAGAGGGCTCGAATCAGTCAAATGTCACCCAGGCAAAATATCCACTGAAACTGGCTCCTGCGTTGGTTTCCTTTCTTCAAAATCGATGTAACCACATATGCAGCTGACAGTGAAATACCTCATTTAATCCTTGGCTTATAACTAAAGGCAGATGGGTTTTCATAGTCAGTGCTGACCACTAGGGCTACACATCACGAGGGAGTACATGCCAGTATGGATAGCTCATACTTAAGAACTAAGGCCATTTATTTCTCTGGGTAGTGGAATGTTTTCCAGGCAAACAGGGCCGATCAACAGAATTCTCCATGCTGAATAGCAGCCCACGCGTGTTATTTCAGTTTGTGTCGAGAAATTGAGGGCATGCTTTGAAACCATGCAAGCAGATAGTTAGTGAGGTCAAATGAGGTCTGACTGCAAGTGACTGCGTGTAACAACACCGTCTGCAAGCGGCGTTACGAGACTGAAGTTCTGCTTACCTCCGGCTCTACCACTCTGTCTCCAAGAGGGGCGACCAGTCTCTTCAGAGCTGGTTCTATTTGGCCAGTACCACTGGGTCTCTTCTGGGAGGGGGGATTGGCTGGGAACATAATCAAGGATGGCCGTGATTTCTCAAGAGCCTTTACACTAAATAAGGTCTGAGAAGGTGGTCTGACAAGGTGGTCTGACAGGTGATTGAAAAAGTACACAAGGTTTGAAGCATGTACCGACAGTGGCGAACAGATTAGCTATTCTTTGTGATTTTTTTGCACTCACCATGTGTCTTGTTGGTGAAGAAGTTGTAGTACTGAGACACGTAAGTGATGATGCTTAACCGGTCAGGCACTTTCATGGACACCATGTCTTCCGGGTCCAGCAAAGCAGGAATACCAAGCTCTAACTCAGCCACCTCAAATGCCTGAGGAGACAAACGGTGGGATTAAATACAGACATGACCAGTAGACAATGTTCTCATTCCTACAGGGGGCTGAGTCATCATGGTGGTGATCTTAGTTATTTGGAAAAGGACAAACATCATGAGGTGTCGGCAGGGCCGGATTAAGACAATGGGCTTTAGGGGCTGCAGCCCTGGGCCTCGCCACCAGGGGGGCCTCAGGTTGCCCGATGTCGAGTGAGTCAATGGCACCACGCATAATATTAGAAACATTCAGAGTGAAACAAATTATAATGCACGGTCAAAGAAAGCACGAGAGTGGGGCCAAAAAAACTGGTCCGTGGACCGTGACCCTCTTATCGCAAAAGGCCTCAAGTGCAAAGTAAGACTGAAGAAGATAAATACACATTTCTAAACTTTGCTTTGGTTCGCACCACATCGCATTAGGACAGGGATAAACGCTTTTAATAACGTGCTTTCAAATACGATGATGCAGGTAACAAGCCAGGCTTCCCGGTTCCATCTAAATAGGCCTAATAAAACGTAAATTCTCTCAGCAATTGAAGATGTAGGCATATGAGTTCTTATCCTCACGCATATCGCTGCAGATTAGGCTAATTCATTGAAAATTGTAGACAAATTATTTGCAAGCCAGTTAGACATAGCTAAGTGAAATGTTTGAGCTTAGCTATAGAATCTTCCATTTTCACAGTCATGGTCAAATATAAGTGTAAAGGTTTTTTGTCAGATCAGCAGGACTAAATAGGTTCTATGCTCAATCCAGTTTGTGAGGTATTGAGCAATCTGAGATGAGACACAGCTCGTCGTTGCCTCATCGTCTTGCTGTCTTCTGTCTGTTTGAACAGGACATGCGCAAATTTTGATTATAAAACTGCTCGAAATGATTGGAATCATGCAGAAAATAAATTTATATCACAGACCAGTAGAAAATATTTATTTCCTTTGTTATTTGTCGTTATTTGTTTTTTTACTTTAATGATGATGATGCTCTGCCTCCCCTGACCACACGTCCGTGCTCTCGCATAGAAACGTGGTCGCGGAGCCAAGCTGTTGCTTCACTAATAGGCATATGCTTAATCAATTCGTTATTTCATTCCCTGGCTATTTAGCCTTGTTTTTGCTTTTGAATGAATAGAAATATGTATACATTTACATTATTGGTTTATTATTGTCTACAGTGTAGTCTACTACACACATACATTTTATCCTTGGCTTTAAACTGATCATATTTATAGAGTGGTTCTGTGGACTTTAAAGCACTGATGTGACAGTGCACCTGGCGTGGGTTTGTGTGCGTGTCATGATGTGCGCCAGGGCGATAGGGGCCTCATCCTGGTAATTAGCCCTAGGCCTCAAAATGTCTTAATCCGGCCCTGGGTGTCGGACATAGATGGCAGATCCGTAATTGGAAGTCCTGCGCTGTATTATAAAGAGCCAATCAGGTTCTCAGAAAAGACATAAATGACCCCTGAACATTCTGTTTATTTCCACCGTCACTATAGCAATAGCCACAAAGCGAAATATGGCGCATGCACAGTAAGCAAATCAACCCCCCCAAAAGTATTTTTTACTGAAACATAGTTTATGCTGTTTAAATTTAAAGGACAATTCTAGGTATGCACTTTTACAGTTTGTTTGACCATTCCTTGTGGAGTCTCTCCAGACATAAATCTTGCTTGTCTAAAATAATTGCCAAGATGGCTGCCGGATGGTGAGACTTGTTTATAAGTTCTTTGACTAGGGTACATCGAACCCTTTTCCAGATGACTCACACATTTCAGAGACCCACTTAGTACAGATTATAGGTTTATTATGAATCATTTTAGATCACCTCAAATAGCAACTTTAATGGGACAGAGGCATGACTTATGTTCACTGTCCATTAGGATCATCTCCTGCTAGTACGAGCAGTTGGAGTCTTTGGTGTCTTTCACTGGTAAATCAGTCCCTACAGGATTTTCCCCCCATTATTTCTAAAATTGTGTGAGATATTTTGAGGAATTTAGTGTCTGCACTTAAACCAAAAATATATCCAAATATACTAGAAAAAATATGAATGAACGATCGAAAATCACAGATATTCTCATATTTTTGTGGACTATGGACTTCTGCGGAGAAAAGACTGGATAAGAGTACGGATTAGAGCAGTGAATACAACTTTTGCCTCCACAAAAAGTCAACCTGGGTTTATTTCCCATTATATCTTCATTGCCTCAGACATCTGCTGAATACTTTACTTTTACCTTGAATCAGTTGATGTTGTCACAAAGTTACAAGTCAACGTCACGGTCAGCAAGCGAATTTCTAATACCAAGTTAACTTCACTGCGGTTGTCAATCAATCACACATCATGAGACACCAAACGAGTGAGATATTAAGGTTATCATCAGGAGACCAGAGAGGCTTATTTTCAGAAATGTTCTGCAAGAAATAAGAAACTAGTAGGTATGTAGCTTCACAAAATAATGTTGTAATTAGTTGATTTTGCATTGAATTTGCAAATCACAGCATCGCAAAGAAAATGGTCGCGGATCATGTAAAGGGCACCTTCCAGTTTCCCATAATTGTCTGAGACTAAAAGGGAAGCTGTACATTGTAATAGAACATAACAAAAATGTTCTCTCTCCCTTATAGCATGATCCAATTGCTGATGGATGTGGAAATGTTGCTCCTCACCACCACTACTCCTCCTCCTCATCTACGCATATGGACAGCCAAACTCTACCCATTTCACTCTGTCTTTTCTTTCTCTCCTAGTCTAGACTATCTTTGCTATGGGACGCCGCTGTAGTCTCTTCAGCCAATATACCCATAGAAACCCTCTGCCCACTGCACCCATCACCACCGTATTCTTACTCTACCCCATACTCTATGCTAGCATTTATATGCAATATATATTATTGCCACCACAGTCATGTTTTTCTGTTCCTACTCTCCTTACCCCTGTAACTAGCGGTGGGAATCTCTTGGCACCTCACGATTCGATTCCGATTCAGGTCAACAATTTGATTCTAAACCGATTATAGATGATTAATTCTTAACCGATAAAACGGTTAACGATGCATCTCGATTTTTTAAATATTCAAATTATGAACTTTTCTGAATTGAGACAAAAATGGTTCTAGAGAGAAATCGAAGAATACATTTTTCCCCACCCCTACCTGTAACAGTTACCCTATGAGCACAGTGTATACCCACTAAGCTTTTTTTGTTTCATGTATACCACCTGTGTATATATATTGTGAATCTACCAAATGCATGCTGTATACAACACTTGTTGTTTCCCTTCCCCTTCTGCCACACAACCCTTCCCCCATCATCCCCTTCCTATACACCCGGCCGACCTCATGCAGATGGGTCCCCCCTTATGTGCCGTGGTTCTGCTTAAGGTTCCTTCCTGACTAACAGGGAGTTTTTCCTTGCCCCTGTTGCCATTGTGCTTGCACTAAGGGGGTCCAGGCTCTGGGCTGTGTAAAGCGCCTTGAGACCATTTTAATTGTTCTGGCGCTATATAAATAAAATTGAATTGAATTGAATACAATTATTAACGCCTTCAAAGTTTATGCAGCACGAGTTATGATTCACTAACAGAGACATTTTTTATTTTAATTTTTTTACATCCTCAATGTCCATTTTAAAATATCCTCTTTCATTTTTTTTCAGCTCCTCTTTCATTTTTTTCTTTATTTATTCATAATTTAATCTCGAATCCTTGTGATTTTAGGCTACACACAAATCTGTACAATTTCTCTAAAATAGTTTCAAGCTAAAGCTTAAATTATTCACTTCACCATTCTCTGAAACTAAACTACCTTTCTATGCTATGACCAACTACTGAGAAAATAAAAACTACGTCACATAGGCCGCACTGAACACAGAGATTTACAAACAGGAAAATGGATCATTGTAACGGAATCTTTTCTTCTCTCTTCTCCAGCTCCCTCTAAACTTAGACCTATTTCAGATAGCGAAAGATGGTATGTATAGAGTATACAACTCAAGCTAAACACACACATTTACACTCCCAGGCTGTAGTGTCGTTTACATGGAGCCTAGTTTGTCAAACTGATACGGATAGCTAATACAGATAGCCCTATCATCCATACGAACACTCTCTATCCGCACCTCGTTTCTGCAACGATCGCAGTCCGGGGTAGAAAGTGAGTAGATTTGAATCGGTACGGGGGCTGGTGTTCGTCTGCACGGTTTCACGCAACCTCATGACGTCACTGCCCCACGTGATCTTTTCCGCCATCTCCAACCAGTATAAAAATAACTTGTTCTCCCTCAAAATCTCACTCATGGTGGGCCTCGAATTCACTAACATTAACCCAGTCTTCTGATTTTTGATTAGCCCCCTATCTTGATCTAATTCTTCTTATTCAGACGTAACATAACTTTCATGACCACAAATATAAATTGGCCAGCGATTTAATTTGCTTTTTTATTCATAAATGTATGTAAAATGCTCGGAGCAATGCATCATGGGAGATGGGATGACAGACATGTCATGTTACTGTTCCAAACTCTTTATTATCAATAGAAAAAAGAATTCATTTTCGCATATCCTTTAGTCTGACCACTGATTTTATTAACCATCATAATGTAATGTTGTTAATTGGAGCTTGAATGTCTTGTGTAATTTGTTTATCCGTTTGCTGCTTCCTTTACCTTGTGCTTTTGAGTCTCTTCTTCTAGGTTTTTCACGTTTTTTCAGTTGTGTAAATAAAGCGCTAAAGCGCCACCCACAGGCGTGAGGTATGTACTACAGTCGGTTCACCACAATCTGCTGCCTCCGTGTTTACGCAAATCTGTCGTTGCCAGCCTCCGTATGTACGAAATTAAAAGATTCGATTGGTGTGAAAAGTAAATCCGATTCGGAGGCCCTAGACTTCGTGTGCATTGCACCTAAGTGTCATGCAACAGCATCTACTGATAGTATGTGACATTCCACACCTGATGACTAACTGCTCTTGCTTCATGTTCTTCACACACACACAAGCTTCAAAACACGAGGTGGTGAAGCTGGGACACAGAGCTTACGGGGAGTCTCTAATGAACGTGTTAAAAAGTTGAGGTCACCACTTACGGGCTCACACCCAATTTTACACGGTGTCATCAGCTAGACTAGACACGGCAGAAGCACCAACAGCGCAGAGAGCAGATATGACTCACCAGACGGTTGTTCTCGTAGACATTTTCTCTGGAGAGGGAGTCAAAGTCACTAGAGGGAGAAGGCAGACAGAAATGAGGGAGACAGAATTACATGACAAGACTTCACGTCAACATTTGCACTAGATTAGATGTATGTGCTGAGCCACAATTATTGTTGTCTGACAGGCATCAGGACTGAATTTGCCCTTCAAAAATCAAATGGAACATCTAGCAGGGACCATCACATATTAAGCTTAGCCAACCCCCCCCCCCCATCAAACAGAGCTTTAATTCAGAATTAATAATCAATTGTTCAATATGTTTTGAGGTAGTGAATATCAGACCAACACTAGTCTGATTTATCATTTAATTCTTTCAACTAAATTCTACAGCATGATCCCAAATATAATGGGAAAGAGATAGTATTATCATACTATTTGAAGTTGGCATACTACAAGATTTGCAATTTGCAGTTTATTCATGAAGGGTCATTACCATCAACCATAAGCCAACTACCACATAAACAGCTGCACGGCCAGCCCCCGCAGCTGTCTTAGAGCTGAATACAGAAGATGCAACTTTCTCTGACCACGCCTGTCCTCTCCACAGCCCAAGATGGAAATCTTACAGTCACCCTTCACACAAATACAGTCATTCATTCATTCAAACGGCGACAAGGCGGCCGGCAGCACAATAATACCCAGCAAGAGGTTCCGTAACAGGGGGGGAAATCTGACCCACGGTAAAGGAGCTCTCGCATGCTGCTGTGTGGGCCCACGGAAGCTTCCACTGGCTTCTTTGCGGAACAAAGCGCCCTCTGTAAGCAGTGGCTAATCTAACTCCCGTGTCCATAAATGCATTGAGCCAAACCCGGCTAAACTTGGCCAGGTTACACGGCCAGCCTGCAAAAAAGCACCTTTCTGCACTAAAGTTGGCGAAGCCTGCCACCATCATAATTCAACAACACGTAAACCTCCTACTCCTACTCCTCCTCCACCTCATCCTTGGTGAGTGGTTGTGACTGTCGCACTGCTGAAGGACAGGAGATTAGCAGACACAGCGTCTGCTAAGAGCATTAGAGTAAACACTGCGAGCATGAGTCAGAGTCAGAGTCAGACTGCAGTGCAGATACAGTGAAGAGTTTGAGGACGCCGTGTATGTGTGGGGTGTCATAGGAAGGTGGGGTGAAACTGGAACTATGACAGGCCCCAACAGGCCCCTGACTTCACGTGTCAGCTGTTCCCTTTGCTCAGATCTGCCAGCCCCGTCCAGCAGCAGCAGCCACATGATTTAAAGCTGAGCAGGCTGGCGCCATGACACAGTGTTTGGGGAGAGATGGTGTGCGGTCGACGGTGCCACAGCTCAGCAAAATACTACTAGTTGTATTGAGGTTAATCATTCTTTTTTTGTTATTGTGGCTGCACACATCATCAGCAGCAAAGGATTGTGCTGGCAAGGGAAAAGGAGTGAAAAATGAGAAACAGGGAGACAGCCTTACAACTGATGAGACACAACTCAGAGAAAACAGAACGCTTAAAACGGAACGGAAAGGTTAAATAAGGAAACAGCGAGAGGCCTGAGTGAGAGAGAGTTTCAGTGCATGTGAAGTTGCTACCGGAAAGGTAGAGAAGACCGGTAAAAAAAACTCAGATCTATCAAACACAACTGTTATGTTGTGACTGTAATATATGGCAGGCCATGACACCCCTTTAAAGAGGTGGCCCAATTCCTGCACTCCACAATTATGGCTGAGTCAAAATAACACTGACACAGACTCAATAAGAGAGGGCAAGCTACACATCCTCTGTATTGTGGAAATGGTTATAACATAAGCTGCAGAAAAGCTGAATACTGTAATGCAGTACATACTTGAACAGATGTAAAAAAAAATACAAATAAAAAAAAGAATGTCAACAGGGACAAGTTATCTGCCAGAAATCAATCCATTCCTGCCTACGAAAAGCATTCATTCATGGTGCCATTTCTCAAAGCACTACAGTGGAGTACTAATGTTCTGTCGGACATGACGACGCTGACTGCTGGGTGCAGTGCACTCTGTGGTGCAGGATTAAATAGGGCAAGGAGCCAAATGTAAAGTGACAGGCTGAGGCCCTGACTGTGGATTACCCTGACGAACTGTCGATCTAGATCAGTCTTAGGGGACAAGGCCTACGCATGTCTCCCTTTCACGTATAATGATGCTGTTTAACTCCTGCCTTGATGGCTTCACTTCCATCTCTCTCTCTCTCTGTCTTACTCTCTTTGTGGACCCTCTCCCCTCATACACCACTCTGGTACAGTAGAGCTGATCATACACTTTGGATTCTATAAAAATGTAAATTGTTCAGCAACTGACTGGCACGTTCAATGAAATACATTGACAGAAAACCCAAAAAACAGCAGTGAACAGCCTGGGAGAAATCCTCTGGTCACATCGGTTTGTCTGCTGTCAAATCTGGGCTGTACTGTACTGTTGATACAGCAACTCTGTGCCCTTGTGGTACATGACTGCCTGACTGCCGCAGTCTGGGATGGGGCTAGTTGAGTACACAGGGCGCTGGCGGTGTTGTTACAGTAGGGATGTGGACATCACAGAAGATTATACACGGTACATTGAGTTTTCCCGCCTTACCATTAGGAGCGAGTGCAAGTACCTCAAGTTTCGTAAACTTGTTCAAGGCTAACAAGGCTCTGGGGAATGGACTCCCGTTCGGGTATCAAGGTTAGCAGACTAGTTGGGTCGCCCCTAAATGACAAGCACACGGTCTTCGTTTTAAGCTCATTTGGAACTTACAAATAAGCGCAGCAGGGCAAGACAACCCAAGACAGCACCACGTTTTCCAGACAATGCATGAGCCAAGAACTCCAAATAGAGTGGCTTATCCGGCTACGTGGTGTCAAGTTTAAGTCAACTCTCGCATCCTAAAGTCTACAGTGAACCAGCCCAACCGGCAGGTCACACGATTTAGAGAGCTAATCCTGTAGACATCTTGAGAACAGCCTATGCTTTGCCAACAGGTTCCCCTCACTAAATAAATAATTATCTTATCGCAATGTGTCTGTTCGCTGGCCATGTCAGGATTAACCTTAACTTTACGTAAGAGGGGATATTTGCGTATACAGGCCAAGAACTTATATTGTATGAATTTCTGCTCCAAAACATTCTGTATCAAGGTAACATGATTTCTAGTATATACAGATAAAGAGAAGTCTAGCTGTTAGTCAACTATGGTCTTGGGTGAGTCAAGCTAGATCAAACATCTATCAGATATTGGCACGCAGGCCATGTCCACACTGGCATTAACGCATGGAATTGATTTGATTTGAATTTGTTTCATGCAGAGCACGTACGTAGATCGTTCTTTTTACATGTCACTATACCCAACATTGCACCCTAGAATTTGTTGTCTCCCCACCTGAATATCGACATGGGACAATGTGCTGGCTGTGATTCACATCTGTGTACAACGTCATTGCCTCACATAACATTGCCTAGATCACAGACAGGCTGGACATCGCAAGGTGTCACCACCCTGACAGCTTTGAGGATATGCTACAAATGTAATATTTTTAAACACAATGTTGTATACACTTACATCAAATCCGGTCTGTGTCTGTGGATAATGGCACAAAACGCCAGGCCATCTCTGAAGGACGTCGTCATATCCCTTATGTCCACATCGTTGTAACTCTCGCATTGTATCTTACACCACTCTTGAAGAGCTTTAAGAGACCCCATTATTAAAAATGCACTTACAAAGAAGAAAGAAAGTCTCTTTGTTTAGCGGTGTCGCACGATCCAGATTCAGCAAGGCAAAATCAAAGTTACACAGAGCGTGTTGGTGAGCCAACACCCGATATCACTTCTAAGACTTCGCACAAGGTTGGGTAATTTAACGTTAGCCGGTCGACAAATGCAGGTCACCAAATCATGTTCGTTCATGTAATCTGAAGATGGTCATTTAGGCGACGTGAGAAACATCCACCCAAAAACATGATATGTATTCAAAAGAAGAAAAAAAACAGCCCGTTCTTGCTGCCATCTAGCATCGACCATTTCTGGCTCAGGCTTGAAAAGACTCAGCTAGCAATGTCAGATTAACGTTGAGTTAACGTAGCGAACTGGCCAACCCAAGCAATTACCCATGGTTGCGTCAATTCAAACGTATAGCAAAAACAAAATTGAAAGTTTCAGACTGCAGAACGCATAGCTCAGAACTTAATATGAGCGCAGTGTACGTAATGATATGCAGTTGCCTTTGTTGTAAATGCCTGCACTCGTATGTGGACAACTTTGAGCCAAACTCGAGTTGCTAGGGACAAGGTAACATTTCTTAGCTTGCTAGCACTAGCTGTGTTAGCTCAACACAACAGCCTGGTTAAGGTTGACTTGGTTCCAAATACAGTAAATCCAAATTCGCCAGTTTGTCATCCTTCAGAGAGTCTTTAGCAGAATAAATCTTTGTCCCAATCCGTGGATACCTTCCCCTATGTTCTGAAGAATAGGCATTGGGAACTAACGTTACAACGTCACTGCAACGTGCCGCCTTGGCTGTCGTGCAATCGTGACTGGCCGAGTGAACTCAATGACAGACGATAGCGGCAGTAATCTCTTTGAACGGGGGATTATTGTTTGTGTATTACTACCACTGTAGTGAATATTATAGACCATGACTGTTTGAAGCTAGACCCTAGACTCGTTCCTTAAATTATCTGTAAACGGAGCAATTAAGCCAAATTAATGATTGAATGGTCTAGTAACGTTCATTTGTTAATGAGGACCATATAGGCCTGCTTACACTATACCAAAAATTATAAATGCTTTCAAACCAATGCGTTCAAGCCTGATAATGGCATAACTGATACCCTTAATATACTGTGCACTTAATCTACAATGAAACATAAATTGATATAAATATGCCAGTGTGTCATGATGACGTATGCAAGAGGTGACAGCAAATATTTTCAATGTAGGATACAGACAATTTTCTCTCGGAACAATTATCCTCTTGACGACATGTGTCTTTATCAACACATAATATATCTTGTCTGTAACAGTTTTCTTTTTATCATCCAAAGAAAGTTCATGAAACCACCATTGCGTAAGATCCGAGTCTAGCAATCATCGCGAGACTGTCGATCTGCCGAAGGAATCCCCGAAAGATGGCGGCGCCGCCAGACGAGGGGAGCTTGGAGTCTCGCATCAGTGAGTCATACGGAGTTTTTACCCTTGCGATTGCACAAAAAACTTTTCTCATGATTGACATTAACTTTACCGACACGTTAGGGCTGTGTTGTGTCTGTGTTAGTCTGTCTACAGACAGGTTACTTCCTCCATAGTCGCATGCAACCTCAAAGTGCTAAGTTAACGTTACATTCATCGGTAATGCTAGCGAGCTGTGTTGTCAAACAACACCATCACCTCTCCACAAATTGAAATTCGTAGGAGTACAGTTAATCGCATGTTACCAACGTCTGAAATGCACCTTGTTTAGAAAGTCCTCTAATTTATATTACGTGGCATTACTCAAGCAGTACCGGGTAGACCGTTGCAAGTAACCGTGGAGGACAGCTAGCCGTTTAGCTAACGTTAAATGCTTAGCCAGTGTCTAGCTTATGTGTCAGTGTGGAGAATTGGGAGGAGTCACTTGTAGCTAAAGTTGACTAGATAATGCTAACAGCAACGCTAATCATTAAAATTGGTTGGAAATACAATACTAACAGTACAATTGTGTGACGGAAAATAACATCTGATTAATGGTCGTATATGCTAATATGAGGATCCTGAATGAACCACTCTAGGTGTTGATTTAAAGATGCGTTATTCCAGTTCCTTTAAAGTCGTATGGTTAGCATTGTACCATTGGCACAGAGCTCTTTAATGTTCCAATGGTCAATAATGTAAACATTTACTTTCTGACAGTATTAGCGTTTTTATTTTCTAATCTCTTCTTCTAGTAAGCTATTCCGTTGTTATAAACTTGAGTACTGCATTCACGACCGTTTTCGCTACACTGGTATCATAGGATCTGCAAACGGAAAAGCTGTAGTTCCCAGGTCTAACATAATTTACTCGGTTAACAAACACAAATACAGCCCAGTTTTCTTGTGAAAGCGTTTTGGCTTTACTGTCATAGTCACCTTTTCATGTTATAAAAACTGAACAAGCAGGCCGATGCTTCTCCAGTTCACACTGCATGTTACCTGTTTCACATTAGTTTTGTTGTTCTTATGTATCAAACATTTTTTAGACAAAGCTACGAACCCACTCAACAGAGAGACTGACTGGGAGAGCATTCAAGCTTTCTGTGAACGACTGAATAATGAACCTGACGGGTGAGTCTGCGTATATTCAGTGAGAGCAATGCTTTCATCTATAGCACCAATAATCATATTGGGAATCCTGCCAGGCTGAAATCAGTCATAGTTGGCATTATGACAATGCAGATGTTGCTGTCTGTAGAAGATATGCGAGTTAAGTGGCTGGTATGGTGCATGCCGTAATCTGTTTTGTTTACTGTACAGAATTAGTTGTACAAGGCCACAGGCAAGGAAACGACCTAGATTGTCACCAAGCATTTTAAAGTTTTATCAAAGAGTCCTCTCTGTCGAATGCTGTGGAGAGACTCCTCTTGGCCTTGCATACAGCAAGTATAAAAGGGGATTTAAAGTGGCTTTGAGTGTAACCCACAAGCAGATACAGTGCAGCCTCAGACCCACTCTTCACCCAGTGTCCTTTGCGTGACTCCTGCTTTTTCTACAGTCCTCAGCTGGCCACCAGGCTTCTGGCCCACAAGATCCAGTCGCCTCAGGAGTGGGAAGCCATGCAAGCACTTATGGTAAGATTTTTATGGCTGGACCTAGAAGCTGTGCAGTAGTGTTTCATAGATTATCATTATTGTCTCTATGGAGTCATATCAGAAGGAGTTGAAGGTCTTTTGTTTTTTGACAACGACAATTTGGCCAACCTAGTGTGACAGTTTTTTTTTTCTAATGGAAAACGTACTGCCCCTGAGGCGGAAGTGACATGGAAGTGACTCAACTGGTCAGCTCAACTAAAATGCAGAATGTCAACTTTTAGCTGTGGTGTGCTGAGGGAGTCAGATTTATTTTAGGCTCAAAGAGTCTCTTGGCACATTTTGAAAAGCTCTTCTCTCTATTATTTTCTTACTAACTAATATGCACTGCTTTGGTTCTTAAGTTTATTACATGTTTATTTTCTGTTAGTTCGTTTTTTTCATGTGTTTAATATTATTAAAGATATTTTGTTTTTCTTATTGTGCTACCCTCATTGTCTTTTGTATATTTAATTTAATTAGTCCTTAAAAAACTTATACTTTAATGTTCCCATACTGCTATTTGTGGTCTGATTTAGTCAATAATATACTATAGTTTAGTTTCTAATGAGGTATAACGCAGCACTTTCTACGACAAGTCATGTGTTAAAAGCAGTAAGGCCAACATCATTCTGGAATACACTTCTTAATCTGCAACTTTATTCCCATAGGTTCTAGAAACATGCATGAAGAGCTGTGGGAAAAGGTTCCATAGTGAGGTGGGGAAGTTCCGCTTCCTGAACGAACTCATCAAAGTAGTCTCTCCCAAGGTACCCACCTCTGCATCCTCTTTGGCTTAATGTTCACATGAAAACATGGTCCTCTCTCCTTGTGCTTGGTTGTCAAGGGTTACCTATCTCCAGTGTTTCTTAACCAGTCTGCAAGTCGAAATGAGCGTTGTTCATTTAGTCATATGACGTGAGGTTTTACACCAGAAGAC
Source organism: Sprattus sprattus (assembly GCF_963457725.1). Lineage (NCBI taxonomy): Eukaryota > Metazoa > Chordata > Actinopteri > Clupeiformes > Clupeidae > Sprattus > Sprattus sprattus. The sequence goes on from NC_137920.1 coordinate 37,616,190, forward strand.
ACTTGGCTCTCAGCTGACAAGCCTTGAATTTGAAAATGCAATGAAGATACAGAGAATCCCTCGATGATCATTTTGCAGTTGAGCTTACATGAGGGATGATCATTGCAACAATCAGAGGTCATGAAGGAGGTGTGCTGCCAGCATCAGTCATGTTATCCAATCATGGCACTTTGTGCATTCATTGCCAATGAGGAGAATTTGTGTCTGACTGCTGATGTTTATATTCCATCTCAGTGCAGTTCTTCATATGAAAAAGGCTCTTTTGATACAGCTCTAGTTCAGCTACTTTCCTAGCCAAGGAAATGGTGGATATCAAATGACAAAATTATATAGTGATGCGCCATATGGCCCCTGTGCCTATATCTTAGCTTGAAGTCTTTTGTTTTGTTTCCAACTGTTTAGTATTTAGGCTCTCGTGCCCCAGAACCCGTGAAGAAGAAAGTGCTGGAGGTCATGTTCAGCTGGACCTTGGCACTGCCAGAGGAGACTAAAATCTCTGATGCTTATCAGATGCTGAAGAAGCAAGGTGAGCTTAGCGCTGTGGTAATTAACTGAGAGTGTGCGATAAGAAGGTCAGCAGAACCGAGTAAAAGGCCAGTACTGCAGAGTAAAAGGCCAGTACTGCAGATGGGCTGACAAAAATCTGCCTCTGTATTAGATGGAAAAATGTTTAGAAGCACGTTTCAGTTAGAAAAGTGAAATGTTTGCAACTCGATTGAAGTATTTGAATGAATGTACATATGTCTATGCGTATGTGCATGTGTGTATGCATTTATGTGTACATGTAACATACCTGAATGGGAACAAAGACTTGCAGAAGCTCCCATGGTGAACTGCTGGCGGGTAGAAAATATGGATATGTTACCAGCGTGCTCTAAGTGGCTGGAAACCCATTTTCCTTTCCAGGCATTGTGAAGCAGGACCCTGCACTTCCTGATGATGGACCCCTCCCACTACCAACAGCCAGACCCAAGAACGCCATCTTTGAGGATGAGGAGAAGTCAAAGGTAAGGGGAGCTCAAGCACTGGAAACAGGTTGAGACTTCTCATTTGCCAACAGTATGTCTTGGGAATCACTTAAAGCAGCAGAAAGGAGTTTTGGTCGACAACTAGTGGGCTAACTAGCCAAAAGGCATGCAGAAACATGGCAAGCGGCAACAACAGCAGAGTTGGCACTGATATACACTTGCTGTTGTGCAAGCTGAGGTCTTTTGGCGATGTAGTTGGTGATGCAACCAGTTACATTTTCGCAGGGTGGTCCATCCTGGACCACAGAACTACATAGGGCATAGTGTGGGCGGATGGTGTTTATCTGCCCTTCACATGACCATACTCCAGTTGTCTACAAAAACACACCTCAACATATGGTACATTCCTTTATAGTGTGGCTTTAAGGCCTCACAGTACTATGCCGTGACTGTTTCTAGTGCAAGTTTTTAAAGTTGTAATACGTCAAAAGTGTTAGTGGAAGATGTAAACGTCTTACCAAGGTCTTTAGTGCCATACTGTATGCCTGAAAAGCATTTGATTTCATTAACAGCCTCCCTGTAGGTTTGAAGCTCATTGAATACATGGCTAATTTGATAATGGAATCGACCAATGACATTTGATACAATATGACAAGCATCCTTTTGTTTCCTCTACCTTCATTATAGACCTGGACGTTATTTTAACTCGCATTCTGCTGGCTGCATTTGCCTTAAGAAATCCCAATAGGCAGGCCGGGTACTGAGGCAGTGTGGCTGTAATCTGACACCTGACCTGATCTTGATTTGATCTACAAAGTGTCAGTGTTTCAGGCACTCTCTTCATCACGTATCTTAACCCGATCACCAGTTACTTTGTATTGGGAACAGATAAAGACCAGCGGTTTTCGTCGAGCCGTCTGGTTTATGTTCGGATGTACTGTATATGAACAGTGGTTATTGTTTAAGCCCTGTTTTGTGTATTCCAGCTCTACCTTCTACCTCAGTGTCGGAACAAGAGTACTCGCAGTTCAAGGGTGTCATTTAAATGTATTCTTGTGCTGAGACGAGGTCACCAACCTCGTGTTGCTGGGAACCTAATTTTTGACCCCTCGATCCCGACCCCACTCATTTCCTGCTTGCCCCCCTTCTCTGTAGATGCTGGCACGTCTGCTGAACAGCACTCACCCCGAGGACCTGCGGGCCGCCAACAAACTCATCAAGGAAATGGTGCAGGAAGTAAGTGGCTGTAGCTACTGCTTATTCTGTGTGGGCCCCATGCTGTGTGTTTGTGCATAGGTGTGTGTGTGTGTGTGTGTGTGTGTGTGTGTGTGTGTGTGTGTGTGTGTTAACTCATTGTTGCCCCCCCCTGGTCCTTGTTACATTGTTGTATTGTCTTTAAGAATGGTCACCCTCTGATTCTTACATTAAAGCTGCCCAGTCCAGGATGTTTGTGCGCAGTGCATGGCAATTAGTACAATGATGTTTCACCCCAAGGACTAAACATGCGTGACTGCTTACGTTTGTTTTGTGATAGAACTTGTTTATTTGTGGTGTTGGCACAGCATTAAGTGCATGTGTAAATGTTAGCTAGAGCATCCGGTTCACTTCCTGTCGGCATGTGTGTTCATTCATTGTTTTGGCCCTGCTCAGGACCAGAAGCGGATGGAGAAGGTGTCCAAGCGGGTCAACGCCATCCAGGAGGTGAAGGAGAGCGTGGGGCTGCTGACTCAGCTCCTGGGAGACTACAGCAAGGACAGCGTGGAGAACAACGAGGAGCTCATCAAGGTTGGCAGGGGCTCATGATGGCCACATACACACTCACTCACACACACACACACACACACACACACACACACACATTACATAGACAACACACACACACACACAAATTACATAAACGACACACACACACACACACACACACACAAATTGCATGGACTGGACATCACACACACAAACTCGCAGCAATCTCTTACAAACAAATATCAAACAAAACAAACACACACACACACACACACACACACAAGCACATTACATAGACAACACACACACACACAAATTACATAGACGACACACACACACACACACAAATTGCATGGACTGGACATCACACACACAAACTCGCAGCAATCTCTTACAAACAAATATCAGACAACACACACACACACACACACACACAAATTACTTAGACGACACACACACACACACACACACACACACACACACAGAAATTGCATGGACTGAACATCACACACACAAACTCGCAGCAATCTCTTACAAACACATATCAGACAACACACACAAGCGCACACACACACACACACTCACAACTCTCCCACAAACAAAAAATCCCTCAGACATTACATGCTGTCGACACGCTGTGCCAACGCACGCCACGCATACATCTAAACACACATCGGTACCAATTACCTCAACACCAACAGCTACTCGCATCCGCAGTGCGCTTAACAGTGGCCCTGGGGTCAGAGTTCCCATGGAAACGGTTTGTAATCTTTTGTGTGAAGCCACCAGATAATTAGCGACAAGTGAAATCAAAGCCAAGGCAGCTCCATCATTAAAGCTCTCCTGTAGCGACTCGACTCCTTTTATTATGTCGTTAAAAGTCATGATTTGCTTGTTAAAAAGAGGGCGCCAAACGGAGCTGTTGACGCTCGCCAGCGGCTGTAACTTGTTTGTGCTGACACACAGAAAAGGCACGTTTTCAATGGATGTATGTGGTATCCTGTTTTTGTGCTTGTGTTTAAATATGACAAAGTTGTTTAATTTATGATCTTGCCCCCTCAGTAGAGAGTGGTGGCTTGAGCAAGTGAATTCCCATGATGCAACTGCCTCTGTCAGTGTGAACAGGATGAAAGTGCATGTCTAATGTGTGTGTGTGTGTGTGTGTGTGTGTGTGTGTGTCTGTGTGTCTGTGTGTAGGACTTGTACCAGCGCTGTGAGAAGATGAGGCCCACACTGTTCCGTCTAGCCAGCGACACAGAGGACAACGACGAGGCCTTAGGTAAGGACCACCATTCCTAACTCTCTGGGTCTAAAAAGACATTTTGAAAAAAAAGTAAGAGTAAGTAAGAGGTAAGAGGTGCTGAGAGAATTAAAGAGAATTAAAGAAGTATTAAGAATTATTATTGGAAATTATGAAATGTTAAAAGTCCCTTCATCATGACCTGATTAAGAAGAGCTGTATCTGTGATGAGGTGTATCTGAATGCTATGATGAGGTGTATCTGAATGCTAAGATGAGGTGACTGTTAGTATCTGACTGCACTGGTGGTCCTCTGTAGCGGAGATCCTGCAGGCCAATGACAGCCTGACCCAGGTGATCAACCTCTACAGGCAGCTGGTGAAGGGTGAGGAGGTCAACGGGGACAGCTCCACCATGCCTCAGCTCACAGGTCAGGGTGCCATCTCTCATTTAGCCTGAGCCTGCCAAAGCTATTGAGATCTGTGTTGACCCTTAAATATATAATACATTTAATGTTTATATTAATTATACCCCATATTATATCCTAAATACCCAGCAATGAAGTATCTGGTTTTGTCTCTGTTGATGATCATGGGTTTGGTGATCTACAGATCATTTTATTCTGTTAAAATAGTAGTGACCCTGAGGATCTTGTTGCCCCCCCCCCCCCAAACACACATACAGGAAGTAGCACTGCTCTGCTGGACCTGTCAGGCCTGGACACTTCACCCTCTGCTCCGACTGTCCCAGAATTCCCCTCTCAGCCCACCCCCTCACAGGAAATTGGCATGAGTCTGCTGGATGATGAGCTCATGTCGCTAGGTAACCGCCATCGACCTCTGGCTGACCCGTTTCCCTGCCAGACACACCAGACAGATACAACAACATGTGTAGTTTACACTCAGCATTAAATTGCACCAGGGTTTGACTTATTTCTTAAATGGGTTGTCCACTTTGTTTCATCAGGTTTGACTGATGTTGCCCCTTCAAGCTCTAACCTGGCCTCCCAGTCTGGGGATGCCACAACATGGAACTCCTTTCAGGTGAGGACACAGATACACACACAATACAGAAGTAATGCGGTGTAGTATGCATCAAACGTTGTACATAACACTTTTAAAGGATACATCTGATTTTTACCTGATAAATACCTGATAAATATCAATGGATTTATGTTGTTATAGCGGAAAAGGAGTACATTTGTACATTGTCAGGAAAGCATATAGTTTGTGCTGCTGAATATAAATGTACTTTCAGAAGAATTTCACCATAACCAGATGGCTTTTACCATTCTTCAGTCCTCCGATAGTGTCGAAACACCTGCCCCAGTGGCGCCCGCAGCGGTGCTGTTGCCATCGGTGACGGCAGCACCTGCGGCCCCAGCGACCGTGGCCCCGCTTGCCTCGAGGGCCCTGGATGAGCTGGACCTGCTGGGCAAGACGCTGCTGCAGCAGTCCCTTCCCCCAGAGAGCCAGCAGGTGAAATGGTAATGGCTCCTGTGCATCTGTTATCGTAGAGCAGGAGAACCTCTGTCTAGTCTTAGTGCTGGTCTTCAAGGCCCTTTGTCCTGGCTGCAGTGTTGTTTGGTACTCTTAGCCTTAAAATAATACCAGATGCAGCTAGCCAAGCCTTGTAGGCATTTGCAGATCAGATTAGGGCTACAAACTAAAGTGAAGCACAGATGCCATTCTCAGGAGGAGTATCTGCCTCTCTGACCAGAATTGCTTGATTTGTCTTCATAGATTAGCAGGGCATTGCAAATCTTCTCAGTTAGGTGTTGTGTGTATGTGTATGTGTATATGTATTATTAAGTCATGTTTTGCTTAGGGGTTCAAATACTTATTTGCCGCAACAAATGCAAATCAATTCATAACTGTTATAAAATCCAGTTTTCTGGATGTTTTTGTTGATATTCTGTCTCTCACTGTTAAAATAGACCTACCATTACAATTATAGATCACACATTTCTTTTCAAGTGGGCAAACTTGCGAAATAGGCAGGGGTTCAAATACTTATTTTCCCCACTGTATGTATATTTAAATTTAAATGAATCAAATTAAGAGATGTTTCTTTTGTCTTTTTCTAAAAGGGACAAACTTCAGTCTCACTCCAGACCCACACTCCGCGACCTTCAGACCAAGACCATCACGAACCCCAGCCCAACGCCCAGTCCCATCCTGACCCTGGCCTCCGAGCAGCCTGGGACTCTCCTGGACTCTCAGGCTGGCATTGGAGCTCCCTCGCTAGGCTTGACCACTAGCTCTTCACCCCAGAATGATATTTCCTTAGCTAATGTGAATGTACCCTTGGAGTCCATCAAACCCAGTAAGATGATCTATCTAAAGCATTTGCACTGTGGGTCTTGTGTGGATGGTATCAATGTTACAATACAATACAAGTGGACTGTCAGGCTCAGATGGATCGAATTTTGTCAGTTGGTTATTGTTGTCAGTTAGTTATTGTGTCAGTTGGTTATTGTGTCAGTTACTTATTTTTGTCACTTAATTATTGTCAACTTAATGCAAACTTAAACCTATTGCTGTAAGTAAAACTGAACTGTCTCTCTCTCTCTCTCTCCCCCCCCCCCCCCCCCCCCCTCCCTCCCTCTCTCTCTCTCTCTCTCTCTCTCTCTCACGTTCTTGTATGCTTTTAGGTAGCGTGTTGCCTGTGACGATATTTGACAAACACAGTTTGCGGGTGTTGTTTCACTACGCGCGAGACAGTCCCCCGTCACGGCCGGACGTGCTAGTGGTCATCATCTCAATGCTATCCTCCGCCCCCATACCCATCACCAACATTCGCCTCCAGTCGGCCGTGCCCAAGGTATGACTACCAGAAGAAAGTGTTCGGTACTGAAATGTAGCATTGTAGGCAAAAAGACGAGTGAGGGGTACAAAAACAAACAAAAAAACACCAGGCTATTTCTAGCTGGATTTCAATCAAAGGTACGCCCATTGGGCATTTATTTAGCCAATCATGTTTTGTTTGCTAAAGGTGGCAGGCACATCAAAGCATTAGACGAACGTAAGAGTGAGCATAGTGAGCTTGATTTGGAATGCAGTGTGTAACTATCTCTCTCTCTCACATCCTGGAAGTGACTAGTATTTTGCCTCGTCTTTCTGGTTCTGTAAGTCACACTCCCGCTTCAATCCTGCTTTTCCTGAAGCACCATTTCCAGGACCAATACTGTCGCCTTGAGGGTGAGGGTGTGACGGGGACCCAGGTGTTCATCAATGTTCTCTCTCTCGCTCTCATTCCACAGACTATGAGGGTGAAGCTGCAGCCCCCGTCGGGCACAGAGCTCCCCGCCTTCAACCCCATCCTCCCCCCCGCCGCCGTCACCCAAGTCCTGCTGCTGGCGAACCCCCACAAGGTAGGGCAGTGCTGGGGCTCAAGGGGGGCACACTTACCACAGGTTGGAATGACTGTCTGGCACATGACCCGTCATAACGGCACAACCGGTGACTCAGAGAAGGAATGGAATTATCTATTTGTGTGTCTGCCAGTATGCTGCCTGCCAAAGCTAGTTGCCCTGTCGGAGCTGTTTCTTATGTTGACGTCCAGTTTGAAGACATCAGATTCTGAGGGGCATAGCTGTCATAGCAGTCTCCTGTGTGTGTGTGTGTGTGTGTGTGTGTGTGTGTGTGTGTGTGTGTGTATATCTCCCATTTTGTTATTGACATTACTTCTAATTTAAAGCATTTGTTTACCAGTGTCAGATGTGAAATAATTCATGGGCCTCTTTATCGTGATGCGTTTACAGTGATGTATCTGGTTTTATCTTGCAGGAGAAAGTTCGATTGCGGTACAAGCTCACCTTCGATCTAGGAGAAGAATCACATGATGAGTCTGGGGACGTTGAACAGTTTCCACCCCCGGAGAACTGGGGCGACCTTTAGAAGGACAGACCTGCTTCCTGTTTGACCTACGACCCCTTCTGCTTCCTACTGCTCTTGCCTGATGGCGTGAACTTGATACAATATTCTTGTCGATGGTCCTGCTTTTTGAATCTGCAGCCCGTTTTCATTGCCCACAGCGGTCTCTTTGGCTCTGCCTCTTGCCTATCTGTCTGAGTCTATCTAGTGTGTCTGTTTTCTTTCTTTTTTTTTTTTTATACTCATTCCAAATGATTGACGGTCATGAAATCAGCCATGTTCCTCTGCTTGAACACTGTACTTGATTTAGCTGTGTGGAAATGTAACCGACTACAACAACAACAACCCCATTGCTTTGACTTCCGCGCAATTAAGTTGGGCCTTTTTAAACAGAACGTGTGTGTGCATGCATGAAGTTGTGTGTGTGTGTGTGTGTGTGTGTGTGTGTGTGTGTGTGTGAGATTGTTTGCATTTATGTCCAGCATTTACTCATCCGTGTCGTCATCTACTATAGAATGAAATGAAGGCTTCAGTCGTCTCAGTTTTACCAGTTGCATAGTGGCAGACATGCATAGTGGAGCCAGTGAGGTTTCGTAGTACACAACCGTGAGTGGATAATGTCTCTGTTACTGTGATATAACATGCATCCAGTCTTCTACAAAGGAAATCCAAACTATCCCTTTACCAAGGACTTGAAGTTAAGCATATTGTTTTCAGCTGTTGTGTGTTTTATTCATTTGTTTTTCTTTTTTTCTTCTTTTGTTCTGTCTGTTATGCACTTTGTTTTGCACATGACCTCCCAAATACTGACTTCTTGTTACTCTTCTACATTATGTTGTATTCACCTTAAAGACAAAACACAGCAGTATCTCACCGGGTCTTCAGAAGGAACATTAAGGGGGAATCATGCAAACCTTTTTGTGTTCTAACCTTTGACCTCCTGCACGTCCCTTGTTGACACCCAAAGGAAGCCCCCCCCCCCTCTTGGGGCTCGACCAGGCAAGCCGTCAATTTTGAATTCTTGTTTGAAAATCTACCGTATGTGCCTGATCTGACACGTTTCTTTCACATTTCTAGGTTCAGTCTGATTCGGTTTCATGTCCTTTTCTTTTATTTAATTTTTTTTTATAGATACAAGCCGCACATTTAGTCTTCGAGTTTGGAATTCCAGTTTGAAGAGAGCTGTTTGCAGTCTGTTTTTTTCTTCCCTAGTAATTTCTGGTTGGGAAAGTATTTGTGTTCACACACTAATCATACAGCGCCCCGTGGCCAGGGAAAAAAGGTTGAGATTCTGTGTGTAAATATACCAGATCCTAAAGAATAGAAAAATAACCTCCACAGTACTTGGAACTCTCATCACCCTCGGAAAACAAACCATCCTACATGTGCTGGCTCTCTGGATCTTCCCCTTGAATATTCTTATGAGAATTCTATTGTAATGATGCACTTCTGACTGTACCCCCACCCCCCTCCCTGTCCTTGTCTGGTTGAGCCTGTCTTCCCAGCCTTGGGGAGGCTGAGAATGAATGATTTCCCTCCAGGAGAGACTGAACAGTTGAAGTACTCTGTAAATGGGAGTAGAATGGCTTCCGCTTGAGGAGGAATGCCAAGGCACTTGGTTGCCATAGCAATGTGGCGTTCTTGCAGTCAACCTAACACATTCCAAATACCCCCATACGCCCACCTGCACCCCTTCAACACGCACACAGCCCGCCCACTTCACCACCCTCCCTCACCATCTCATCACGGTTCTGACTTTGTAAATAGTATCGGTATTGCAATTATGTACATTTGCCAAAAAAAAAAATACAAAGATGCAAATTCATTATGGAGGGAAAATGGAGAGAATGTAGTGCAAATATGTATTTAAGGGAAATAAAAGTTATTCTTTTTCTCGGGGGTTTAAAACAAGCAGCCTTGTGTTCTATGCATGCAAGATTCAGATGGAGAGAGAAGCCTCTGGTGGACTTTCCAAGTGTCTGGATGGTCATATCCATCCTCTTATTCCTGCTACTGAAATGACATTTGTTGTAATAATATGATGGAAACTCATGTGTTGTTAGGAGCAGTCTCACATTTAAGACTTAAGAACATACAAAATAACTATTCAAGACACTGAATGGGTTCAAAGTCTTTATTTAACCCTGTAATTCAGAAGCACAACAGTATAAAAGAAAAAAAAATGCAGGCTTGACAAGTGCAGCTCTGCTTAGACAATATCAAGATTCCAAGCGAATCTCAGGCACTAAAATGGGTCACACACCCTATTCAATCCCAGATTAACGTCATAAAATGATAAAAGACTAAATAAATGGAGAGATCAACCTCACACTACAGACAATGGATGCAGGTGGTTTGATACTGGGAGAGAGAGAAGAAAAAAAACATGATTTTGCCATTTTTTGAGAAATTACAAAAGATCAAGATGTAGCAACTTAATTCACAATATTCAAAAGGATCCACTCCCTCTTTGACTCACAGTTTTCACACAACATGTCTGACCGTCTTAGGTGTTGCTCAGGAGAACAGAACCCACTCTCAAAGGAGAGACACTTAAGCTTCTTTACTGGTCAGCACATTCACACAACACATCCTAATAGTTTAAAGTCTAAAACAGAAGCCTTTACCTCCTCTGGTCCTCCACTGTTTGCCAGAATTATCAAGAAAAAAAGAAATGAGAGTACGCGGTTAGCATGTCCACACATATAAACACTAAGAGGGAGGACGAGGGGAACCTGCTAACTGTGGGAACAGGTTAGGGTGATCTGTCATTAGTTAAGAATTCTTTACTTCCTGGGTGGAGGGGGAGGTGGTGCAAATGGGTAAGGGCCCTGACCTATGAACCCCATCATGGGCTGGGGGAGTGGGGGGAACTGCCGCGCCATGAGGGGCTGGGGCCCAGACCCGCCCTGGGCAGGTGGGGGAGGGGGCTGGCCTAAGGGACCCTGAGGTGGCCCTGAGGGCTCCTGCCCGCCTCCTCCACCTCCACCGGACTGGGAGCCACCCCCCCTGGAGCCGTAACCCTGGAACTGGTCGTTGTAGCCGCTGCCCCGGCCCCTGTAAGATGAGGAAGAGGAGCGGTCGGAGCCGCGGCTACTGCCGCCACCAGAGCGTCCATCACGGCTGAAATTTGAGCTGTTTCCACGGCTGTCCTTAGCGCCGCCGAGCATTCGCCGCTCACATGTATCTTGGAACATCATGTTGGGGTTGTCCGAGTTGGAGAAACTGCTACGGTAGCGCATCCTACCACCTGTGGGAGAAGCACAAGAGGAAACGGTTAGTGGGGGTATTAAAACCTGATAGAATGGACCTAATCACAATGTCCTTCGAAACAAAATCAACCGAAGGGCTCATATTCACACTTGAGGCCTGACCTCTTCCCAAGTCTTCAGCCAACTTTTTCATTTGACCCCCTGGCTGAAGTGAAATCCCATCTCCTAGCCAGTCAGCATTTTCTGCCCCGAACCTCTTAAGACCAATCAGTCCTCTTCACTGAACACTTAAGATCACACCCTGCATCCAACTCACCCCTCCTTTATCTACTTGTCCCAATACTGCAGCCATCCATGATAACACTGGTATTGATGGATTCAATTATTACTCTAAACACTCATTCTGAGCTTTCTGATGTTCTTCTCTTTCACCACTGCAGTAGTGTACAATCCCCAACCACAGCCCTTTTGTAAACCCCACTGCTTCTAAAACACTGTTTGTAAACCCATTATATTAAAGCCAAAACCCAAATGCTCAACCCTGACTCCCTCATCTTTCTTCCCGCGAGTCTGATGCCTAATTTATTCTCCTCCGATTTCACAGAGTCGGACACAGGGAACGCCTCTCCGATTATAACCACTCTCTCCGAGCACCTCGGAGAGGCTGTCGTGCACCTACTAATTTTTCTTACTTCCCGTACGAGAGCCTCTCCTAGGTTTGCTCGGAGAGGGCTCCAAGTAGCATTAATTTAGCTTGAGCCCTCCTCACCTCCACCTCCTCCTCCACGGCCAGAGTCGGCCAGCTGCAGCAGCTTTGGGTTGATGGGCTGGTGTGCCTCCTCCAGCACGCGCACCAGGTCCCGCACCTGACGCAGGTTGCCTGGGGTGAAGAAGGTGTAGGCCGTGCCCTTGTTGGTGCTGCGGGCCGTGCGGCCGATGCGATGCACGTAGTCCTCGGACGAGTTGGGGTAGTCGTAGTTGATGACGAACTTGATGTCCTCCACATCTTCAGGAAGGGAAGGAGGGTGGGGTAAAGGTGAGTGTAAAGGTAAGAGGTGGAACCAAGAGTGGAGGCGAAGAGGTGGCACCGTTTTGAGGGGTACAGAAGAAGAGAGAGAGAAACAGTCAAAGAGGAGACAAAACATTTTGCCCCATGGCAAGGAAGTAAATCAGGTAGTGCGATTTAGCTGTTGCTATGTAGCAAAGTTGTATCAATCTAATATCTAGAGTATAATCACATTGTCCTTTTATCACTGAAACTATTAAGGCTAAATTGGATAGTAAAATCTACTTAGTGAAAATTTTAATAATTCATCTCTGTGGTCAAACCACAAATTACTATAAAAATGATTAACTAAGTCCAAAATTTCTGGCAATACTTACGTGAAAAATGGTTAACGACTTCAAAATACAAGATACATGTAATATCTGGCCAAGTTGAAAATACTCCTACAGAAATGAATCTAGCCCAAAGTATCTTCACTTGAAGAGAACGCAAATTAGTTCAACAATACCCCAAAAAAGGCTGGATGAATCTATCTTGCAGATCAAGACTTTCACATAGACCTTTAACACTCAAAAAACTGATTCCAGCATGATTTTCTGCCAAGGAAAATTTTGCAGAGGCAACTGTGCAACCATTAAAACTTGCCAATGTCCTGGCATTTATGTAAGCAATACATTTAAATAGTTATTTTTCAGATTTGGTCATTGTTCCACACTGTCTCTAAAAAAACTACAGACAGTACAAGCGTTTCAAAAACATACCACAGCTAAAATTACAAGAACTCAGTTGCTGAAGTGAAAATGACAAATATTCATTGTGGATTCGCAACCATTTCCTTTTAGCTACGGGGAGAAAAAAACAAACAAGCCATAAAGTCTGTTTCTCATTACATGGGATATGGGGCTCCCACAATACTGCTGTGACCCAGGACAGAAAATGTCTCCTTTTTTTCTATAAATATGTCTACTTAGCGTGAACTACATTTCTAGGCTTATTCTAATGTGCTACACACGAGGGAGGGAGGGAGGGAGGTAAAGTAGGGAGGGGGCCAGTTCAGTACTTACCCGAGTTTGGGATGCTTTTACACGGGTAGTCACCCCCCCCGCTCTGTGCTGGGTCACGTGGAGGGGCCAAAGATGGAGGAGGGAGGTCCGATCCACATCCCGCCCTTTAAAGAACCTCCCCCTTCACCCTTGGCGAACACCAGCAACTCCGGGCGCGAGCGGAACCGGCACCCCACCAGTTTCCCGTCTCTCGCCAGGTTGCAGGACCTCCACAATCCGGAGCGGACCGGAACCAGCACTCTTAGCCCTCCCTCTCTGTCTGTCTGTCTGTCCGAGGCCTTCGCACACTGGGCTTCTAGACAGACCGTACATGGGTCCTATGGGGCTACTGTGATATATGGTTTTTGTGGTCACCTTCCATATTCTGTAAAAAGTCTTTGGGGGTCTGCACATGGTCTTCCTAACTTCATGTCAACCCTAGTACCCTGTGCAATCATGGACTCTAACATCCAAGTGCAACAATAACCAGTCACCGCCAACAAACTAGGACAGCAGGTCTGAATATCTCTGCTGCTCTGGTATAACTCAAAACCTTTGGGGAGGAACTCGGGAATAGCTTAGACGGCAACCATATTCTAGTCACTAAGCTCTGGGTGGGTGGCAGAGGGACGGGGCAGTCTTGGCACCCAAAATGGTGCCCGGCTGCTCTGCCTGTCGTTTGGGGACGTTCGATAAGCCTGAGGGGGGAGAAAGAACAATGATACAGTCAGGCTGTGGCTTTGTAGAGTCCACAATCCATCACTACCCCCCTCCTCCTCCTCTGTTTTCTGGCCAGCTCCATGACAACAGACCCACTTACAGTTCTGGCCTCTCTCTGACCTTTCAACAGCAATATGAGCCTGTTGCAATGGCTCCTTCTCAAGTAACTGTACATCCAGAGTTTTTTTCCTGCTGGTTAGCTTACTGGCACTTCTACACAAACAGGAATGTTGCTGCTGACTGGAGAGGCTCTAGGCAGAGGGAGCTGAAGGAGACGTGAGAGACACGAGGACCAGAGGCAGGTGAGGAGTGGGACCTCTGACCTCTGATTGGGCCAGCAGTGAGCCCTGAGAGAACCCCATTGGTCAGGTAACAAGATTTTTTTAGGGAAGTAACAAGAAACAGACAGTCCCCTTCCTATGTGGGTTTGGGGGGGAGGGGGGTGGCGTTTTGACTGGGGGTAAAAAAGGAAGGAAGGAGGCCATCACTGGTCATAGAGGCCTGGAGACTCAACATATTGAGATGTTCATATAATGGTAGTGCTGGACATGAATAGCGGGCATGAAAGCATGAATTGCTGTGCGCTGTATGATAAAGCATTGGCTCAAACAGACAGGATAGGAAACAAACAGGAAGGGAGTGTGTGTGTGTGAGTGTGTGTGTGTGAGTGTGTGTGTGTGTGTGTGTGTGTGTGTGTGTGTGTGTGACAAAAAGGACATGTATCAGGGACAGAGAAAGGTAATGGACAAAATATGTATAACTGTGGCTCCCAAAGTGCTCTGCAAGGGAGGATAAGGCATAACAAGGTTCGGGTGTGGAGAGGCCAAGATGGGATCAGAGGTAATGGGAAAGGTGTAAGGGCGATGAACACAGGGGTTCAGTCTCCCCCTGCTGCTGTTACTGGTGCTGTTATTAGCGCTCATAAGATCCTTATCCCCCTCCTAAATATTCCTTCAGTCGGTAGCTTGAGGATGCAAATGTTTTGAAGGGGTTTGGTTTTATTTGAGTGTTGATGTGCTTTGCTGATTAAAATGACCCCCACCTTAAAGTATGCCCACCCCAGTCCCTTTTCCCATGGCCTTGGGTCGAATTATTCTTTATGTCTTGGTACTGCTGCAGATAACCAGGTTCCTTAAACTAGGCCACATACTAAAGAGATGAGTTAACAAGCACATGGGCAGAACATAGATAAAACATGACATGAGTATAAGATGCCACTTTCCTGTCCATTAACTGGAAGTAACAGAGAGAATGTCATATTTAAGATTATTTTGATCATCTGCATAAATATAATGCTATGGTTTACATGTCAATGTAACAGAGTGAAGGTCTTCTGTATATGTTTGTGTGTGTGTGCATTTGCCTAGGAGTGAAAAGGTAAAAGAGAGTAGTGGTAACGTGGGAAGACAGTTAAAGAGATGATGTTAGCACAGCACAGGCACCGCCAAGGACATACCCAGCCCACGAGAGGCCACATCCGTCGCAATGAGGATAGGAGCTTTGCCACTACGGAACTCTGCAAGTGCAACAGAAAAAGAACAGTAAAAATGAAAAGGAGTGGCACAGAGAACAGCTGCTATGCCTAACTTCACTTTCCATAGTAACCCATGTCAGTAGATCATATGCGGATGTATTGGATATAGTGCATTATTGTATCATTGCATCATCTTCTCTTTTATGGACCACATTCCTGACCTGTCAAAACCCAGTCTCTCTCTGGCTGAGTCTTATCTCCATGGATACACATGGCAGGCCACCTGTAGAGAAAACACCTGTAGTGAAAGAGGCCTTTGGGATATGTGTAAGTGTGTGTGTGTGTGTGTGTGTGTGTGTGTGTGTGTGTGTGTGTGTGTGTGTGTGTGTGTGTGTGTGTGTGTGTGTGTGTGTGTGTGTGTGTGTGCGTGTATGAGTGTAAGGGGTTAGGGTTAGTGTGTGTGTGTGTGTGCCTGTATGAGTATGTGTGTGTATGAGTGTAAGGGGTTAGGGTTAGTGTGTGTGTGTGCGTGTATGAGTATGTGTGTGTGTATGAGTGTAAGGGGTAGCCTATATGATAATTCACCCATCCCTCCGCATGCGGCGAGTCAGTTCATCGCAGCGCTTCTTAGTCTCCACAAAGATGATGGTTTTGTTTTCCTTCTCAGCCATTATCTCCTCCATTAGCTGGATCAGCCTTTAGGGGAACAAAGGCAACAGCCAATCCCCTGTCAATGTTAACTCTGTGCCATTTATGACTCATGGTTGCCATGAAGACAATAAAAACGTTATTTGTAAAAAGTTGGACTGCCTCACTTGTTGTCTTTCTCCGTCTCCATGCACACATCCACTATCTGCAGGATGTTGTGGTTGGCGCTCAGCTCCAGGGCGCCCACGTTGATCTGCACGGAGTCCCGGAGGAAGTCCTCCGCCAGCTGACGCACGTCTTTGGGCCACGTGGCACTCCACATCAGAGTCTGTCGGTCCGGCTGAGAACGGGAGAAAGGATGGTGGGTGAAGGAGACATTTTGAAAAGCATGTTCTGGTACTTTGCCCTCGAACACATGTCAACACATTCAGAACTGTGAACTTTGAACTGTGTGATGTCTGCTCAGCCTTTTCTTTCAGTCTTTGTTTTTTTTTCTGATTGTACTTGGATTTGAATGAAGAAATCATTGTTGAAAGGCATTGTTGTTTTCCATGTCTGATATTGATACATGCTAGTCTGCTTCAAAATTCTCAAAAACATATAATTTTTTTCTGAGTGCTAAGATAACACTTTGACCTGTAGCTATAGAAGGCCTTCACTTTCATCTTACACGGATTTGGTCCACGATCTTGCGGATCTGGGGCTCGAAGCCCATGTCCAGCATGCGGTCAGCCTCGTCCAGCACCAGGTACGTGCAGCGCCGCAGGTTGGTCTTCCCGACTTCGAGGAAGTCAATGAGACGACCTGGCGTTGCAATGCAGATCTCCACACCTACAGAACACAGCAGTGCCATGAGTCTGCTGTCATGAGTCTGATGCCATGAGTCTGCTGAATGTTTATGCATGATTTGCACACTAGTCGCTCTATTCACCAGGTACAGCCAAGCATGATGCCTTTGACAAATACTTGTATTAACCAGTTGACCAAATACAAATCAGGAGATCATTATTTTATTGATCATATTGTGATAAGTTGTCTTAAGTTGTGTGATAGCTAACTCTTCAGAGAGCACCTCTTTTCCTAACTTCCTCTCCCTAACCCTTCCTTTTTCTACCTTTCCTTATCCTTCCTCTAATGCTATCTCCTCTAACTAGTACTTACACTTGCACTTACAGTAGTTAGACTCCTGCACTTTTTTATTTCTTATGTAAAATAGTATTTATCGTTACACTAGGTCTCTATTGCTCGTATCTTGATTGTTCTCTCCTTTGTACATCGCATTGGATAAAAGCGTCTGCTACAAGGGCGTAACCATGGTTTAGACATTGGGGGGGTCCACAAAAAAAATGTGTTAAGTGCATTGCCTACTGCCTGAATAAAGGAATTGTGTAATTTCTCCGAGACAGTGTCTGCCCCTCGACTTTGTTTTGGTGAGTTGCTTACTGTTTACTGACCTTAAACACACCTACCAATTACAATTATGCTTTTCCAGTAGTAGCCTACTGTAGCAAATATGATAGCTTCCAATGGAAAAAGACTACATACCCAAAGCATGTTTATGTAAATATTTTAATTAGAACAACTAATGCTGTACTTGAACAAATGACAGACTTTCTCCTTAATGAACATATATACTGCAAGAGGCTGCTCTTTCTTGAGATGAGCTTCAGCTTGCACACCTTGCATCCTACCAGACATATTGGCTACCCCATTGTAGTTTTGACCTTGTTTGTGAAAGTGGGAGATTTAGGCGAATCAAAACATCTTAAGCTACACTAGCTATGTTTTCTCCAGTAGTGGATGTGACCTGATACAGGCCTATGAATTTATCTCTGGGCTGCAAGTTTTTATCAACAAAGCGCAGACAGAAGGACTCTTGCTCAACCCCTGCTGCATCCTGTGTGCCATCAATTATAAGGGAATACATGCGCTGACCTCTTCTTGTTAATATGTGTCAATATGAACTCATGAATATGAACTTGTTCATACAAAGTTGCACAGGCATCCTGAGGGTTTCTACCTTTTTCCATTATAATTTGATATCATTTAATATCATTTTATGTAAATGGAACTATTGAAAGAAGAAGATTCAAGATTTCTGGGGATGTTCTTTTTATAAAGCTAGGACAAAAACTCGCGGAGCTCAAAAGGCATATTGACAACAATAACAAACTCGTTTTATTTGCTTACATGTTTAGCTCGGTATCAAGTTACTTACTGTCTGAAAAAAAATGCGTATGCTTGGCTGCTGGTCTAGTTTTCTCTGCTTTTTAGGAAACCTCAAATCCTCTAACGATGCCAACGCAGAATGACGTGAGGTGGTTTCAAACGAAATCACATGTGTACAATTAGGAGGGGGGATTCACACACTTTAGTTTTTCTAAACAAACGGAAATAAATTGAAAATAAATAAGACATGACAAGAGGCCGATCCATTGCAGGGTTCATAGAAGGAGAACACATAGTTTACTTATTTTCTGCTGTATATTGGGGGGGACAGGTTGGTATTTTCTCAATATTGGGGGGGACACGACCCCGCCAAAGAATGCGTGGTTACTCCCTTGGTCTGCTAAATGACTCAATGTATCGCCACTATATATGCACGTGTGTGTTACTGTGTGTCGTTTGTGCACATAAAAAAAAAGACTGAAGTCAGCCTTGTTTGTTTGTAAAACGATACAAAACATAGACAAGGAATGTCATTTCAACTAAAGAACACATGAGATGTATAAAAGATGTATGGCCATCTCAACTCACCTCTCTCCAGGTCCCGTATCTGTGGCCCTTTGGGGGCCCCTCCGTACACACAGGTGCTCTTGGTGCGGGACGACTTCCCATAGTCATAGGCCACCTGCTGCACCTGCTGGGCCAGCTCTCGAGTGGGAGCCAGGACAAGACACTGGAGCAAGGGCGAGAGAGTGAACCCAGAGGTGCGAGAGAGTGAATCCCAAGGGTGAGAGAGTGGACCCCAAGGCGAGAGAGGGAAAGAGAGAGAGGGAACCCGAGTAACACAAAACAACAAGGAAGTTTCCATACCCATAATCTACAGGGGATTACTCTAAACCAAAGACGTTGACACAGAGAATGGTGGTTCCTTGCATATGTCATTAGATTACAGATTTTAGTGTCAGATTAAGAAGCCATGATGTAAGTGAGATCTAAGAGCTGATCTTGAGATGGCAAATAGCACTTAAAGGCACAGTGTGTAGTTTTTAGTGGCACTTATTGGTAGAAATGGAATACAGTATTCATAATTATGTTTTCATAAATGTACCTGTAACTACGAACCATTGTGTTTTCATTAACTTACAATAAGCCCTTCATATCTACATAGGGAGCGTGTCCTCTTCCAGAGTCTATCATGTTGTGCCGCCATGTTTCTACAATAACCCATAACGGACAAACCAAAACAATGGCTAGAGATAGGGCTTTTCGCATTTTTATGGCATTTGGCGGCCACCATAGGTACTGCACACGCTTATAAAAAGAAGGGGTTCAGCTGGCTTCAATTCAGCAACCTCACCACTAGATGCCACTAAAAGCTACACAATGGACCGTCAGCCGTGACTGAATTTGCACAAGGTAGTTGTAACTCACAATAGGTCCATCGCCTCTCTCCAAATAAGGCTGATGGTTGATGTGTACAATGGCTGGGAGGAGATACTGCAATGCAGAGACAACATGAGATGCATCAATGTCATGAATAGGCCGATGACTCGGAGAAAACCCAACTGACCACTTGTATGAGGAGGATTGACTGCTTACTGCCAGGGTCTTTCCAGATCCCGTCTGGGCAATGCCCACCATGTCTCTGCCACTCAGAGCCAGGGGGAACCCCTGTGCCTGGATAGGAGTGGGCTCCTTGAAGTTGTGGTGCAACAGCACATCTATTACATACTCTAAAACAAAGGACATATAACAGCTTCTGTCAATACGAGGAAGGCTGGGTTAATTGGAGTGTAGTATTGAGGGTGCAATGCTTTATACTCAACGGGGGAACTGGGCCTGATGGAAGTGCATGACGGGTTTGGGGCAGCCAGAGCCTCTGATTGTGATCTCTTTCTTGCGGCGGAACTCTTCCAAATCATACTGAAAATAAAAAACGCACCAAATAAAACCAGAGGCAGTTTAAATTCACGGAACAAGAAGAAATACATTATTTCATTAATTATTCCACAAGTGTATTTCCCATTAGGTTAGCACCTGTGTCATTCGCTGGACCTCCTGGTGTTCGCTATAAAAGTTCTTCTCAAACTTGGGTAGCTCATCCAGGTTCCATTTCTTCTTCCGCAGCCTATCGCCAGGATTGCCAAACTTTGAAGGTGGGGGGCTCCTTCGGCTGCTGGACCCAAAGCGTGGCCTAGTGGAGAGAAGACTACAGTAACGCCCAGTACAACAACTTGTCACGTAGCTAAATCTCTTTAGAACCGCTGTAGATGATATTATTTAGCTTCAACGCTAAATGATTTACTATCGTGAGGTATACTTACCATCTTACCAAAAAAAGCATACTATGATAATAACGTGAATAGTTGGGACAAAACAACTTAATGCAGTACTTAGTTGGTAGTCTACTATTTGAATACGGAGTTGCATCAGGTAGATGTATTCAACGAGAAATCCGCTTACTTTGACTAGCTGAGTTGAATTCTTCAGCGACTCGCCAAACTTTCACTAGTCATCTATTTTACGCACGTTAACTTGGTATCATTTGCTTCTTACCCTCTGTCTCGTCCACGGTCCCTGTCTCTGTCCCCATATGAAGAGCCTCCTCTCATGCTTGGAGTATATTTTGTCTGTGGATATATTTTTGTATTTCTTACTTGAGTAATAGTATTGGTTGAGGAGAAGGAAATTCCTGACGGTGATCGTTCTGGCTAGTTTGCAAAACTTGTAAACTTGCAAACAACTGATCAAGGAATGAGATTATTAGCTGTCTGACTTTTGCATTCTGCAAGCCTTACCTAATGCTATTAATTGAATTGTTACGATAATATTGTTAATCTCGCCCTTTATCGTATATTCTCTTTAATAAGCAAGAACTAGATTAATGTTGTTGAGTTCGAAGATCCACTCCCAGACACTGATCACGTCATTTGAAAATGGAGGAACTGTAGAGGCTGTATCCCTTAACGTTGTGCATTTTGCGTAGCATGTACTCTGCTGTTAAGTGAACAGCGCAGTGAAAATGCAAAACTGTGTTGTGGAATTCACATACTTTCGTGGGCTCAATGTTAGTAACAAAGGTATGTAACCATAATGCCAGTTTAAACATTTGTGTCATATCTGAGTGTAGCGATGTGATATGATCTGGAGTGTGTCATACTAGCAGGAGAGTAGTTTAAGAAACATTTTAAGTAACAAGACCTCGGTATAGCTTTTCAGCCATGCACCTTAAAGGAACGGTCAAGTAACCAATCAAAACAGCGGTGGTGTATCACATGTACGTAAACAGGACGACGAAATAAAGGAGGTATGTTTGTCTTCATTTTACGGTAGTGCGGCCACGATTAGGGACCATGCTGCTATTGGTCAATCTGCGATTTCGACTTCCGGCTCGCAAAAAATATGCGCATTTTCAGCGCTTGCATGTCAAGAAACACAATTACTAGGTTTCACTCGATTCACTCGATAAAATGGTACACAATTAGCATTTTCAGCGCTTGCATGTCAAGAAACACAATTGGTATGTTTCACTCGATAAAATGGTACACAATTAGCAGTTAGGTTTCAGTCGATAAAATAATAAATAAACTTTTTTTCATTTAGGAGACAAACTGCCACACAACTAGTAGGGAAGTTTCAGTCTTGCTTCAGCAGGGAGACGAACCTACAATCTTCTCGTTTCTAGACTGCTTCTAATTACTAAACTGCTTCTCTACCTCCTAGACCACTGTCGGTTGATAGTGAAGGGATTATTTATTTGGTATTTGTGCGGCCCATAAAATTAATTATTATTTATTATTATTAGTTAAGGCACTGGTAATATTGGCATGGCCCATACATACACGTACCAGTTTAGGCAATGTACAGCTAATATTGGCATGGCCCTTACATGTACGGACCAGTTTAGGCACTGTACAGCTAATGTTGGCATGGCCCTTACATGAACGGACCAGTTTAGGCACTGTACAGCTAAAATTGGCATGGCCCTTACATACACGGACCAGTTTAGGCACTGTACAGCTAATATTGGCATGGTCCTTACATACACGGACCAGTTTAGGCACTGTACAGCTAATATTGGCATGGCCCTTACATGTACCGACCAGTTTAGGCACTGTACAGCTAATATTGGCATGGCCCTTACATGTACCGACCAGTTTAGGCACTGTACAGCTAATATTGGCATGGCCCTTACATGAACGGACCAGTTTAAGCACTGTACAGGTAATATTGGCATGGCCCTAGTTAGCAGGTAGATTTCAATCGATAAAATAATAAGTAAGAATCATTCCTTGACATTTACATATTGATTTAGCAGACGCATCAGCAGGGACACTAATTGACACACAAGTAGTAGTGGAGTTTTAGGCGTCGAAGTAGATGCTTCAGCAGGGAGACGAACCTACAATCTTCTCATTACTAGACTGCTTCTTATTACTAAACTGTTTCTCTACCTCCTGGACCACTGTCAGTTGATAGTGACAGAATCATTTATTAGGAATTTGTGACGCCCATAAAATTAATTATTATTTATTATTATTAGTTAAGGCACTGTACAGCTAATATTGGCATGGCCCTTACATGTACGGACTAGTTTAGGCACTGTACAGCTAATATTGGCATGGCCCTTACATACACGGACCAGTTTAGGCACTGTACAGCTAATGTTGGCATGGCCCTTACACGGACCAGTTTAGGCACTGTACAGCTAATATTGGCATGACCCGTACATGTAAGGGCCATGCCAATATTACCTGTACAGTGCCTTAACTGCTCCCTAGATGTAAGGGCCATGCCAATATTACCTGTACAGTGCCTTAACTAATAATACATAATAATTAATTTTATGGGCGTAATAAATACCTAATAAATGATCCTGTCACTATCAATCGACAGTGGTCCAGGAGGTAGAGTAGCAGTTTAGTAATAAGAAGCAGTCTAGTAATGAGAAGATTGTAGGTTCGTCTCCCTGCTGAAGCATCTACTTCGACGCCTAAAACTCCACTACTACTTGTGTGTCAATTAGTGTCCCTGCTGATGCGTCTGCTAAATCAATATGTAAATGTCAAGGAATGATTCTTACTTATTATTTTATCGATTGAAATCTACCTGCTAACTAGGGCCATGCCAATATTACCTGTACAGTGCTTAAACTGGTCCGTTCATGTAAGGGCCATGCCAATATTAGCTGTACAGTGCCTAAACTGGTCGGTACATGTAAGGGCCATGCCAATATTAGCTGTACAGTGCCTAAACTGGTCGGTACATGTAAGGGCCATGCCAATATTAGCTGTACAGTGCCTAAACTGGTCCGTGTATGTAAGGACCATGCCAATATTAGCTGTACAGTGCCTAAACTGGTCCGTGTATGTAAGGGCCATGCCAATTTTAGCTGTACAGTGCCTAAACTGGTCCGTTCATGTAAGGGCCATGCCAACATTAGCTGTACAGTGCCTAAACTGGTCCGTACATGTAAGGGCCATGCCAATATTAGCTGTACATTGCCTAAACTGGTACGTGTATGTATGGGCCATGCCAATATTACCAGTGCCTTAACTAATAATAATAAATAATAATTAATTTTATGGGCCGCACAAATACCAAATAAATAATCCCTTCACTATCAACCGACAGTGGTCTAGGAGGTAGAGAAGCAGTTTAGTAATTAGAAGCAGTCTAGAAACGAGAAGATTGTAGGTTCGTCTCCCTGCTGAAGCAAGACTGAAACTTCCCTACTAGTTGTGTGGCAGTTTGTCTCCTAAATGAAAAAAAGTTTATTTATTATTTTATCGACTGAAACCTAACTGCTAATTGTGTACCATTTTATCGAGTGAAACATACCAATTGTGTTTCTTGACATGCAAGCGCTGAAAATGCTAATTGTGTACCATTTTATCGAGTGAATCGAGTGAAACCTAGTAATTGTGTTTCTTGACATGCAAGCGCTGAAAATGCGCATATTTTTTGCGAGCCGGAAGTCGAAATCGCAGATTGACCAATAGCAGCATGGTCCCTAATCGTGGCCGCACTACCGTAAAATGAAGACAAACATACCTCAATAAAGGCGTAACAACCAGGAAGTGGCATTAGGATGCAAAGGATAGTTTTATCTAAGCTAGTAGTACCTATTTTAGTAAACACTTAGCGGTGTCGAAAAATAATATGAGACAGCTTGGATATAATCTACGAAGACATGCCACTATTCTCACAGAATCGTAAAATTGACCGCGTGAGCACAACAGCAGAGTTATTCAGCAAGCATTCACACTTGCAGGTACAACCATTAGCTCGCTGACGTTTGTGAAGCTAACGTTACGAAAGAAGTTGGTTTATTTGTTAGATAAGGTTCATAGTGATGGCTCTATCAGTTATTTTGGTCGTTACAAAGATTGTGTATGTATATATTCTCGGGGTACATAACTGTTACATTACTATATTGTACCTAAAGCTGTGTTGTAATCCTGTAGGAGAACGCTCGAGTGTTCCGTAGTGAGAAACCGGCTACTATTGACCCGAAGTGCCTGTTATATGTGCAGCAACGGGAGTTTGCAGCCACAACTCCATCAGACCGTGAGTTATACAACCATGTTCCAATAATGTCTGAATTGAATCCAGTTCATCAAAGACAGGCAGATGCAACGAACAATGTGTGTGTGTCCACAGAATCTGTCACCGTCATTGGGTCTGCGGATGCAACCACCTGTCACTTAGTTCTGTTGCGACACACAGGTAAGAAACTACATGAAAACAATAACTTGCACTTTAGAATATAACGCTGACGGATACATTTGTAATCTGCGTTTTTGTTTTAATATAGGGAGTGGAGCCGCATGCCTGGCCCACTGTGATGGGTCAAGAACGTGGTCTGAGGTGCCTCTCATAGTGAAGGCTGTCACCTCCTTAACCGGTGATGTGAAGGATGGCAGGTATTCTACCCGGGCAGTTTGGAGAACTAGCATTAATTATCCCAATTTAATGGCAGAGACTGCAATTCACTATTTAGACACCAACCAAAACTGTATTCTCCAGACTGAAAGTAGATTTTTTTTTTTCTCAAGATTGCCTCCAGTGGCGTTTGCGTGTCCCTGACATTGTGTTATCTCTCTATTGTTTTAGACTTGAGCTTCACCTAGTTGGGGGATTTGATGATGAATCACAAACGTCCCACAAACTCAGCCTTAATCTTTTGGGTGCGTCACCTCTGCTTCTAACAGTCCTTTGATTAGAAAAAAAAACAAGCCAGATTTACTCCTGTCACCTTTGAGTGTCTATACGTGTGTGTTTATGTGAATTTTACTCTTTATCATAGCGGCCTTTCAGAAACAGCAGGAGGAGATACACCTAGAGACATGTTGCATCACAGGTTAGCAGTGTTTCTGCACATTACATTGACCTTCATGTCTTGGTTGTCTCTGGTTCTTAGTCAGTTTCACATGGCATCTCTTTCAGAAATGAATGATGAGGTTGTGGAAGGGGTTCATCGGCCAGTGGTGTATGGAATAGGTATGGCTCTACTTTTCTACCATTAACGCTCAAAAGAAAATGCCAAGCTCGATGCAGGGCCTTGTTGAAATGCCACTGCGCAAAACCGCTCTAGCATTATGCTTATTAGAGAAGATTAAGAAATGCTATTGTTATTTGTGCAAAGTCCAAGGCCCAAAAAAGTAGGTGATGATCTGGCTAAGAAGACGTGGAATGGGAAGGTAGTTAGCTCCTGTAATCCACACATAATCACGGAAATTCCAGTCAGCACTCTGCACAAGGAGAAACAGGAGAGTTTCACCTGAGTATTGTGCTGAAAAATGAATAGCCACGTCCAGCATTAATTCACTTCCCTCGTCTTTCCAGTGTTCTTGAAATGCTCCCTTTGTTTGTCAAAACCAGAAATGTATAAGTAGACAAAAATGTAAGTCATGCTGTGCAGTTTAGTGTTTGCGCTGCGATGCCTTGGTGCAGTCCAGTTTCCTCATGAACTGTGTATCTCACCGCACATCTGGTTCTTTCTGCAGGTGTGAATGTAAAAACAGGGGAGGTGTTCCCAGCCACGTTCCCAACCCGAGGACCAGCAGAGGACCTGCGCTCAGCACGCACCTTTACCGGGGGACAGGTAATCAAGCACCATTTGCCACAGCGCCAGAACTTTAAACACAAGCACAAAACGCCACAGCGCCAGGACTTGAGACACAAGACTAGATGGCTGACCACTCCTGCTGTATCATTACTTGGGTCTTTGGCTTGTTTTGCTTTTTGCATCGTAGGGGCATGAATAGAGGGTAACTACTTGGTTTTGAATTTAATGTTGGTTTGATATGTTGTGGTTTTCAGATGGCTGAGATCTATGACTCAAGCAAAGAGCAAGTGGAAATAGGCTCATGCAAGTGGTCACCCAACAGGGACATTGCCTTCTGGTTGGCGCAGGATGACGATACCATCTTACAGGTAGGAAGAAGACGCAGAAAAAGGTTTTCACTGAAACCTACTGTGGTATCTTTGTGGTGTTCATTTTCTTTTTGTATGTGTCAACACCATTACACAACCAATCCACATGACTCCACATCATAGGAATGTTAACAGACCAGCTAGACATGCAAATGGTTATGGAAAAATAAAAATGAAGTCTTGCTGTAGATTCACACAACGTAGAGATGTTATTTCAAACACTGTGATTGAGTTTACACTTGGTTAATACTAAGTATACTTGATTACACTGTATAGATGCGCGTGTCCGTGTCCACATTGTGTGAAGCTGTGCGGTAGTATACCTGCCCCTTAAGTGGGAATGGCAGTTCATTAAAGATTGCGTTATTGATAATCTTACAGTTGCAGATTTCATATGTGAAAGAAGCCATTTTAGACAGTTGTTTTGTTTGTGGCATTGATCGTTATTTTCCTGCACATGCACATTGAAAAGTTACGGCCTTTATTCTTCTGTCTTGCCAGTACCTGTCTACATCCCCGATGGCTGAGCCTCCACACTTCGTGCAGCACATCAAGTCCACTATCCAGTTCCTCCTGGACCACCCCACCGCAGACAGCCTCTTCCCCGGGGGCCAGCCCCAGATCTTCAAGCGTACAGCACAGGGAGGGTGGGACCGCACTCCTCCGCAGCAGTAGGAGTGTGTCGCCCCCTTTGGAGGAACTATGGAATTCTTATTCACTCCTTAATCCATGGAAATCACTGTGACCCCCACCACCCCCCCAAACGCCTCAGTGGGGACTTCTGATTGGACTTATTGTTTTCGAATGGACAAGCATGGGTCTTTTGAACATGTTCTATTGAATGCATTTCTAAGCTGACCATTGCTCTGAAAGAGTGTGCCCCCTTGGACCATAATGTGCCCGGAAAGGGGCTTCATTTAAAACGCGACTAGAATGACATGCAAAATTCTTCCCTGAGCTCCCCTTTAAAGCCAGTGAAAAGATGGCAAGATTCTTTGTTTTTCAAAATGGGGTTAAAAGAATACAGATCAAAGGATCTTCCTACAAAAATAAACAGATAAAAAAGGAACAATATAGACGTATAATTTGTCTTGATGTTCAAGCCCTCAAGAATATCCAATTCTGGGCTTTTGTCATGTATGTTACACCTACTTGGGCCTTAAGACCAACCAGCATTCTAAATGGAAGTGCTTTGTGTCGACTATATTGTTTCACTTAAACCATTTATGTGAGGCGGAATACAGGAGGACCTGTAAATGATTAATCACCAGATATCCAGATATCCCCGATTCTAAATAGAGAATCCTGGGCATTATGCACCATTAAGTTCATCTGACCTTTATCGGAGGCTAATGATAAGCAACACATTATGTGTACTTTAACAGATACACTTTTTGAGTGCTTGTGCAATACAGTGTGACTGATTACTGCTTTATAGGGTGTCCAATCCATGAGGGCAGTATGGTAATGTAAGCAACTGTACATGAATTCTGTACAATAACTGGATTTCATTTTGTTGACCAGTGCTGAACACTGATGCATGGTTGAAGATTTCAAGTCTCAGTTAAATGGCTGAACTATTTTCACATACAATATAGTGTAGCCAACCAGAAAGAAACTCAAACTCTTCATCTTCAAATGCCTACAAAGGCAGAAAAAAATACATTTAAAGTGAGACCATTCAGATTTACTAAAGAATATCCGGATCAGTTCATCTAGATGTGTCTGTAGTAAATAAATACAACTGAGAATCTGTGTTGGTGGTCTGTGTCGGCCCATGTTTTCTCCATTAACATTTACATGTCTCACTCTCTTCTCTATAGTAACTCTCCTTCACTGCTAATTCAAAGCCAAATGTCTGACGCTGAGTAGCTAGATTGACAAGCTGTATCAGGGCACACCCACTTTAGGTGCCTCAAACTAAATATATTTGCACAAGAGAGGTTTTGAGCTTTTTAAAAACTTGTTTGTGGCAGAATTACATTCAATTATGAAATTAATTTAATAACACTTTATTTAATTTGAGTTAGAAGTTCCTTTATTTTTCATAGGAACTGTACACAACATTTGTAATATTCTCACTTGTTACATGTGTCAGTTTTGCTTAAGCATATGAAGAGGGTACGAGTTAAAAGTCTTTGGGTTAAAGTGCAAGGAATGTGTGACAGTCATAGTAATTGATACAGAAAAACTGGCCATCACCAACATGGTTCAAAATAAACATGACATTCGTAGTAAATCATAGTACAGATGCATACTGAAAACAATGACCATATAAAATACAAGGGTTGGGGTTAGGTACCTAGATCAGGCTTACCTTCTGCATGTCCCTTTAAGAAATGAAACAAAACCAGTCAAACTTTTTCATCAGCCATTTTAAAATGTACAGGAAAATGATGTACGTATCGAACTAAAACTTCAAGGTGAGTTGTCTAATCTTTTTCTATTCTTTGCAAATGGCAAGTCTTAGTCCTATATCTTGTTTTAATTGTAATCGTTCTTAATTCCTACTCTTGGAGATCCTTTGGCTTTGACCAACAATTAGAAGCATTGCCCTACAATGTTTCTCTAGCCTGGATACCAGCCCGAACTCCGCCCACAAAATGTTTGGTCTGGGAGATTCGGTCTGGCTTTGAGCTAGTTGGGAGAGAGTATCATCGGTCGGATTACGCCGTACCAATCAAATTGTCAGGGCGGACTTTATACGATGATGGACAGATGATCAAGCGGTAGATTCGAAATCCTCCCAAGATGGCGGCGTATCGGGAGCTTGTAAGTGGGACATATTTTATGTAAATTATGCCTTTTTTTATGTCTACATTGACTCCGTTAGTTGTATGTGTGCAACACAAATGTTGCCGAGGATTGTATGTCTTAACTGAAGTGCTCTATACCATTATTGTTAGGTCATTGCTAACGCGCTTACACCAAAAATCCATTGAAACACATAGTAGCTAGCTAGCCTTGCTGCTAATTAGTAACGTGAGCAGGCATATCTCAACAGATATTGACAGCGCATTCATTTTGAAAGAGGAACAGAGAAACGCAATCAAGGCATTTGTCGATCGAAAAGATGTTTTTGCGTTCCTTCCTACGGGATCAGGTTAAAGTTTTAATGTATCAGATGGTTATACTACGTTGCTCTGATTGGTTCTAGGTATCCAATTGAGCGAATAGGCATTTTTTCCCCCTGGTTCGTTGAAACACGCCCCATAATCACAGCCCAATGGTTCAGTATCAGACTCATATTCTGACTAGAATTATGAGTATGACATCGTCAGGCTAGCAAAGACTAGTTCCTCTAATGACGTTTTTTTGGCATATTGAAAAAAATTGCCAACTTCACCTTGGAAATCAGCTGTTATACGGCTATTAACAGACCAATACATTTAAAAAACGGTGATACTATTCACAACTTATTTGTCCTTCATTCTACCAAATATGATGACACGGCATATGGTATTGCACCCGTGAGGCAAGCGTGAGTAGAGTTTTATTCTGATATCTGGCGCGGAACTCTAGGAATTTTAGGCTTCAAAAGTCCTAAAAGCTTGCCAGTGGCCCAGTGCCATCACGTCATTGTTACCCTTATGTAACCCTTAGGGGCCTACTGACAAATTCCAGCCAAGCGATATTCTCTATCCCATTAATAAGTTGGGCTAAGTGAACCCAAAAAGTTTGTAGAAGTTTAATCCTATGCAAACAAGGAGCGAATTTCGCTAGCAGCGGCCAATCAAGTTGTCAAATTGTTTGTTGTTGTCTCTGACAATTTGACAATTGCTGGATTATGACTTAATTTGGTCGTTTAATTTGCTAAACAAAGAGATTGGAGGCTCCTGTAAGGGGGTGTTGTTCCTGGTACCCTACTAGATGTGTAATTCTGTGTTATGATATAAAGACAAGTGACTGGCTAGCTTTCTAACTGTCTTTATACTATTTCCACATGCCACGACACGCCCACTCAAAGCGAAAAGAGCATTTCGCTAGTTGGCATGTATCAGTATGGTTACAGTATAATCTATTTACTTCTGTCACATCATGTGTGTGATGCAATGTAAGATCATCTGTGTCGATACATTTCATAATCATGTTTTACAAATTCCTCCAAAATGATTGCCACAGTTGATATAATAAACTAGGTTAAATAAAGGCACATCATACATTAAAGAGATAAATAGAGATGGCTGCATTGTTTAACATCAAATTTTCTTCTTTTACAATTATCAAAATATATCATATATAAAATGGGAGAAGATGGAACTGGGTTCGAGGGAACGACTTGGGAAACTGGAGAAGGAGATAAATGACGATAACACAGGGGGAACAATGAAGAAGAGTGACAGCAGTGAATTCTTACCTCCAAACAGTGAGTGAAAAGTCCTTTCTCTGAATAGGGAAAAGTGACGTAGTTATTTTTTATTTGTGTCAATCCTCATTTAGATCTTCTTGAAGTCCATAACATGGGGCCTGGTCTCACAGGAACAGACAAGTGTATGCATTTTCTCTCTGGGCATCAGAAACCAGTATGAGGAAGTTTGGCTGAAATTGCATTGGAACAATCTGAATTTCTAAACCAATCTAATGCTAGCAAAACTTCAGTGTGATTCTAATAAACCATGGATTAATACATTGTTGGATGAATTATTGAATTGTGTAATTGTTTTAACCATTTCTTTCTCTTACAGTGGCTGAGACTAGCCAGGGTGGAGCTGCATTCCACCATCAGGATTCTGTTAAAGAGATGGGTACAGAAAAAAAGGCGATGCAGACAATGAGGCGTGGTTACCAGAAAGAGACTATGACATTTCTGAGATATTACTCAAAGCCATTAGGGGTCGTAATGATGGCCTTCATCGGAGCTCTTGTAGGGGCAATTGTTGGGGCAACTGATGGGATACAAGGATCATCTGTTGGTGCAATGTCTGGAATTCCTGGTGTCTTGTTGGCCCTATTATACAACAGAGCAACCAGGTTTATGATGGGCAGTGGGAGAGCAGCTTTTGTTGTTGAAGGTGGAGACCAAACACCTGTACGGAGTGATTCATCTAATTCTTCTAAATCAACTGAAAAACGTAAAAAGCAGTAGCTCTAACTCCTAATGGACTGAACATTTCCATCTATAAAGTCAGAAATAGAAGACTTTTAATGTCTGCAAGTCATGCAAAAAGTGCTGAAAGTGCAATTAACCTGTACACTATAAATGTCCACTTGTCAACATTTTTTCAGTGTTTTTTACCTAATTTGATATATGGAAGTATAATCGGGGTCTTGTTGGCCATATCATACATCAGACTAACCAGGTTTGTGTTGGGCAGTGGGAAAGAAGTTTTTGTCATTGAAGGTGGAGACCAGCATTCTGTAAGGAGTGATTTATCTTGTCCTTCTAAAACAGCTGAAAAACCTAAAGAGCAGTAGGTCTAACTGCTAATGGGCTTAACAATTCAACATATAAAGTCAACAAAAGAACACTTTTAATGTCTGCAAGTCATGCGAAAAGTGCAATTAATCTATACACTACAAACGTTCACTAGTCAGCCTTTTTTCTGTATTTTTCCCTTAATTTGGAGTGCAGGCTCTTCATTCTGATCTTTCTCCATCGTTTGTTTGAGCGCTTGCACCTCCATTTTGTACTCAGCCTGTTATAAGACCATGATTTATTTAATATCAAATGGAAGAGCATATCCCAATATTCTCGAGTTTACATAGGATCGTTTATAAAACATGTTACACTGTATTGACCCAAGGGCTACTCAAGGTTGTTGATTTTAAATCAATGTAGTTGTGCTCCTACTGCGAACACCATTTGATTTGAGGCAGTAGCAAACCAGCCTTATAAAAAGAGCCTCAATTAGTGTTTTATTTTTCTATTTTCTATCCGTCAATGAACACTGTCATGTTACAGTATGAATCAAAACATGCTGCAGTAATGATCTCAAATGTATCAATCTCATAGTGTTTTGTTAAGTGGAAGAGAAAGTATTCAACCTCTATATATTAACAGTTGGTACAGAACCCCTTGCTGCATTAGCAGCCTGTGTCTTCTGAATTGAGTCAGAACCAGCTCTGCACATTGTTCATGTTTGTTTTTACCCATTATTCTTAGTAGAATTTATAAAGAACATCTAGGTTGATGGGATGGCGGCCCTGGACTGTAGTGCCACAGATTCTAGGATTCTGATCAGGGCTTTGACTTGTATGTGTAAGGTAGGTGGTGTTAGTATATGTGTATGTAATGTGTCTTGATGTCCAAGCCCTCAAGAATATTCAATTCTAGGCTTTTGTCATGTCTGTTACACCTACTTGGGCCTTAAGACCAACTAGCATTCTAAATGGAAGTGCTTTGTGTCGACTATATTGATTCACTTACACCATTTCTGTGAGCCTGAATAAAGGAGGACCTGTAAATGATTAATCACCAGATGTCCCAGATTCTAAATAGAGAATCATGGGCATTATGTACCATTAAGTTCATCTGACCTTTATCGGAGGCAAATGATAAACAACATATTATGTGTACTTTAACAGAGAAACATTTTGAGTGCTTGTGCAAATTTTGATTTATTACTGCTGTATAGGGGTGTCCAATGCATGAAGCCAGTAGTGTAATGCAAGCAGCTGTACAATAACTGGATTTAATTTAGTTGACTCAGAGACCAGTGCTGAACACAGATGCATGGTTGAACGTTTCAAGTCTTTCAGTTTAACTCCTGAACTATTTTCACATACAATATAGTGTAGCCAACCAGAAAGAAACTCAAACTGCTTGATTATTTGCATCTTCAAATGCCTACAATATCGTTTTTTAAAATATTTTAGTTACAGACTATGAAGATTAAAACTTATTTGTGTCAGCATTACATACATTTTTTTAAATTTTGTATTATTTCATTTGGATGAGAAGTGCCTTTATTTTTCTGATATAAAAGGAATTGTTCACAACATGTTTAATATTCTCACTTGTAACAAACATAGTTTTCACATGCTCTTTGCATATGAAGAGGGTAAGAGCTTAGGTCTTTGGGTTAAAGCGTGTGTAAGGAATGTGTGACAGTCATACTAACATATTGCTACAGAAAAACATTGGCCATCACCAACATGGTTCAATTCATCATGATCATGTGACATTCATTTTACAACTGCGTGAATGTTCAAGCACCCAGCGCCCATTTTATGTATGACAGGAAACAGGCATTCACCCGTGCCCACTGCCTCTATAACCCTATGCACCCTGAGCTGAAGGTAAGTTATTCTTATTTTTAATTTGCTCTAAATCTTTAGTCTGTCAACTGCACTTTATAGTCTATTGCTAATCTTTCCTTACTTCTGATAGCTTTTAAGCAAAATTAAGCATGCAATCATAGGTAAATCAGCTGCTGTGGAGAACTGTTACAATTTTGTTGTGTTTTATTCTTGTTTTAGGATGTGTGCATTACATATGAGGATGTTATCTAAATGTGGACATAATGAATAATTACCTTTTTTGTTTTAACTGTGAGTTTTCAGATTAATTGATTTACCTGAAGAGAAGAGGTAAGTTTGGAAAAGGGGTTGTGCTGTAAAACATTTCATTCCATTACTCTTTCTAGCCAGCATATACATAGATATCTTGGTTATGGTTTGGTTTGTTAATTCGCTACATTTCTTTCTATATCTATATCAGTTAACTGTAATACAATACACTGTGAGGTGTTTTTCAATAAGTAACTAGTTTAAATGTGCAGCATACAGCACTGTACTTTGTACTCAACTGGAGATATTTTATTACTTGTAAAGTTTTAAGGTGCTTGCACATTGGGAGCGGTTCAGGGATTGGGAATAGAATCAGCAACCTTCCGATTGTTGAAAAACTCCTCTCCCTCCTGCATCACTATTGCCCTAAAGTCAAGGGTTAGCCATCTGGATCAGGCTTAACAGCTGTATGTCTGTTTAGGATTTTTCAGGCAAACTGACACTGATTCAGCAGCAATCTTATGATTTACAGGAAATCCACGGACGTATTGAACTGCAACTTCAAGGTAAGTTGCTTGTTTTGATCTCTTTTTTTTAGCATTGCCCAACAATGTTCCTCAGCAGCCAAAGGTCAATGTTAAACATTCATCATAAGCGGTGCTGTTATGTGTTGTGTATCTGTTTTATGGTGTGCACTTACTTTCATGTAAATTAATTAGAAATTGGTATTTACTAATTATATTCATCATTATTATTACTATCAGTTTCATCATTACCATCATCATAATTTTTAAGGTAAATTCATGTACTGGTAAACCCAGGCTTTTCATGTTCTTTGTTCTCTGTGTTAACACAGACTGCACATTCAAATAAAATAAACCACTAGGAATTATAGACCTCTAAAGTCCGAAAAAAGGTTTGCTGGTGCCATCAAGTAGGGGTTAACCTCAAGGCTAAATAAAGGCACATCATACAGTCATAGACTGTAACGTTTGGTTTCAAAACAGTGAATAATGATGATCAACAAATAAATAGTGGTGGCTGGATCTCATAATAATCAAAATATTACTAAATCATGTTTTGTCCTTCATTGCTTTCAGGTTTCAGGTGGATGTTTGAGTTCTTTGGACACTCCACCTCAGTCCTATGGTCATGGCGACTAGAGGCTCTTCTACACAGGGTGTGTACAAGAAATAAAGTCAAACAAATGTTTATGGTTGGAGCCAATGCAGGTTATAATTATTTTAAGAAGGTGTTTAGTTAACATATAATATATGAATACATTCCATTAATTTTCCAAATTATTATTTTTATTAACAGATGACCAGAGGATTGTGCTTTTGGGAAAGATAGGAGCTGGGAAGAGCTCCTTGGCCAACAAAATCCTGGGTCATGCAATTTTCAAAACAGAAGAAATAGGACTATGTAGGAGGAGACAGGGAGAACATGCTGGTAGGAAACTCACTGTGGTGGACACACCAGGCTGGAACAGGACGTCTGTTTTACGCACACCTGAAAATATTAAACAAGAGATCATACGAAGTGCCACCCTTTGCCTACCGGGACCTCATGCACTACTCCTGGTACTTCCCATATCAATGGATGACCAACCTCCCTCAGCAAATGAGATTAAATCATCCTCCCATCATGTAGCTCTGCTGTCCAACAGGGCATGGAGACACACAATAGTGCTGTTTGTCTGTAAGGATGAGATGGACACGTCTACCATTGATCTGCAAGTGCAGGGTGCGAAGAAGCTCATTGGCAAATGTGAAGGGAGGTACTTCGTCTTCCAGAATGAATCAAAGGTAACGGCGCTACTGTAGAAGATATCGAATATGGTGGAAGAGAATCGTGGAGATTTCTTGATGCCCCAAGTCTACTATGAGGAATTTGAGAAGAGAATGCCAAGTGGGACTGCAGAGCAAATTGAGATGTATGAGAAGAGAGAGGAGGAGCTCAAGCAGCAGTACAGAAGAAAATGTGAGAAGATGGAACTGGATTTCAGAGAGGAACTTGGGAAACTGGAGCAGAAGATAAATTACTATAAAACAGGGGAAACAATGAAGAGGAGGGACAGCAGTGAATTCTTACCTCCAAACAGTGAGTGAAAAGTATTTTCTCTGAATTGTGATTAGTGATATCATGGATCTTCTGTGTCAATCCTGATTTAGATATTCTTGAAGTCCATAGAATGCCCCCTGGCCTCACAGGAACAGACATGTGTATATATTTTATGTCTGGACATGAGGAGCCAGTATGCGGAAGTTTGGCTTAAATTGCATCCAATCATCACATGGATTCATACATTTGTTGGATGAATAGTATAATTTATTTAACCATTTCTCTCTCTTACAGTGGCTGAGACTAGCCAGGGTGGAGCTGCAGCCCAGCATCAGGATTCTGTTAAAGAGATGGTTGCAGAAAATAAGGCGATACAGACAATGAGGAGGGATGAGGTCATGCCAATTCTGAGATATTACTCAAAGCCGTTTGGGATCGTTATGATGGCCTTCTTCGGGGCTCTTGTAGGGGCAATTGTGGGGGCAACTGATGGGGTAAAAGGATCAGCTGTTGGTGCGATATCTGGAAGTACGATTGGTGTCTTGTTGGCCATATTATACATCAGAGCAACCAGGTTTGTGATGGGCAGTGGGAGAGTAGCTTTTGTCGTTGAAGGTATAGACCAAACATCTATACGGAGTGATTTATCTCATTCTTCTAAATCAACTGATAAACGTAAAAAGCATTAGGCCTCACTGCTAATTGACTGAGGGTTAGTAATGAGGTATAATAACTAAATAATGAAGTGATGTCAACAGGTCATTGTAATTATGATTTGGTACAAAATCAGCATCCAGGAAAGGCCTAGTCTTTTAAGAGCAAAGATTGGCGAGGATCGCCAGTTTGTTAACAAATATGTGAGCAAATAATTGAAATGTTTAAAAACCATGTTTCTCAAAGAAATATAGTAAAGGATTTGGATATTTGCATAACACTAATGTCACTTTACTGTCTTTGAGCCACTTCAGTGTTGCTTTAGCCTTGTCCTACTCTACCTGTAGGTAATACCCCTTCCAAGGCTTATTTTCACAACAGACTGCAACTTTCTTGCGATATTATGTAGATTTTGTTAACCTTCATCCTCCCTTCACTTCCTGCAGTTGAGAAATATCCCCATAGCATGAGGTTACCTCATACACTTTGAAGATTGTCCAAAAAGCTCTATTTTGGTCTCATATCACCATGAAAACCTTTTGATAGGCCCATATCATAGGTAACCTTCAAACATGCTTGAATGAGAATCTTCTATGTTTTTTTTGTTATTTTTTTGTGCTACTTTCCAATAAAGTCCAGATTTATGGATAGCTCTTAAGATTGTGGACTCCTACACCAGCCACCCAATTCTAGCCACTGAACTTGATGGGTGATGTGTGGACTGTGGTGGCCTTCGTCACCAGTTAATATCTTTCTTGGATGCTTGTTTCGGGGGACAGGTTTCTCTAAGCAGCATCTGGGAGGTGTGATGCAACTTCCACTTTAGTCATATGGACCCAATGGTGCTCAATTGGACATCAAAACACTTTAAGTCTTTTCCTAACTTATGCATTTGAACCACCTTGCCTTTTTAGTCCTCATTCCTTTTGTTTCACAACCAGGCTGATGACCCTTAGACAGAGAACATTTATATCCAGAAGGAGATGTCTACTTTCCCACTCATAGGCCGTACCTAATTATGACCAGTTATGGTGAAATAAGTGGCTCCTCTGTATCATTTGTGAATAACTTGTTATCTGCCTTCATCTGAAACTCAAAACCACAGGGGTTTGAATACTTCTACAAGTACTATATTTCGTTGTTTAATTTGTGTTTAATGTTACCAGACAAATCACTTATTTTGCCTTGTTCTATTCAGGCAAAACTAGAAAAATATAGCAGAAATGTTAGCACAAAACATACTGATAAGGGAAATGATGTGATGATAATGATTTTCAGGGGGGTTAAATACATTTGCAGGTACATTTGTATGTATACAGTATAAATGGGGTTCTGGTACACGACTATTCTAGAGCCTAAGGACCCTAATTTCATTGAGGAGCACCAAGTAAAGTCTTTCGTGCCTGAACTAAAGCCATCTTGTGGCGTGTTTGAGCATTGCGCCCATTGTCTGACTGATGGGGCAGGTTTGCTCAAAGGTAACAGACGGATCATGGGGCATGAGTTGAGGCATGGATGGCACATAAGATAAAACTCCACTAGAACTCCACACCATATTGCCAATCTTCTCTTAGAGAAAAATTATTATCCAACATTTTCTCATATGATGGGGATCTCAGATGGCACAGGACCCCCAATGCCTCCCCATGGCGCCAGGACTGGGTGTATCTAGATTACAAAATGTCACAAAACCAGTCCTACTTAACAAGAAGACCAACCGACCAACAGTCATACTTTAGGGATGAATTGTTCCGTTGAAAACTGATTAATTAAATATAATGCCACATATAAAAGTCTTGAATAATCCTGTTGAACCTCATGAAACGTATCAATAAAATATCAGTTTCAAATGTCACAGATTTTATTGTATGAATCTTTTTTACACTCCCAGCAGGGTACTATTTGTCTGGGAATTCCCTGCCCCTTCACTGCATTCCATTTGTTCAGTTGGTCTGGCCAACTACTCATTAGCGATCCACTTCACTCACGTAATTGGACACGCCTTTAACCAATCAGACCAACGATACTATACAACGATACAACGATCGGTAATAAAGCAAACACATATTTTTTCTGTATGAATTGTTCCAGGGCAAGTTTCTGTTCTGTTTTCAAAGAAAACTTGCCTTATCGAAGTTTTGCGGTGCTTCGGCGGCCACCATGTCCAATGTTTATAAACTCTCCGTGCAGTAGATTTTGTAACGTAGCCGTGGTAAGTTTAAATCCGCCAATGGCGCGCCAGGTAGCCAAAAGCCAGTTTGTGATTGGCTCCAAGGATTCTGGAAATCTTGAAATGAACGGCTATCCTAAGTTGACCAGACCCACTGCAGAGGCAAAATCAATTTGGCCGGAAAAAGTGGGGCGGGACTTCCCAGACTAGGGTACTATGCCTCACTAAGCATTATTTAATGTAGTCAAGTAAGTACAAGGCTAGATAAATTTATATAAAATGTACTGCTCAATATTTTTGCTAAGTCAACCCAGGAGGTGTCAGTTACTTTACCTTTACCTTCAAATTACATTGGACATTTTCTTTTCCCTTTTTTGTTGTGTGTTTCTATATTTCTTTCCTACTACATGGCAACAAAACTATTGAATAGGAACATTGGAAATTGGAAGTCCAGCAGGTGATGTGTTATTTTCGTAGGTGTAGCTCGAGCAGGTGGTGTTGGTATATGTGAATGTAATGTATCTTGATGTTCAAGCCCTCTAGAATGTCCAATTCTGGGCTTTTGTCATCTATGTCACACCTACTTGGGCCTTAAGACCAACCAGCATTCTAAATGGAAGTGCTTTGTGTCGACTATATTGATTCACTTACACCATTTCTGTGAGCCTGAATACAGGAGGACCTGTACATGATTAATCATCAGATATCCCAGATTCTAAATAGAGAATCCTGGGCATTATGCACCATTAAATGTATCTGACCTTTATCGGAGGCTTATGATAAGCAACACATTATGTGTACTTTAACAAAGAAACTGTTTGAGTCCTTGTGAAACATTTCATGTATTACTGCTGTATAGGGATGTCCAATTCATGAGGGCAACATGGTAATGCAAGCAGCTCTACTTCTGTACAATAAGTGGATTTCATTTAGTTGACTCATAGAACAGTGCTGAACATGCATGCTGAATATGCATGGTTGAACATTTCAAGTGTTTCTCAGTTAAATTCCTGAACCATTTTCACATACAATGTAGTGTAGCCAAGCAGAAAGAAACTCCAACTCCTGGATTATTTTCATCTTCAAATGCCTACAAATGAAAAATGTTTTTTAAAGTAAGACCATTCAGATTTACTAAAAAATACCTGGATCAGTTCATCTAGATGTGTCTGTAGTAAATAAATACAACTGAGAATCTGTGTTGGTCCATGTTTTCTCCATTTACATTTACACGTCTAACTCTCTTCTCTATAGTAACTTTCATTCACTGCTGATTCACAGCCAAATGCCTGAGGCTGTGTAACTAGTTTGACCAGTTGTATCTGCGCCTGGATAAAGTGCCTAACCCTAAGTTCTGTATGTCACTTAACCGGTCACACTTATTCAGCAGCCATCTCATGATTTACAGGAAGTCAATGTAGGTATCAAACTGCAACTTGAAGGTAAGTCGCAAATGGCACATTTTTTAGTCCTGTTTCTAGCTAAAATGGGGATGATTCCTAATTCCAATTCTTGGAGATCCTTCTATGTATTGCTTCCGTGTCTTCACTTGCTCTTGATAGCTTTGACCAAAAACAAGAATCGTTACCCAACAACGTTTCTCAGTAGCCAAAGGTAAATGACAAACATTCAACATAGGCGGTGTTGTTATGTGTTGTATATCTGTCTTATGGTGTGCACTTTCATGTTAATGAATGATAAATTAGTGCTTACTGATTATATTGATATATTTATCATAATTATCACTATCAAAAAGTATTGCTGAAATGTACTTTTTTTAATCATTAGCTAACAAATTCTTTCTGGTTAATGATCTGATAATTGACGAGAAGTTGCATTGTATATTCTTAGTAAAAACTTGGATTAAAAGCAGTAATGACGTAGCAACACTAGAGGCTTGTCCCCCAAACTATAGTGTGTATCAGTCAGTCAGAGAAAACAGGAAGGGAGGAGGGATTGCAGCCATTTTCTCTGCACATCTGCTTTAAATACTGTTGCTCCACTAAAGGCTAAAAAGAGGTAAACTGACAGAATCTCCTTTTGGTTAAACAATAACAGTGTTAATGAGATTAAGAGAATCTGTCGGGCAGCTGAAAGCAAATGAAGGAAAACTAGGCTCACAGTTCCTTGCAATATATACAAAGAGGCCATGACTGCCTATAACAAAGAAATACGCCTGGAAAGACAGGAATACTTTTCCAAGGTGTGCTGGAATGCTGGAAAATCTAGAATATTATTCTCCACTATCGACCAGCTACTCCACACTGCCATCAACACCTATGCAGTCCTCCGCATCAACATGTGAAGCACTGGCACTGCTCTTCAAGAACAAAATAACTTCAATTAGAGCCAGTTTTGGCCTCAGAAAACACTGTAAAATAGATGCAACCATGGGTATTTCACCTGCATCACATTGATGGATCTTTGTAAGACTGTGCTATATGCATCGCTCGATGCATGAACATGAATGGAGTTCCACACGCAAGGTTTAATCAAATAAAGAATATCAATTAAAGAATAATATAAAAAGTCAGTCTAATTGCAAGTAATAAAAATGTTGTGTCTATGGGTGTCTATGGGTGTACATATGTCCAAACAAACAATAACAAACAACGCGTAGAGGAGAGGGAGCCTCTGGCACCCTGCGTCTTGGCCTTTCTTATAGTGGAGTTTTTCAACCCCCCAACCAGGTCACAGGAAAGGGTATCGGCCATAACATTTTCTGCACCCTTGATATGGCGAATATTTAGGTTATAGGGCTGCAAAAACCTAAAAACTTTAGTTTTTGCAGTGCAACCCGATAAAACCGTTGGCAGATGGGCTGAGTGTCGCCAACAACAACATCAAGCTGTATTATATATGTACAGGAAAGAGTATCCGAAACCAAGACATCATAAGACAGAATTACTGACTGCAACTCCTCCACCTCATGCATTGACCCCGTACCTACAGTATTTTTTAAGTGGGTGTTCGACAGTGTTCCCAGTCATGTCCTGAAGATTATAAAAAAAATACATATCTTCAAACAGGTATCTCCCCAGATGCCTTCAAAACAGCTGTTGTAAAACCCTTACTAAAGAAAGCTATGGTTGTTATGTTATGGTTGCTAGACGGTAATGCACGGACCAACTCTAGGCCGATATCCAATTTTCCATTTATTTGTAAAATACTTGAAAAGACAGTCTTAGTGCAAATAAACTCCTTTCTTAAAGAAAACTAAATCCTCAGGCTTTAGAACAGGCTCAATCAGGCTTTGGATGCAATTAAGGTCTCAATCCTTGTCCTTGGCTATCTCACAACTTTTCCTAGGCAATATTTGTTAACTTAGCCTACTCTGGTTTGGAATATAGGGTCGTGCGAAGGTATCACCGGCAGATTGTCGCAGGACATTACGCAGATCTTGTCAAGCACTGACAGGCCTATTATTATTATCATCATTGTAATTATTATTAAAGCAGCATAACGGAACATTTGCTAATCCTAACAAGATGCTAGCAGCTAAAACTAGCGAAACCCCTTGAAATGTGCTTACTTTGACACTATGACAAACTAGTTAGTTAACAACTGTCCTCCTTACACAGTCAAACATCAAGCAAGTGCAACACAAGACAAAGCAAGATGCAAATAAGCTACTTACTAGTTAGGTAGACAGCACAAACCGTTGCTTCAGGCAAACCTACATAACCCAGTAATATGCCTACGGACCCTGGTATGGCGATTCTCCATATTAAAAAAGTAATTGTAGTGCCCCAATTTTTTTTAGCTGTTATTTTAAGGTAAAACTGCTCATCCTTACCCTAAGCCTGAAGTACAATTACTGCATAATGCCACTTTAATAACCTAGGCTATTTAGAATGATGGTGTTTTTTTTCATAAAGGTTTTTTGTATCATTGCAATGCAAATGCCATGTGTGTATAATAATATTCTGAATTAAAGTTTATGGTTGTGAAATTAATGCATTTATATGTTTATGATTGTGTAATCAATTCATTGAGATGTGCATGTGGGCTATAGCGGTTCACGCAAATTAGCATATTTTCGGAATACAGAGTTTTCGGAATACTGGGCTTTCGGAACATTGACATGGCACCTAAGAAACATGACATCTGCTTTGGGGATGCACAAGGGAGCTGACTTGGTCCATTATTATTCTCACTATACATGCTGCCACTTGGGGATATCATTAGAGAACACAATGTATGTTTCCATAGTTTCCATAAATGACATGAAACTGTACATCTCTGCTGAACCAAATTATGCTGCAGCTATAAACTCCATAACTTCCCGTCTTTTGGCGTTCAATAAGTGGATGAGTATTCATTTCTTAAAGTTAAACCAGGACAAAACTGATCCTACTCCTACTGTTTCTAAACAGTGAATGATGGTGATCAACTAATAAATAGTGGTGGCTGGATTGTTTAACATCAGATTGCTTACTTCACAATAAACAAAATGTTACAAATTGTTGTGTTTTGCCCTTCATTTCTTTCAGGTTTCAGGTGGATGTTTGAGTTCCTTGGACACTCCACCTCAGTCCCGTGGTCATGGCGACTGAAGGCTCTTCTACACCGGGTGTGTATAAGAAATAAAGTGAAACAAACATATTTTATGAAGATGTTTAGTTTAAAAATCATATACAGTATGATTAATAACCATACATTTTCCAAATTCAAATAGTTGTAATAGATGACCATAGCATGGGCCCTGGCCTCAGAAACAGATACAAACAGTTTATACATTTTATGCCTGGACATGAGGAGCCATTATGAGGAAGTTTGGATGA
Organism: Sprattus sprattus; assembly: GCF_963457725.1. Taxonomy (NCBI): domain Eukaryota; kingdom Metazoa; phylum Chordata; class Actinopteri; order Clupeiformes; family Clupeidae; genus Sprattus; species Sprattus sprattus. The sequence goes on from NC_137920.1 coordinate 37,659,844, forward strand.
TGATTGCATTGGAACAATTGTGTTTTGGAACAATTTTAAGTTCAAAATCTTATACTTGCAAAACTTTTTTTTTTTTTTTTTTTACATTTGTTGGATGAATTAATGATGACTTTTGTAATTGATTTAACCATTTATCTCTCTTACAGTGGCTGAGACTAGCCAGGGTGGAGCTGCAGCCCAGCATCAGGATTCTGTTAAAGAGGCCGGTGCAGAAAATGAAGAACCTGAGAAGAGATTGCAAAGTGGGACTGCAGAGCTAACTGAGATGTATGAGAAGAGAAAGGGAGAGCTCAAGCAGCTGTACACGAGAACATGTGAGAAGATGGAACAGGATTTCAATGAACAACTTGGGAAACTGGAGCAGGAGAGAAATGACTACAAAACAGTGGGTACAATGAAGAGGAGTGCCAGCAGTGCATTCTTACATCCAAACAGTGAGTGAAATGTCTTTTCTTTTGTTTCAATCAATCCTGATTTAGATCTTCTTGAAGTCCATAGCATGGGCCCTGGTCTCACAGTAACAGATATGTTTATACATTTTATGTGTGGACATGACAAGCCATTATGAGGACGTGTGGCTCCAATCATCAAATGGATTTTTTTTTACATTTGTTGGATGAATTAATGATGAATTGTGTAATTGATTTAACCATTTCTCTCTCTTACAGTGGCTGAGACTTGCCAGGGTGGAGCTGCAGGCGAGCCTGAGGATTCTGTTAAAGAGACTGGTGCAGAAAATGAGGCATTTGAGAACAGAATGCCAAGTGGGACTGCAGAGCAAACTGAGATGTATGAGAAGATAGAGGAGGAGCTCAAACAGCTGTACACGAGAACATGCGTGAAGATGGAACTGGATTTCAAAGAACAACTTGGGAAACTGGAGCAGGAGATAAATGACTACAAAACAGGTGGAACAAGGAAGAGGAGGAGGAGCAATGAATTCTTACATCCAGACAGTGAGTGAAATGTCTTTTCTTTAAATAGTGAATAGTGATATAATGGATTTTGTTGTGTCGATCGATAGCATTGGCCCTGGTCTCACAGAAACAGACATGTGTATACATTTTATGTCTGGGCATGAGGAACCAGTGCGAGGAAGTTTAGCTGAAATTGTATTGGAACAATAATTAATTTCAAACAATTTGACCAGTGACGTGCACAGGAGAGGGCTAAGGTTGCTCGTACAACTGCCTGTTTGCCCCCCTCAACTGAAGTTGTCCCTCTGAAGGAAATATATATAGTATATATTTTAAAAATAGTATTACGGCTGCAGAACTTCATGCATGCCGAGATAATATAATCGCGGAATATGCGATCAGGGGACGGTGGCGTGGCAGCGGCGGGTAGTGAGAGTTTAAAATTATATTGGCAAAATGTGCGATCAGGGGACGTGGCGTGGCAGCGGCAGTTAGTGAGAGTTTAAAATTATATTGGCAAAATTTGTGATCGGGGACAGGGGCGTGGCAGTGACGAAAATAAACGTGTTGCCCCTTTTTTCCAGGGCAGAGCAACTGCCCTCCAAAATTCCTGTGCACATCCCTGAATTTGACCTTTCTAAAGCAGTCTAATACTTGCAAAACTTAAGTGTAGTTCCAATCGTCCACATGGATTTATACATTTGTTGGGTGAATTAATGATGAATTGTGTAATTGTTTTAACCATTTCTCTCTCTTACAGTGGCTGAGACTTGCCAGGATGGAGCTGCAGGCGAGCCTCAGGATTCTGTTAAAAAGTGTGGTGCAGAAAATGAGGAACCTGAGAAGAGAATGCCAAGTGGGGCTGCAGAGCAAACTGAGATGTATGAGAAGATAGTGGAGGAACTCAAGCAGCAGCACAAAACAGAATCTGAGAAGATGGAACTGGATTTCAAAGAGGAACTTCGGAAACTGGAGCAGGAGATAAATGACTATAAAACGGGTGGAACAGTGAAGAGGAGTGCCAGCAGTGAATTATCGTCCCCAACCAGTGAGTGAAATGTATTTTCTCTAAATAATGATGATATAAAAGTGATATTTTTTCTTGAAGTCCATAGCAAGTGTTTTCTTGAAGTCCATAGCAAGTGTAGTTCCAATCGTCAACATGGATTTATACATTTGTTGGATGAATTAATGATGAATTGTGTAATCGATTGAACCATTTTTCTCTCTTACAGTGGCTGAGACTAGCCAGGGTGGAGCTGCAGTCCAGCATTTGACTTTAAATGAGCCATTTTGGGTCGTAATGATGGCCTTCTTCGGAGCTCTTGTGGGGGCAATTGTGGGGGCAACTGATGGGGTACAAGGATCGGCTGGTGGTGTGATATTTGGAAGTACTATTGGTGTCGTGTTGGCCATTTTATACATCAGATTAACCAGGTTTTTGTAAGGCAGTGGAAGAGTAGATTTTTTCGTTGAAGGTGGAGACAAAGATTCATCTTTTTCTTCTAAAACAACTGAAAAACCTAAAAAGCAGTAGGTTTAACGGTCTCACCTTGTTTGTCACCTAGTTTGGAGAGGGTCTTCATTCCGATCCTTCTCCATTGCTTGTTTGAGCCTTTGCACCTCTATTTTGTACTCCCGTTATAAGATGCAGATTCATTTCATGTCAAATGGAAGACCATAGCCCAATATCCATCATGTCGTTCCAACATCTTTTATAAAACAAATTACACTGTATTAGCTGGTCAAGGTTGTTGTGTTTATGCTGTTCTTCTGCAAGTAGTATATTTTGGTTTGATACATTTTTTATTTTCAATGTTATCAGACATTTTGCATTTGAAATACTTATACTAAGGCATAATTGTTAACAACAAAAAAATACTAATTTGGGAAATGATGTGATTTTCCGGGGGTTAAATACTTTTGCAGGCCACTGCACATATAAATGGGGTTCTGGTATTCAAGGCTAGACCCCAAATTCATTCAGGAGCACCAAGGAAAGTCTGGTGTGAATGAACTAAAGCCACCGTGTGGCGGGTTGGAGCATTGCGCTTATTGTCTGACTCATGCAGCAGGTTTGCTAAAAGGTAACGGACGGGTCATGGGGCATGAGATGAGACATGGATGGCACAACACATAAGAAAACTCCACTAGAGTTATCTTTTTTAAAGTGTCTCATAAGTGGGTTGGGACAAGCCAGTTTTGTTGGATTGTTTCAAAGCTTTCCAGCCATTTTTGTTAAATAGTTTTCATTGTTTTATAACATGGGGATTTCAGATGGCACAGAACCTGGCTTCTGACATCACAGTAACTCCACCCCCCTAAATGTGAATTTGTGTCTGGTCTGATGCACTTACATAACGGACAACCAGTGGATCATGAGGAGCAAATCACTGTATTTTCACAAAAAGTGATTAGAATGTTGGACAGCACCTTTAACCTGGCTGCTAGTTCTTCCAAGACAAAATGTCTTTGTGCGTTAATGAATGCCATTTGTTGCATGGATTCTAGGGATAGGACTTTTAAGGCAAACACCATTTAAAAATTCAGACGTGTTTGCAATATTTGTATTGTTTTATTGTACATTTATACCACACATTCAGTGGAAATGATTAAACAGCCAAAACGATACATTTTTGGAGTTATATTAACCTCATTCAAACGCTCCCTGGGAGAACCAAATGCTGCACAAAACAGTGGTAGCTGTCAAAAGCTGCTAGTCTGACACCATGGTTCTGGGGTGCTGCAGAAAGATACTATTGGTCTAACCAGCTGGCCTACTGAAAAAGATCAAATCATTTTCACTATAAACAAATCAATCAAATCTGATTTAAATAATCTTTAGAAATCTGTTCAAACCCATCTTTTTTATTCAGGAGTTATGTTCCCATACAGAAATATAACGGTGGTTGGTGCAACCAACCGACAGTTATGCTTTAGGGATTAATTTTTCAGTTGAAAATTGATTGATTGAATACAATGACTTGTGTAAAAGTTTTGAATAATCCTGTTGAACCTATCAATAAAATATCAGACAAATGTCAATTTTAAGTGTCACAGAATGTATTATTTATTTATTGTCAAATTCTGATAGTTTTGTGAAAGCATTTATAATCCCTTTTACGGCATAACTTGCCAAATGACATAACAATAGATGGGCCCTGTGAAAATGTTTAAGAGGCCAATCGCGCTATGAAAAGATATCCAGAGTTGCTCTTAACTATGGCAGTGGGGTTTGTTAACTTTAAAAACGTGTCATTTAAACATGAGACATGAATCGTATACGGTATAAATGGACTATTGGCCCGAAACACACATTGGTCATATCTTTACCAGGCTATTATAAAAACTTTTTAACAAATCACTTGTAATAGGCTATGTGAACACAGAAAGAGCTCAACACATTCTCATCTGGTAGTCTGTTAATATGGTTATTGGAACTAACCTAATTATAAAAGTTAAGACTAAATGTTCTATGTTTACCTGTTTCAGACCCAGACTGATTTGTGAAATAACCTTTTATGTGTTTTGACCATTTAAAGTGCTGAAGTCATTCAAACTTTAAATTAACAAATCTGATTGGTCTAGATAAGGTGTTACACATTTCAATTAACCTTTCAGACCCATACTGATTCCTCAAACCTTCACAAATCAATTAAGAGATTGCTCGTTTCTAGATGCTTCCACCTTTCCTTATTGCGGAATACACTGTTTTTGTCCAGGATACCAAGCAAGAACTTGTCATTCCTGGAATAAAGGAGTACACGTGTGGCAGCAATGTAAGTCTGAAGCTATTTCGATGTATGCTGTCAAATACACATTATAATAAAGTACTGTAGGCTTATCAGATCTGCATTATACCACGGCTTGGTTAAATTCCTTATTGTGCCACTTTCTTTTGGATGTCAATTCCATTTTGTGAATGTCAATAACAACTGCAGACCTATGAAGTACTTCCAGGCTGTCAATTTGAAGTTCAAGATTTTAGTAATAGTATGGTGTTTTGGTCTGAAACTAGCATGTTATCTTGCCAAGTTGCCTTGAAAAAAACACACTTAGTAAAATAACTTAAAGATACAGTGTGCAGTTTTTAGTGCCACTTAGTGGTAAGGTTGCCTATTGCAACCAATTGAATAGTGCTCTCTCACCCCTCCCTTACCAAGTGTGCATTCAAGGTAATTAATGATGACATTAGAATATATTATGAAATGTAATGTTACTCATTAAGCCACTCAGTATTGTATTGATATTTGTAGTACGTATCTATAGTTCTCGTATCTCATTATATATATACTCAGCTGGGCTTTTTTTTCTACACAAATGGATCAAGTAAAAAATAGGCACTGCACAGGGTCACACTGACACAGAGAAAAAAGTTACCTTTTTACCCATGGCCAGCTAAAACTAATAAACAAAGTCCATTTAGATTGGTAGGCTGAATTACCTGTCAAGCAGAAAACAGGCAACTCAGGCATCACTTTGAAAACCTTTCAGGCCACACCAAATGTGTATCTACGTTTTCTGCCATTGCATGTCCCAATTTAATTTTGATTCATGTTTTTGCTTCTCTGATGACGAGGATTCATGCTCCCTTGGCTTATCTTGTGATAATGATCCTCCATTTCACAAAATTCTCAAACTTCACCAGCAACTATTATTCCTCTTCTTTCTTCTTCTTCTTCTTCCGGCTAAGCTGCCACTCAGACATAAAATGCGCTCTGTAGAGCAAGTGTTTGTTTTGTTCGTTTTGGGCTACCATACGAACATGGAGGCACAACATGGCGGACTCTGTGATAGAGGACCCTCTCCAAATGAAGGTCTCATTCTAAGCTAACGAAAATGCAACAATTCATAGTTACAGGTGATTATAAACTAAACTACACACTGTACCTTTAACAAAATGAACCCAACGTAGCGTGTGATAGCCATAGTGGGATAATGGACTTCACAGGTGACAGAAAATAATGCACAAGATGGTGATGTGTCTGATAAGTAAAGTAATCTCAGTGGTGTTGTTAACAAAGACTGTAGTTTCATTTTAAATGCAATACACAACACAATAATGCACAGGGTTGAGAGGATAAGCCGCAGAGGAAGTCTACAGTTTGATCGCCCAAACAGTGAGTGTTTTCATTATTGTCAACATTTGAGTCATTTTCTCAGAGGAAACTATGAACTTAGAGCATTGGATGAATATTTGAATTATTAAATGTTTAAGTTAATAATTAACATTCAGTAGCTTAATGTTAAGACTTGAAGTCACTTTGGATACATTAGTATGAAAATTAATAAAATACCATGAAATTGAATTTGTATAAATTAAGTTTGGCATTAAAAAGAAAGTACATTTATTTGAGACTTCTGCAAGACACCATTAGCACCAATGGACACATTGCATGAAAAAAGACCTCTCTAGGTTGGGATATTGGGGGGAACTCTGTAAAATAATGAACATCTCCTGGGGAATCCTTTCTGCCATCAGCTTAGAACTGTGGTGTAAATCCATGTTAAATTCTCTAGATCTCCATGAATTTCCACCAAACTAGAAATTAACACGCAGTTTGCTTGTGTGTTTTTTCACATTCCCAGGAAACCCTTCTTTTCATGCAGTGACATTCTTGGTCACTTTGAGTAAACAGTACAAATTAGTGTAAAAGTGTAAAAAATCTGCTATCTAATGAAGCCCTCTGTCTCATGTTCTTTACCTCAGTGATTGGCGTCCTACTGCCTTACCTGATCAATGGAGCTGTTCTGATGCTGATCGTTGGCTTGGGGGCCCTACTTGGATCAATTGCTGGAGAGTTTGTATTTCATGGAGCCTGTTTAGGGGCTGTCTTTGGCATCATGGTTCTGGTACTTGGTAATGCTAGTTTCCGGGCCACACAGTCTGCCAGACGGTTTGGGCTTGGTGTAAGGTAAAAGATGAAATAATCAAGAAGTGACCAACAGTGCAAAGAAAATATAAGTAATAGTAAACTTTCACTTAGACAAACGTTGTTGTGAATACCATAAAGGAAAAATTGACATTTTAACAATATCATTATGAAGGGGTATCAGTACATGTGCTAAAACCCATACCCACAGTATGCCAGCGCTATAAGCACTTTTTTCAGCTTGTAAAATAACCTATTACTCTGACAATCTATCTGGTTTAATTGCTGCCACACTGTGGTTATTTTTTAATTTGTGCTCTGTCCCTATGCTTAAAATAGTGGTGTGTAGGGAGCATGTTGTGATGATGTTATGTGTTCTTAATATTGTAGTGTGCAGGGAGAATGTTGTGTTGATGTTGTGTTGATGTTGTGTGTTTTTTGTGATTAACGCAGTTGTCTGCAAGAATGCTTTGAGAATGCGAGATTGAGTATTGTTCAATTCTCAGTTTGTTCAGTTTGTGCTCTAATTTCAAATGTCTGTGGTTCTCCTCCTTTGTTAATGAGTATTTTTCTGTTTGTGAGCCAGTGTGTTTATGATTTGTGCCCTATTAGTGTCTGTAGTGTTGGTGTCTGGTCTACCCTTGATCTCTGTTGTGAGTCCATAAATAAATGCTCATGCCATCAATTCTGTATCAGTGTTTGACTGTTGTACCCGTTCGTAATAAACGGCATAGAGGCCAAATATATCACTGGCTCTGTGTGATTGCTACCTTGGTATCAGTGGGATTTAAAGATGACCACCCTCGAGAAGACGGTAGATCGGCTGGAGGCTGGGGTCACTGCTTAAAAGCATTATTCCAAGGCGTTTGCTAGATCACATGGGTGTGCCCCCAGCTCAGGAACATCAACCCTGGGGCAGCAAAGGCAGCCAGCGCCACATGACCAACACAGGAGGATGGAGGCGCACCACTGTCCTCCAGGACGATTGTTATCCTCAGCCATCACTTCCTCCCTCGCTCCCAAACAGTGGTCTGTAGAGCAGGCTACACCTTATACACCAAATAAGCGTTGATCCATTTAAATCATTTTTGTGCTAGGTACAGATTGTCTGAAATTAAAAAAAGATTTTAATTGAAGGACAAAAAAGTCTGTTATGTTATTGTTGGTCCTTTACTTGACTTGGTCCCCCTAGTTATGGTGGTCCCGAAACAACGGTCATGTCAATAACCTCAGGCTGAAGAGGGAGAAGAGCCCAGGGAGGCTCCCTAGGGAGAAGTTGTGATTGTACTGCTCTGCCAATGCACATACTCATGAAGCAGGACAGACGTGGGCTTGGAGTACTGTATGGCTACTAGCCTGTCAAAGGCCATATCATGCTCCTATGACAGCGCAAACGCACACACCAACACACGCAAGCAGACTTACAAATAAGCGGGTGCACACCACAAAAAAATGTATACAAGAGTGTTGTGTCTTATATTATGTAAGGCAGAGAAGGCTGAATTTCTCACCTGTGATGACTGGCCTTTTGTTCTGTGTGTGTGCGTGTGCGTGTGCGTGTGTGTGTGCGTGTGTGTTTGTGTGTAAGAGAGAGGGAGAAAGATGACAACCTGGATATGTTTGTTGATGGAGATGATCCTGTATCTCAGGCTGCTGGGTTTAGTTGAATCCAGCTCAACAGCCATGAGGATCCCCATGTGATCGCACAGCAGAAAGGTGTTGGAGATCAGGGGCCGTATTCACAAAGAATCTTAGGGCTAAAAGTAGCTCATAAGTGGCGAATTTAGGAGAAACTCCTAAAAATAATGGGCGTGTCAGTCTTAAATTAAGGACTCCTATTTTTTTTTACTAAGAGCAATTCACAAAATATTTTATCCCTAAAAGTAGCACCTAAGTCTAGGACAGCTTAAAACTCCTCGTGAGGACTCCTAAGTCACTAAGACCTATTCACAAAAAGTCTTAAAATGGCTGAAGCCAGACGTAAGGTGTTGGAGACAATGAACGACTCTGAATTGTTGAGAAGATATCGTTTAAACCGTGAAGGCATCAACATTTTACTAGAATTAGTGCGGGATGCAATCACGTCTCCAACTATCCGAAACAACCCAATCAGTCCGGAAATTAAATGTTTGATAACATTAAGATTTTTGGATTTTTCACAATCATGGATATTGTTGCGAAGTGGCCTGGATCTACTCACGATTCGCGCATTTTAATGGAGAGCGGTCTGCGCCTTTTTGAGCGGCACCATGTACCTGCTGAATGCCACTTGTTGGGTGACAGTGGTTATCCATGCAAGACATGGCTTTTGACACCCTTCCTCAATCCACAACCGGGAGCACAGTTGAACGACAACATGCAAGTATACGCATGAGGCCTATTTTGGTGACACAATACCTGTAGCCGCGACGGCTCTTTTAAAGTCCACTCCGCAATCTCCATCCTACATTGTGACTGGAGCGCATACCACCGCTTCTCGCAGTCATCGACAGAGCGACACACGGCAGGGAATGAAGCATTTATGTTAACACATATGTCCTCCCATGCCTCACGCATAGTTTGCAGGGTGCTTTAATTATTACTTCTTTGATTTCATGCAATTTCCGTGTTTTTTTCGGCAATTTCTCTTTCTCTTAACGTGCAAAGCGTCATTCTCGTTGGATGCACAAACTTCATCATGCGTGTGCATTCTGCTAAGTGCACTGTCCATAACTATTTAATATGACTTTATTTGAAGCCTAGGTTATTCTCTTATTTTCTGTTGATTTAGTGGGATCGTTAGGGGGATGTTAGGACTGAGTTTTGAATGAGAGCGCCTGTCAGCAACCAATCACCGTGCGCACCACTTCTAAACTCGTGCATGAGGATCGACGTCATCCATAGCAACGGAGTTTTTATCTTAAGCTTAGGAGTTGGTTTTATCCTTAGTATGAGTAGGTCTCAGAGCCGTTGTGAATCACTTTTAAGAAATTACTCCTACGTAAAAGGTTTTACCGCGAGTTAGGAGCACTCCTAGTGGTAAGATAAAAGGCTTTGTGAATACGGCCCCAGGTCTCATTCAACCAGGCAAACCTCTCCGGACCTGCAGGGGGCAGCAAAGTCATGCAAATCAAACTAACTCACCTCAAGTAGATCTGTGGCAATTGATGCCAATACTTGAAAGATGACTCTGTACACCCAAGGGTGCATGTGATGCTTTTGAGCCAGAAATAATCGTTCTTATAAAACACTCATAATGAAAGAACTCATAATGATGATGATTGATAGATAGATCAATGGCAGAAGTTCAATAACTTCATCTTCAACAGTCAAGTACAAAAAACTGGTACAGATTGTTTTGTGCATGAACTGTCAATCTAGAAATACAGAAATGCTGAAATGTTACTGCAGGAATGCAGCGGCATTGCAAAAGTATATGAGCCAAAGACTGTAGTAGCAGAGAATGACATTTGGGACATAACTCCAGAAACATGGCGCACTATACTGAAAGGAACTGGAGAAAATAAGTGTGGACAACAGCTTTTCTGCTGCTTGAATAGCATTTCTCCTTTGGTGTGTGTGTGTGTGTGTGTGTGTGTGTGTGTGTGTGTGTGTGTGTGTGTGTGTGTGTGTGTGTGTGTGTGTGTGTGTGTGTGTGTGTGTGTGTGTGTGTGTGTGTGTGTGTGTGGTGTGTGTGGTGTGTGTGTGTGTGTGTGTGTGGTGTATGTGTGTGTGTTTGTGTGTGTGTGTGGGTGTGTGGGTGTGTGTGTGTGGTGTGGTGTGTGTGTGTGTGTGGGTGTGTGTGAGAGAGACTAACCTCCTTTCACGAGGTAAAAACTCCCCTGATTGGTCAGCAGCACCAACATACAGCTGTAGTTACAGCTCAGCACATCAGTCACCACCTCCGCTTACAGATAGAAGATTTTCTCAAAGGTAAAAGTCTGAGGATGACCATACTTAAGCACACACACATACATGTATAAAAACACACAAAACAACACACACACACCAACACACACTAACACACAAACACAAACACACAAAACAACATACACATACACGCACACACACACACAAAACAACATACAAACACACACACACACAAAACAACATCCATTTCAGAAGAGATCATCTGAAATATGGGGGGGGCTACTTGGGACTGTAAGGCAACTTACAGCTTGTCATGATTCCATTCATTTTTCATGTCCTTCATGGCCTACATATGGCCACATGCACATTCTTTGTACCTCAGAGCCATAGAAGATGACATGGTTGTCCCCCAGGAAGATGCCGTTTGGTTAAAAGAGTGTCGTCGCTGGGGAGAACTTGGTCTTGTGGCTCTTGTGGTCTTGGTCTTCTGGATGGTAAATACAGACAACAGGGTTAAGACACACCAAACAAACCCACGCATGACATGCCATTAAGCATGACACACTGAGGGAACTGTGTGTGGTTACATCCTGGAGAAGATGTTCTCCAAAGGTAGTTCCACAGTTCAATGCTGCATGCTTGAGTTGTAATGTGACTTTAGCATTAGACAGCATTGATGACCAATTTTGTCAGTGCACACGGTTCATTTCTCATCCATTTCTCTTCAATCGCTTATTGCTGACTTTTACATGCAAATAAAGAGTCATTTTTTTTTATGTATGCACATTCCTGTATGACATTAAGATGACATTAATGTATTGGTTCACAACAGATTTATCAATATGGTTAGATCACAGGGGACAAATGGCAGGTGATTAGAGCACAGGAATTCACTCTCAGTGTTTAATTTAACTTGTTTTTAATTTAAAACATGTCACAATTAAACGTACATGTTTTAGATAATCTCAATATAAATTGTACGGCTAGCAAGAACCACACTCTATTTTTTAGAATTGCATCCAAAACACACATCTACAGAAAAAAGCCACACTCTAACCTCAAAGTCACAGAAAGCTCCCAGCTCTTTCCCATCTCCTTCGTTTGAGATCAGGCTACACAGAACAGCACACAATAAGTCATCTGTAATACTTAATTTGCGTCAACATGTGTTCCATTATTTCACCGGCTATGGTCACAACTGACATTAGAGAGACTTTTTTGTTTTGTTTTTGTTTTCATTATTATTCAGTTTTAACGCAACAGTTCTTGACATGCATCAAAAAAAATGAATCGGTCAAAAATAGCTGGGGGAGGGATGTGGAATATCCTTATGCATTCACTGATGGGTGAAAATGTACGGAAGTGCCTTGACATATGCAGTAGAGTAATTTAATAGGTTGACATATTGTAAAGGAACCAGTGAACCACCTAAAGAGACTAAAACTGATAAGAATGATAATAGTAACAAAATACAAAATGTTCTTAATAAAAAACTAAATAAATGTTTACCCATTCTAGCTTAATCGTGTTAAATTTCAGGTACACAATTAGATTATTTTTTTTAAATCTAAAAACATAAAAATCTTATCATAAGAGTTAAACCTATATATGTCATATTCTTATTGTTAGCTATGAACATGACACAATAGTAGCCTAGTGTCCTCACACATAAAATACCTTTACCAATCCTAGAAGGCCAGATTGGTGCTGTCTCACACAGACAAGTTCAAGAATGCTAAAAAAAAAAAAAAAAAAACTGCACCTTACATACACACACATACATACAGTACATAGCCTACATACATAAATACAGGACATACAGTACATAGCCTACATACATAAATACAGGACATACAGTACATAGCCTACATACATAAATACAGGACATACAGTACATAGCCTACATACATAACTACATACATACAGTACATAGCCTACATACATAAATACATACATACAGTACATAGCCTACATACATAAATACAGGACATACAGTACATAGCCTACATACATAAATACAGGACATACAGTACATAGCCTACATACATAAATACAGGACATACAGTACATAGCCTACATACATAAATACATGCATACAGTACATAGCCTACATACATAAATACATACATACAGTACATAGCCTACATACATAAATACATACATACAGTACATAGCCTACATACATAAATACAGTACCTACCTACATATCCTCCATAGCAGTGGTTTTTAGTTTTTCTCTATGGGCCTCCTTTGCATGTCTTCAATCTTACCCTGCTTAAAAGGCTAGAACTCGTCATGAACATCTAATCAAGGGCATTATAATTATACTGATCTCAATCAGACGTGCTTTCAGCAGCAGATGGAGAACCACTGGTGTATAGGGCCAGTACTTATGGACCTTTGCTGTGTTTTTTTTTTGTGTTGTGCACATGCTTTATTGCACTGTTGTTAATATTGTATTATTATGTTTTGAAATATGTCTTGTAAGTCGCTTTGGACAAAAGTGATGCCAAATACCTTAAATTTACTAACTTGATTTTGTGCAGCTATATTGTAATACTATCACCCTGTATCCTAAATAAGAATGGCGTATTGACTGTTTATATTGTTAGCAAAGAGGCTAACAATGCTGATTCCCACCTTATTTGTGCAAGAACGCGCAATATCAAAGAAGCAGGTTAAACAATTATGCATATTGGTCCATTTGAGTTGAATGCATGGCCCATTTTACCTGATAAGCACCGTGTTGGCTCAGAAGGGGCCATTCCTCCACACTGCACTTACCTGGAACTCTGAGGAACCAATGTAAGAATGCTCTTCATAGACTACAGCTCAGTAATCAATACCATCATCCCTGACATACTATTCAGCAAACCAACTGCATAGGCCTCTCCCCCTCCATCTGCACCTGGATAATAAAAGACTTTCTCTCAAACTGAAAATCGGCCCCCACCTCTCCTCCACCATCACACTCAGCACTGGCTCTCCACGAGGCGGTGTGTTGAGCCCACTACTAGCTATACTCCGTGAACATTCATGACTGTACAAGGACCTATCCAACCAAAACCATGAATCACATTTGCCATCTTAGTCACCTTACACATGTGCATAAACAAAACTGTTGCTGTATTTATTGTAAAGCACCTCAGGGAAGACCTGTTGCTGTATTTAGTGTTCCTCAGGGAAGATCTCTAATCTATACCACCGCACTTTGTTAAACTCTTAATATATATTTTTGTTTAGCCAGTTGTACTATTGCTGTGTTATATGTTGTCCCTCGTCGCACCAAAGGGAGCAGCACTCCAAATGTCGTTGTATGCTACAATGACAATAAAGGCTTTTCTTTCTTTCTTTCAATACATTAACAGCTCTTGAGATGAGAACATTCAATTGTTCTTCCCATTTACAAGATAGAATCGTAAAAGCGTTTTGTGTGCGTTTTTTCAATGCTGAAATTACCAGTGACCGTGGGCGATACAAAACTCTTAATAGTTCTCGTTTAAACATGAGCCTACTGGACGCGTTTTGATTTTAACATTTAGCTAAACCGTTAAACTGATGATAAATTAAAAAAAAATGCTGAAAACGGTTATGTCATAATTGGCTCATCCGCCACCGCGCGCGCTGCGTAGAACGCTGGTTGCGACGTTAAAAATTCGAGTCACAAATGCATTTGTTGAGGTCATACAGCCTGCGTCACTGACGGACAATTCCAAGTTCCAATTCCAGACTAGTTACACAAACATGTCAAATGAAAATCTGTAACCCAGAGCAAGTCAGAGAAATTGCAGCATCAATTCAGATTAACAGAATGGAGAGCAAAAATGGAGATCGAAACAGGGAGAAGAGATTGCAGCCCCTAGACAGAGACTTCTTCATGGAGAAGTTTGAAGAGCTGACTAGAGCATTGACCCAGGTCAGGGACAAGGTCTGCAACCTGGAGAAAAAGCTAGAGGCAGGACAGATCAGCAGCATGAGAGACAGGAACTTATCAATGCAGCAAGAACACATGAATGAATTAGTGAGTGATGAGGAGAGTGCTGATAATGTGAGTAGATGGATTCCACTGAAGAATCGTCAGGTAGTTGCAACAAACAAAGATAAGAGAATGAAGAGAGATGGAGAGAAGACACGGCAGCTTAAACTGGAGCTACTGATGGTTGAGCTGCGAGAAGTAGGGAGAGCAAGCTATCCATCCGAGGAAGAGAGAAGAAAGGACCTCATACGAATTGTGAACCAGGAGATGGAGATTCGTTTCCTCCAAGAGAGATACAGGGCTGCCAATGAGAGCATGCTGGAGCCAGAGAATGAGGAGGCGGAAGGAATGCCCAATATTGTGGAAAAGGGCTCTTTGAAAATGGTGGGAAATAGAGAAATAGGACAGAAAGACATCCCAATGGCAAAGAAGGGGAGAAAAACTTCAAAGATAACACAAATGGAGATGGAGAGTCACATGCAGAGCAAAGACGTGAGGAGACAGAAGGATGGAGAAGTGGAGATACAGCAGGAGCTCCTGCAGGCTGAATCGCGCGAGAGAGGGAGGAAGAGCCACGTGTCGGAGGACCAGAGAGGGATCAAGCCTTTAAAAGTGATGAGACAGGATGTGGAGATTCAGCCTCCACAAGATGGATGCAAGGCTGTCCCCAAGAAGGCTGAGGGAGGAGGGGAGCTCAGAGACGGCAACCGAGTGGAGAAGAGGCTCAAGACCACAACAACCGAAAGGAGAGAATTGAAGCCACTCAGAAAGATACAGGAGCTGAATGAGAGTGCAGGGACTATGAAGATAGAGCAAGAGCCGACGAAAAGCATTACTGAGGCACAGACAAATGAGACAAAGCCCAAACAGGAGAGCGAGAAGGATGTGAGGAAAGTGAGAAAAGAAAGAAAGTGTAGGAAGGAACAGCCTGATGAGAAGCTTGGAGAGAATATAAAACAGGACAAAGAACAGAACAGAAAGAAAGCAATGGATGAACGTGGGAATTTGAAAAACCAGACTCAGACTAACGGAAAAGTGGTTGTGGAGAAGAGGGTGCTGAAGGTGCATGGAAGTGTTCAGCTTCAGGAACATGATGTGGTGCTAGTGGGACAGGTGAGCAAAGGGAAGGTGCTCAAACCACTAAGAGTAGACCCCCTAAAGGTGACCCAGGAGAAACCACTAGAAGTAGACCCCCCAAAAGTGACAGAGGAGAAAAAGAATGCTGTGGCACAAATGCAAGAGGGAACTCTGGGAGCATATGTGCCTTTGAAAGAAACACAGAAGGAGACTAGAAAGAAGCAGGCCATGTTAACACTGAGCCATCAGATCAACACACGGCAAGAAGTGACAAGGGATCAGGAGAACCTGAAAGAGTACAAGACACTTCAGCAGCCAGAGACTGAGGTGATGATGGAAAGAAGAAAGAAGGTGGAGAATCAAAAGAAACGGAAAGAACAGGAGCCACAGCCAATCACTGAGGAGAAAAATACACCAGCTGTCAAAAGGGGAACAATTAAGACTAATGACAGTCTGTTCCTTGAAGTGGATATGCTTTTGAAAGATATGGATGTGGGAAGTGAGAGAGAGGTTAAGGTAATGCCGACCAGGGAGGCTAAAAAACAAGGAAGAGAGAGTACTGAGGGGGTGCCAAAGGAAATAAAGAATGAGGATCAATCAAGACAATCAAGAGAACTGGGAAAACTAGTGACTGGGGGTAAAATGGAAAATGTTAGATTAAAGAATGAGAAAAATGATGACCTATTCTTAGAGGTGGAAATGCATCTGAAAGACATGGAGGAGGAGAATGACAGCAGTAAGGCCAGAGTGAGGCTGACCAAGACAACTGACAAAGAGGGGAAAAAGCGAGACAACGCTAAGTTGGTTAATGTGCCGAGTAAACATGATGATACAAATCCACAGGTGCCTGAGGTCAAAATGGGACAGCCTAAGCCAAAATGGCTGGAGGGATGGGGTGAGGCAAGGACGACGGAG
Source organism: Sprattus sprattus (assembly GCF_963457725.1). Classification (NCBI taxonomy): domain Eukaryota; kingdom Metazoa; phylum Chordata; class Actinopteri; order Clupeiformes; family Clupeidae; genus Sprattus; species Sprattus sprattus. Next base: position 37,676,451 of record NC_137920.1, read on the forward strand.
GAGTGCAAGTCAAACAGTCAATGGAAAATGTCCCCACTGGAAACTGATGACACAGTGTTTACCAATCTGCAGAGACAGAGAAAGGAGGGAAGGCGAAGAGCATCCATTGAAGTAGGTGACCAGAACAGTGTCTTGTGGTTTGAGAAAGCCATTGATGTAACAGACACTCAAGAACTCCAACCACAAAAAGACAAACAAGAAGAGATGGAAGCAGGAAAAATGCATGTAGAGGTGAGAGAAATGGATTTTAGGAGACAAGACCAGGCAGAAAAACTGAAAGAGGAGGAGAGAAACAGGGAGGAAGAGAGACTGAAAGAGGAGGAGAGAAACAGGGAGGAAGAGAGACTGAAAGAGGAGGAGAGAAACAGGGAGGAAGAGAGACTGAAAGAGGAGGAGAGAAACATGGAGGAGGAGAGACTGAAAGAGGAGGAGATGCTGAGGAGTGCACAGAGAGTCCGAGAGAGGGATGATGACATGACAACGTTTTTGGATGAAATGGACGTGAGACGTAAAGAGAAGGAGAAGAAGCAAGAGGAGAGACAAAGAAAAGTTGACGAGGCCAATAGGATCTGGAGTCCTCTACCAGTGGGATCAGATGACTCCTACATCAGTGAGACCGTGGGAGCTGAAAGAACACAGCGGAAAGGAGGAGAGAAGAAAAAAGTCAGATTTCAGATCAAGCTGAGCAACACCAAGTGGTGGCTGAACGAGGATGATGCGCAGACGTCTTGAGCAGCACAGGGAGCACATGGGGAATAAGGAGGGGAAGAACTGCAGATGACTTGCCTGTGTATATTTAAAATTAAAGTTTACAATTTCCATTCACATCTAATTTTATAATTAAAAACATAAAATTATAAAACTGCACAGCAGTCTGAATTTTCATTTCCTCTTTTGATTCAAGTCCAAGTTAGAGCAGTCAAACATTGCCTTAAAAACTCACCTTGAATGGATGAAGAATGAAATTATGACCACATTAATTAAAAAACTCTTTATTATGTATTGATAATTAAGACCAACCTATAACTCACAACCATCTTTATAAATATGACTATTGCTGCACTGGAACAACCTGGGTCATTTTACAGAGTTGATAGAATTTAAGATTACAATTTAATTCACAGCTTAACATAACAAGTAAGTTAGATGATAGCCTTGCCCTGCTGAAAGTGTAAACCAACAACGCTACTATGAGCAACAGGTGAATATAAAAGTACTGCTATGCAGTATCCACAAGAGGGTAGCCTATAGTCGTAAAAGAGAAGCAGTTTGAGCTTAGGGTTGTGAAGAGCCCAAATCATAGCTTTGCAAACAGATACAGTGCAATTGCTGTCGTTGACCAGCAGACAACCTAGCAATACCACACTGCATGAAGATGTTGTGAGTGCACCCAAGAACTGTCGGTTTCAATAGGTCCGTGCGTGCGTTTTGACGTCATGAAGAGACCAAAGTTATCCTGTTCCGCTCAAGATGGCGGCGCAGCGGAGGAATCTGATGCAGAGCGTAAGAAATAGTTTGAGCAATATTTCTCTGTGATTTTTGCGTGAACATGGCATAGTTAACCAGCTGAATAGATGACAGTTTGATTATCATATAGAACCATGCATGATTTTCGATATATGAACGAACCAGATTTGCTAATACGTGCTTTGCATCACAACAGTGCCTCTAAAATGAGTTCCAACATAGCTAGGATTGTTGCCCGTTTAGCTTACTTTAGTTTGTCAGTCTTAACAGTCATTATTTCAGTCGTATCTTTTCTACTGTGCAAAATGTGTATTTGAACAAATCAATATGTAGGAGATTCAATATTTACTGTAGTGCTCCGACACAAGATGGTCTGAAGTCTAGTAAGCTACCAAGCAACTTGTGCTGTTATTGTAGCTAACATTAGCTGTTCAATTATGGGTTAAATTGGCTACTTTGCTAGCTGTTAAGCTCACACCTTTAACATTAACTTGTGCCTTAAGTATTACCGTAAGCCCAAGACAAACAATGCATTCTTCACGGTCTCGAGTTTCTCGAGTGTTGTACAGATGGGTGCATATGTTTTACATTACATGAGCATGGCATAGGCTATGCACCAAGTGAAACGCTAGCTTGACAGTCATCGCATTTCATTATTGTTGTTGCAGGTCAGCAAACATTTAACAGTGAGCTGCAATTGTACGATACAGTGTTGCTAGCTACCTCCAAAGAAAAAAATCCCTTTACAATATGTTACTTTACTAATGCATACACATCAGTTAGCCACTCCTGTGGTAGATCTACGGTGATGCAGTCTTTTTTCCTTTTAGCATCAGAGTTGGACTGACGACCTGCCCCTCTGCCAGCTGTGTGGCGTGGGCAATTCACCAAACTGTGTGTACGGACAGGATGGCAAGGGCGCCCAGAGCCACCCATATGAGGATGGTCATTTCCGGTTCAGGTAATCGTTTTATTTGATGAGAGGGGATCTCAGAAATCGGGTATTGTAATCACAGGCACATCTCTAGATCGTAGTCGTGTTCTAACATCTTCTCAAACTACTGCTTTCCGTAATACCTCCTTTGGTTAGTGGCGATATTGTCTACTGACAGTTGGTCGTTGAATAGTGTATGAGAGCCAAATTTGCATATTTTCATTTTCATATGTCAGCAGACCTTACAAAGCTTGAGATGTGAAACCTGTGGCATGTCAACAATGTTATAAGTGCTCTCTTCTATGGAAAAGCCGTTGCTGTTACATGCAGGTGTTTGTTTGAGTTTCAGTGAAGTGCCGCTCATTTGTGTCTGTTCCCAGCACCCGTGGGTGTTCAGGGTTTCCTTATCGACTCTCATGAGACTGTCATCTCCTCATGAGTTACTTTCCTCCTATGAATACCTGGTTCCTGAAAGTCCCAGCTGCTGCACTGACTGTGGGTTTGAATGCCAGGTGCAAGACTTACTGCTTGATAGTTGCAGCCACATGCGTTTTGCTTTATTTTAGTACAACCCGAATTCCGGAAAAGTTGGGACGTTTTTTAAATTTGAATAAAATGAAAACTATATGACTTTCAAATCACATGAGCCAATATTTTGTTCAAGCAAAACACATGTTTAAACAGAGAAATTTTACAATTTTATGCACAAAATGAGCTAATTTCAAATTTGGTTCCTGCTACAGGTCTCAAAATAGTTGGGACAGGGGCATGTTTACCATGGTGTAACATCTCCTCTTCTTTTTAAAACAGTTTGAAGACGTCCAGGCATCGAGGTTATGAGTGTCTGGAGCTTTGGTGTTGGAATTTGGTCCCATTCTTGCCTTATATAGGTTTCCAGCTGCTGAAGTGTTCGTGGTCATCTTTGACGTATTTTTTTCGTTTAATGATGCGCCACATGTTATCTAGGTGAAAGATCTGGAACTGCATGCAGGCCAATTCAGCACCCAAACTCTTCCACGATGAAGCCATGCTGTTGTAATAGCATATGTGGTTTTGCATTGTCCTGCTGAACTTCACAAGGCCTTCCCTGAAATAGACGTCGTCTGGAGGGGAGCATATGTTGCCCTTAAACCTTTATATACCTTTCAGCATTTATAGTGCCTTTCAAAACATGCAAGCTGCCCATACCGTATGCACTTATGCACCCCTATACCATCAGAGGTGCTGGCTTTTGAACTGAACGCTGACAACACGATGGAAGGTCTCCCTCCTCTTTTGCCAGGAGGACACGGCGTCCATAATTTCCAACAGGAATGTCAAATGTGGACTCGTTGGACCATAGAACACTGTTCCACTTTGAAATAGTCCATTTTAAATGGGCCTTGGCCCACAGAACAAGAAGGCCCTTCTGGACCATGTTCACAAATGGCTTACTTTTTGCATGATAGAGCGTTAGTTGGCGTTTGCAGATGGCACGGCTGATTGTGTTTACCGACAGTGGTTTCTGGAAGTATTACTGGGTCCATTTAGTAATGTCAGTGACACAATCATGCCCATGAGTGATGCAGTGTCGTCTGAGGGCCCGAAGACCACGGGCATCCAATAAAGGTCTTCGGCCTTGTCCCTTACGCACAGTGATTTCTCCAGTTTCTCTGAATCTTTTGATGATGTTATGCACTGTAGATGATGAGATTTGCAAAGCCTTTGCAATTTGACGTTGACAAACATTGTTTTTAAAGTATTCCACAATCTTTTTACGCACTCTTACATCGATTGGAGAGCCTTTGCCCATCTTTACTTCTGAGAGACCCTGCCTCTCTAAGACATCCCTTTTAAAGCGTATCATATTACAAACCTGGGGCCGTATTCACAAAGCCTTTTATCTTACCACTAGGAGTGCTCCTAACTCGCGCTAAAACCTTTTATGTAGGAGTAATTTCTTAAAAGTGATTCACAACGGCTCTGAGACCTACTCATACTAAGGATAATACCAACTCCCAAGCTTAAGATAAAAACTCCGTTGCTATGGATGACGTCGCTTCTCATGCACGAGTTTAGAAGGGGTGAGGATGGTGATTGGTTGTTGACAGGCTCTCTCATTAAAAACTCATTCGTGACGTCTCTCTAACAATCCCACTATATCGACTGAAAATAAGAGAATAACCTAGGCTTCAAATTAAGTCATATTAAATAATTATGGACAGTGCAGTTAGCAGAATGCACACGCATGATGACAAGTTTGTGCATCCAACGGGAATGACACTTTGCACGTTAAGAGAAATATAAAGCGATCAATATAAAATATGGCAATTGCATGTAATCAAGGCAGTAATAATTAAAGCACCCAGCAAACTGTAAGGCTATTATATTTCCAGCCCTTGACCACTTCAAATATCAGCACATGCGGCCCTTTAAGCCCTCCAATCTTAATTGATCAAAGCGAAACGAACGTGAAACGTATAGCCTAAGCGAAAGCCTACTGGTCCCAGGACCAATAGCCACTGTTACCCCAGCGGCATCCAGCTGGTAAGTTCTCAAAAACCTGCTGCAGACCGCTCTCCGTTGAAATGCACAAGTCATCGGTACATCCAACTGTTGGATGATGTGGGGTCTACAGTGCGTTGATAGTTTGATGAATTAAACGGCTGAATGATGTTTTAAGCGAAGCCAAATAGGCTATCTTTATGTTTCCAAACATTTCACTTCGGGACACATCGTTGTTTAAAGGCGTCATTGCATCCCGCGCTAATTCTACGACAATATCAATACCTTCACGGTTTAAGCAATGTCTTTTATCAATTCCATGTCGGCTGCAGCCATCTTACGATTTTTTGTGAATAGGTCTTAGTGACTTAGGAGTCCTCATGAGGAGTTTTAAGCTGTCCTAGACTTAGGTGCTACTTTTAGGGATAAAATATTTTGTGAATTGCTCTTAGTAAAAAAAAATTAGGAGTCCTACATTTAAGACTGACACGCCCATTATTTTTAGGAGTTTCTCCTAAATTCGCCACTTATGACCTACTTTTAGCCCTAAGATTCTTTGTGAATACGGCCCCTGATATCAATGAACTTAATTAGTTGCCAAATGTTCTCCCAGCTGAATCTTCTTATTTTTTTTTGCTTTTTCAGCCATTTGTTGCCCCCGTCCCAACTTTTTTGAGACCTGTAGCAGGAATAAAATTTGAAATGACCTCACTTAGTGGATAAAAGTGTAAAATGTGTCAGTTTAAACATTTGTTATGTTATCTATGTTCTATTGTGAATAACATATTGGCTCATGTGATTTGAAAGTCTTTTAGTTTTCATTTTATTCAAATTTAAAAAACGTCCCAACTTTTCCGGAATTCGGGTTGTAGATTGAAATGACAAAATAAGGCTGTGTTGCTAATTCAGTAATTGCTGCTCATTCAGAATTATAAAAATCAAACGTATTCAGAAGAATACATTCTGAAGGTGTTTCATAAGGTATTTTAGGGCAAACCATTATGCAACAGTCAACACACATCAATGAACAGAACATTTTAGATCTAAAAGTATCAGAATACATTTGGTAGTTGTTAGCCCTTGTTATCAGGATTTTGAAGCTTTAGCTTCTTACAGGGGGCTCAGCTATGTCCTGATATTCTCTTGGCACATTTGTTTATTTTCAATAGAACAGCAAATCATATAATTTTGTAAAATCAATAATAGCCGGTTGTACCAGTGTGGGTCTATTAATTGGAATTAGGCGGCTGTGATGTGTTAAGTAACAGGTAATTCGATAGTTTAAAGGCTACTGAGCTCACAGATTTGATGAGCTCAACCTTTGTCAACTAAATGTAGGTACAGTCCACTCAATTGGTGAGTTCACATATAAGTACTTGGTTTGCATTCTTGTAAATTTTGTATGACGAGTTAGGATTAACCTATATCTGCGAAACATTTTTTCAGACAATCTTTAAAATACGACAGGTGACTAATGTCAGACCTAGACATGTGGTGTTAGGGTTTTCTTGCTCCATTTAGCCTTTTTACTGCCCATCATTTATCCGTTTTGTATTCAAAAGGCAGATAATCTTATGCATGTTTTATCCCCCCCCCCCTCTCTGTCTGATCAGAAGTGAAGACTGCTCCCTCTATGGGGTGTTTAATGGCTACGATGGCAGCAGGGTGGCCAACTTCATGTCTCAGTGCCTGACTGCGGAGCTCTTACTGGGCCAGCTCAACTCCACACACTCTGACGCAGACGTCCGACGGATACTCTCCCAGGTGTGCCACTTCTGTCCACTAGGTGAACTATTACAGGGTTGGCTCCTAGGAGGCAAACTCGGGAAATATTGGGCAATAGTGTCATTATCCTAATTGTTGTTTTGCTGGGGTTTGCACAGGTGTTGTCTAAGCTATTCAGTTCCTTGCCATACTGTTATACTCTAGGTCAGTCTTCTATTCATAGTTTTCTTAATACTTCCACTTCCCAAGCAATATGGTGTGCCAATGAGAGACCTTTTCAAGTTTGTCCAGGGTCTGACTAGTTTGTTTTAAGATGAATATTTATAAAATATAGTGAATGTATATTTATAATTTAGGTTGAAAGCCATTATCTGTGATTGAGTAAGCAAACTGGAAACATAGTGTAGTTGACAGCACATAGGGATGAGAGGTAATTAATTGTGTTTGTTGATCGGCTGTTGGCTGACAATTTTTAAAATCTTTAGGTTTTTTTAGTTTGATGCAGAATCCCAACACTTATTCACGCTCTTTTCAAACAGATCAGTGATTTTGATTGGATATGAGAGGTGGTAAAGAACATTGGGCCTCATTCTCGTTCGTTTTCTGAACTTCTTCTGAAATGTTACTTACGCGACTTCGTAAAAACAACGTAAGGGAAACGCTTCCGCTGCATTCCCGCATGCTTGAAAATGCGTTCATAAACAGCCGAAGTCTTCTCAGCTGTGTTCCTCCGGATTAGTTTCTTAACTTGATGCACGTTCTCGTGAAAGTGGATTTGCATACATACATGCCCCGCCAGCTCCATATTAGGGCACGCAACCGTAGAAACGTTTGCTGTCGGAATCTCCCGAATCCACGAAAGCACCTTGCGAGTCATGTCTAAGCGTAAAGCAAGCAAAGAGCGCAGATTTAACTTAACCGGTGCAGACATGGAGGTACTGCAGGATGTGTCCATTCTATTCCACTATGGCTATTTAAACGCAATTGGGTTTAGTGTGTATTTATTTATTCACTTACATGTGCAGTGTTCGTGTACATTTATATTCACATTCAGTCATTTAGCAGACGCCTTTGTCCAAAGCGACGTACAAGGGAGAGAACAGTCAAGCTACGAGCAATAGAGACCTAGTGTAACAATAAATACTACTTTACATAAGAAATAGAAAAACGAGGCAGTTCATTCCACCAACGTGGATCTACAAATGAGAATAGTCTGGATTAGCATTCTGGTGTAGTCCTTTTATTTATTTAATGACATCACGATGCCTCGTAGAATCATGACTATAAATGTGAAACGTAATTGTTAATTATACAAATATTTTCGTATTTATTATTATTATTATTATTATTATTATAATTATTTTAATCCGATGATGTCTGTAGAGTTGACGTGAACGCAATCACCAATGGTTTCTCACAAATTCAGCCATTAACCCAGTTTTTAAAAATGCGATTCCTCAAATAACTACAAGATGGCCACAACGGCCAAGTTACGACTGCTATTTCACGTTCTGAAAGTCTTCTGAAGTTCAGAAGAAATCCCAGATGAGAACTGGGAGAATGGCCTTTCCTAAATCCACCGAAGTGGAGATCAGAAGAAAGTCCTTCTCAAAGTCTTCTCAACTGCTTTCGAGAATGAGGCCCATTGTATATATAGACTTTTACTTTGACACTGAAAGTAGACCCTTTTAATCATGTTAAACTGTGCTGCTGTACTGGTAGCAATGGATGGCAAATAGAATATCTGTCCTGAAATGAAGCAGAGGGATCGGTGTAAAACATTTACAGTTACTAAGCTGTGGGCTTTCTTTTCTAAAAAAAAAAAAGATTTTCAGTTTTTTTTTTAAGAGTTTCCAAAAAAAAAAAACCCACTGGGCTAGTGTAGACAGCCCGCACCTAATGTCACTGAAAAGGAAACCGATTGGTTACCTGACTGTAACCGCCAATAGAACGTGTTAGTGTAACACATGGAAATACGACTCTTTCAGTAAAACAGTCCTCAGGGTTTGAAGAAATGTCTAACTGATCCGTGAACAAGAGAGCGTGACACTCTGAGGCTCAACCTAGGCCTCCTACAACACGTGAACCCCAGCACACACACTCTAGGGCTCAACCTAGACCTCCTACAACACGTGAACCCCAGCACACACACTCTGGGGCTCAACCTAGACCTCCTACAACAAGTGAACCCCAGCACACACACTCTGGGGCTCAACCTAGACCTCCTACAACACGTGAACCCCAGCACACACACTCTGAGGCTCAACCTAGACCTCCTACAACACGTGAACCCCAGCACACACACTCTCATAGGCATTAGGTCCATGTGGAATATTCTCATGCGTTTAGTGGTGTTGATCGTTTCGGGTAGCATTTCATACAGCATATTAGTGCCCCTGTGTTCATAAACAATATGTTGCCCACTCATCTATTGATGAGCATGGAAGTTTGACTCCTCACTTGTACAGTGTGCGGTCTTTAATGGCTCAGGGAATTAACAGAGCATGTCCGTGTCTCTGGCAGAGAGGCTGATTTGATGTTACTTGTGTCGCAGGCCTTTGATGCCGTAGAGAAGAGTTACTTTGAAACCATTGGGGACGCACTGGCCGAGAAGGCCAACCTGCAGTCCCAGCTCCCCGAGGTAAGGATGAGCATGCAGCAGTAGGCAGACACACTTACACCAGGGACAAATTACACATATTCATGAATGTTGTGCTCCAGTGATTTTGGCTTTGGCTTATTAAAAGTAATAACGAATATAGAAGACTCAAATTACTGTGCGTATATCCGCTCTCTAACAGTAATTGCAAAAGAGAGAGAAGTATTCATGCACACAATTACGATTTTTTTTATGCTCTCATATCTTTTCCTTCCTTGTGGTTCCAATATTCTGAATTTTCTTTTTTAACCTCTGTTTCCTTCTCTGTCTCTGCCGTTCCCTCCCTCTCTCTCCCCTCTAGGGTGCGATCTTCCACCAGCTGTCCCCTCAGAGTCAGAAGCTGGCTGATCGGCTGGCAGTCCTGGAGCAGGAGGTGAATGGAGGCGCCACTGCAGTGGTGGCCCTCATCCTCAACAACAAACTCTACATCGCCAATGTTGGTCAGTGACATGGACCACACACACACACACACATACACACACACACACACACACACACACACACACACACACACACACACACACACACACACACACACACAACTGTGTTTAGTGCCATTCTGGTATTCTGTTGCACATTAGAGCGTTTAACTTTTTTTCAGTCTTTCACTTCTTAGCCTTGTAACAGTCAGCATTGTTCCAGCTTAAACCGTATTGGTAAAATGCCAATCACCTCGGAAGCAATGCTGAAAATGTTTGCTATGCAAATTTTGTGATGGAGTTGTTATTCTTGGTAAAAAAAAAAACTGCTGTTCTGCTTCAGTTGACGGGCTGCAGACATAATTAGACCCTTAACCCTCCCCAGGCAGCCATTTCTACATGCTGTGCCAGACTGCAGTTTTGTAGACAACGGGTGCACTAGTTACCAATTTGAATGCTTGTTTTTAAACAGTTTAATGGAAGCACATTGTTAACATACATGTACATTTATTCAGATAACCTGTAATATAACAAGGTAAACCACAGTAATGGAATGCTGTGTGTTACTGTAGACCAGACTCAAAAAACTAAATTGACAGTGAAAAATGAAGCCACCAGAAGGAACTAAAATAATGGCAACAGTTTAACCAAATATGGGTGGAGCTGACCAGTTTTCTGTTTACTATGCGTAATCTGTCTGCTAAAAGCCTTCAATGCACAGACTGACCAGTATTGGCTTCATTGCTTCTTTACGTAAGTGCGTGATGCCATGCTTTTTTGCAGTCATTGATAAAACCTTACACTTTTTGTGCAGGGTTATATAGTTAGCGTACGTTTCATTTTAGTAAAATCATTATGTAATTGGAGAATATCCAATAATAGGGTAGTAATGTATTTCTAGAGAATATCCAATAATAGGGTTTTGAAGTATTTCTAGAGAATATCCAATAATAGGGTATTGAAGTATTTCTAGAGAATATCAAATAATAGGGTATCGTAGTATTTCTAGAGAATATCTAGAATATAAAGTATTTCTATTGCATGCAAGGGAGCTGACCTACCCTACCCATTGTGTCACTTGTAATATAGATTGCCATCCATTGTTTTAGACATTCAAACACATAAATTGTGTATCTGTGTGTGGAGGGGCATTAAGAGAGATGGGTTTCCCATTTGCCCCCAAACTTGTCTGGGTCGATGTAGGGCAAATCCATTCCCATAACGACCCCTTATTGGATAATTGGGTAACAGAACAGACAAGGAGGAGGAGGGTGGGTTCATGCGAAGGGTGTCTGTCAGGACTGGACACAGTGAAGAGAAGGGGGGGGGTTCATGCGAAGGGTGTCTGTCAGGACTGAATACAGTGAAGAGAAGGGGAGGGGGGGGGGGGGGGGGGTTCATGCGAAGGGTGTCTGTCAGGACTGGACACAGTGAAGAGAAGGGGGGGGGGGTCATGCGAAGGGGGTCTGTCAGGACTGGACAAAGTGAAGAGAAGAGGGGGGGGGGGGGGGGGGGGGGTTCATGCGAAGGGTCTCTGTCAGGACTAGACACATTGAAGAGAAGAGGGGGGGGGGGGGGGGGGGGCACAGGGTTTCCTTTGTAGGCCAGAGAAGGGCAGAGAAGGAGAGTCATTTATATTACAGAGAAAAAGCACCCCGGCCAGCTGCAAGATGTTAACTGTTAAGGCAAGTGTCAGGAAGCTTGTGGGCCTCCACACGGAAGGCTGTGCTGTTACACTAAGTGTTTCAGACAGGTAGATGAACCTGCCTGCATGGGAACCCATGACACGACAGGCCCACGTTCATGTTTTAATATCGCTTGTCCTTCTTTTTGCCTGCTTTAAGGAATTTCTGCCTTTACTTCATCTGGTTGTTAACCAGCACTTCTGCCTGTTGAGCGCTGCCTTAGGCAGACACATGTTCTCCAGAGGTTCTTGTGCAGTGAGTGGATATGGGGATAGGACAGCTCACATCCAAAGATTTAGAGCTAGGGAGTTTTCTGTGCTTTACTTACCATATCTCTCAAGCAGGGGTTGTGGTCCATTTTATTATTATTGTTGGTCCCTTTGATGGACTGGGTTGTGTGGAATCCAATAGTCTATTTTTATATATTTAATAAATATTACATGGTCATTTAGTCTCTAATTATTTTTTATAGACTCTGTATGCTCGGTATTTGTATATAGATTTCTAACATGTTTATTGCCAGTTTAGCAAAAATAAGGGCTTACCGATGAGCTTACCAAAATTGCCCTTTAAAAATCCATAAACTTTTTAGGCTTACTTTAACTTCCTAGTGTCCAAGCCTATCTAGGCCTAACGTCTTCTGTATATAGTGCTGCTAGGCAAGAAGGCTGGTTGTCTTGATGATGTCTGTGAGAATGCAGTCACTGCTGTAGTGCAAACAGATTGCCGTGCTAAATAGTGTTTCTTCCTCCTGTGCTCTTGTGCTGACAGGGACCAATCGGGCCTTGCTGTGCAAGTCCACAAGTGATGGCCAGAACCAGGTGATCCAGATCGGCCGAGCCCACACCACGGACAACGACGACGAGCTCACCAGACTGGTACAGCTCGGTAAGGGGGGTTCACAGGGGCAGAGGGGGTATAGGTGACGAGCTCACCAGACTGGTACAGCTCGTTAAGGGGGGTTCACAGGGGTAGAGGTGGTATAGGTGACGAGCTCACCAGACTGGTACAGCTCGGTAAGGGGTGGGGGGGTTCACAGGGGTAGAGGGGGTATAGGTGAGAAGCTCACCAGACTGGTACAGCTCGGTAAGGGGGGTTTACAGGGGCAGAGGGGGTAGAGGCGATGGTTGCCTTTTACTTACTGTTACATCTGTGAAGCAGAATGAAGTCAGAAGAAAATGGCCATCCATTTTTCTTAAAAGCAGACAGAGGTTTCCCATCTTCTAATAGTGTATTAAGGTGTATATAGGTATGTGGTATCAAGGCAGTAAGGATCGTTTTCATCTTCAAGAGTGTGTAGCTGAATTGCTCTCATCTGTGCTGTTTTTAATAACAGAATTGATTGATGGCATTCTGGGAATGGGAGGATGGGTGGATGGTTGCCCATGCAGCCTATATCTACTGTGCTTGTCCTTGAAGCACCTCATGTCATAATTTTCTATATATTTCTCTCACTGAGTTAATGCGCTGGTTTCATTGCACGTTAAGCTCACTGATGACCAGAGGGGGGTGATTGCAGCCCTTTGTGTCATGTAGTTTAATGATTGAGTTTTTAATGGTTGTCATTTTATGGGGCCGTTAAAGCCTCGCTGAAGGTGACCCCCCCTCCCCCTCTTGTGTGTGCGTCTGCAGGTCTGGACACCAATCGGCTGCGCCAGACTAGCCTCATCGCCGGACAGAGTAGCACCCGCAGGATTGGGGACTACAAGGTCAAGTTCAACTACACGGACATCGATGTGCTGAGGTGAGCGCCTGCTCCACTTGTTTAAACTATGACACTTGTTGCTCCATGTGTTTAAACAGCTGCCATGGGTGGTTTCAATGACCAGAGCAATGCCTCAGCCCTCATTTGATGACCTGAATTGAGTTTTTAATGAATGTGTCGATGTAACTCGGAGATGAAGGTTTGCCGCCTCCATCTGGGCACACTGGAATGTAACTACTTAATAAGGCTTCTCATAGTGTGCCATGGTGTCCTCATAGTGTGCCATGATCATAGGCGGAGATCCCGGGGGGGACAGGGGGGACGTGTCCCCCCCCTACTATAAAGTTGTCCCCCCTTCAACAATCATTGTAAACACAAATAAATTATTTTGAATAATTTAGTAATATGAAATAAAAGCCCGACAACACAAGCGGTGCTAATTATAAGCATACAACAATGTGTTTTTTAAGTTTTGAAAAATCATGATCCCCTTTTCCTCAAAGTGTTTTGGTTCACATGCTGTTTCCAACGGGCGGGGCTACTGTCAGCTCCCTGTTTCAGTCAATCAGCCCAGTAGCCTACACCATGAGTCGTCAGCAGCCAGCCCCCGGACCAATTCTGGCCCGCCAGCGCTTTTTTGGAAAAAAGGAGGTTTCTTTTGTGAATCATGTAGCAATCTGTGTGTTTGTAAGAAAAAGGGAGTTTCTTTTGTGGTTGATGCAGCAATCTGTCTTTATTCCAGTAAAGTGCGCAATCTTTTTTCCGGTAAAGTGCGCAATACTTATTCCAGTGAAGTGCAGTAACGAAGCACGTGGAACATACCCCGGATTCAGCGGTGCAGATCTGAAGAGAAAAAAAGACTTGAAATTCATCATCTTTGAAGCTTAGCTGTGTTAGCTAGCTGTCTAGTCCTGCAAGGTAGCAAACGCAGTTCAAAGAAAGCATACAGAGAGACAGGGCAATAGGGCCAGACAGCAACTTTTTCATGTCCCACCCCCCAGGAACTACTCTGAAATGTTACCATGTATTGTCCCCCCCAACAAAGAAATGGGATCTCCGCCTCTGGCCATGATGTCCTCTTATTATGCCATGGTGTCCTCCTCATAGTGTGCCATGATGTCCTCATATTATGCCATGGTGTCCTCCTCATATTGTGCCATGGTGTCCTCATATTATGCCATGGTGTCCTCCTCATATTGTGCCATGGTGTCCTCATATTGTGCCATGGTGTCCTCATAGTGTGCCATGATGTCCTCATATTATGCCATGGTGTCCTCCTCATATTGTGCCATGGTGTCCTCATATTATGCCATGGTGTCCTCCTCATAGTGTGCCATGATGTCCTCATATTGTGCCATGGTGTCCTCATAGTGTGCCATGATGTCCTCATATTATGCCATGATGTCCTCTTGTCTAAATGGGAAAAAGGTCTTGTTATCCTGCTGCTTTGAGAGAGAAAAAAGAAGAAGTGGCTAGTGGACAAGATTATATCTTGACACGGCCGTTCAAACCTGACTGTTCATGTTCGGTTGAAGCGTCATTCATCAAATACCTGTGTGGTTCAGGTCAGGCTCACATGTCATCGTGGCCTAGTTTTACCACAACCTCAGTGGCCCCCAAACATTTATGTTATTTTGTCCTTTTGTTATTTTAAGCTTTAAGCCAGTCCCTTCTACCTATATTAATTACTTTGGACATTATTTAATCTGACATGCCATGATGCTGCACCTGTTTAGACCTCTGAATTGTAAATCCATCCAGTCAGAAGTGCATTGCAGCTGTGAATGTACAAGATATAAGCTCAACTTGGAGAAGATGTGGACCTGTTTATATATGACCCAAACATTGCTATGATTACAGTATGTAAACAATGGGATGTTAGTGTGTAGGTGGCACTAGACACGTCACCAAGGCAGCATATGATGTAAACATCCTTTTACAGTTAGCTTGAAAACCACTGATATCTTAGATAGCTCACACCCCCTGTTTAGTCAATGTTTGTGGTTTCTGGACACTTTTTTTTTTATATTACACTTTGGTCTGGCCAGTGAGCGTAGAGGTGCATTTTGGGATTTTGGAGGGAACAGAATTAGTCAGTGCACTGGCATGTTTTTGACAGAGGGACAGCCTTGGAAGTGGCTTAACTACTGAACCAGGGATTGAAATGAGACCCCTTCCCCCTGATTTAGGTAACCAAAATGTTGTGTTTCCCAGTGCCAAGCATTTATGTAACCCTGGCATGTCAGATTAAATAATGTCCAAAGTAATAAAGGTAGTGAGGGACTGGCTTAAAGCTTAAATGAAATAAGTACAAAACAACATAAAGGTTTGGGGGCCACTGAGCCTGTGGTAAAACTAGGTCACGATGACCTGTAAACCTGACCCGAACCCAAAAGGTATTTGATGAAGGACGCTTGAACCGAACATGAACAGTCAGGTTTGGACAGCCGTGTCAAGATCTAATCTGGTCTAATAGCCACTTTTTTTTGTTCTCAAAGCAGCAGGATAACAAGAATCTCTTTTGCCATTCTGAAATAAATGTTCAAAAATCACGAATGCTCGTTGAATTAGTATAGCAAAGATGCCGCATTGAAATTCATTACAAAGACACAGTCCAATCTCGGTGTAGGTGAAGGCCCTGCTTATTGAGCAGATTTTTCAGGGGTCATTTGCCTCAATTTTGTCATTTGTCACTTTAAACCTCATAAGAGTGCATCAGTCAGTCAGTCGTTCGTCATCATCATCATCATCATTGTGTGTTTTGTTTCTATGGCTGGCCCATCATGGCTCCTCTCTGCACATACAAAAAAAACTCAACTGTTTCGAACAAAATACTTGACGATTAGAACTGGAATTTGGGCTCCTGGGATCTTGGATCAGTATTTCCGGGAGGTGTGATTCCCACATTTGGCAGGAGGGCCCCCGCTCTCTTCCCCCAGAGCCGTGAGCTTTCGGTTTGGTTTCCTGTGGTCTGCTCCCCAGGCTGACCACTTGACAGCGGTCCAAGTCTGGCATTACCACTTTGAGTCCTTTTAAATTACATTAACCTGCACACATAAGAACTCCAATTTCCTGTCCCTGCTGGGCAGTAAATAGGTATTAAGCTTTGAATGTGATTCAAATTATCCACACACACACACAATAAACGAAGAAGTAGAAAAAATTTAAGCTCACTTAATTGAATTGCTCCTCTTTGTGGAAGCGACTCTGGCATTTCAGTCATGCAGAGTCACAAGCAACATCATCGGACCAAACCATGAGAAATTTGTGGTGATATTTTCATGTCATCACTCGTTTTTTGTTTTTTTCTCCCTCGCTGTCTCTTGTTCTGTTCTTTGCCACCGATATCCTTCTCCCTCTAACCAAGTTTTCTGCCTCTTCATCCTCAGTCATCATGAGTTCCAACTTTCTCCCCTTTCCCTGTTTAGCGCTGCCAAGAATAAGCCAATCATCGCCGAGGCAGAAATCCACGGAGGCCAATCGTTGGAAGGAGTAACGGGCTTTCTGTTGCTCATGTCCGAGGGGCTTATCAAAGCTCTGGAATCCGCTCACGGACCTGAGCAGGCCAATCAGGTACAGCCTCACCACTTGTCAATCATCTCCCCCTGTCCAATGGCAGTTGAAAGCCCAGCCCAGTTTAGCCCGAGCAGTGACCTTCAGCTTTAGTGACTCCAGCTGTGACCGTGGCCACGGGCCACTGGAGGCTGTGCACATCAAAGGGAAACTGTGCAAAATGTACTTCAAACCATCAGTTCATTAAATGGGTCATAAGAATACAGACAGCCTCAGTCATCATGAGTTTCATTGGAAAATTGCTTTGGGAGGTCTTGGGATCCTGATGGTGAAGAGAAAATGAGTCAGAGATCTTCTTTATATTCAATTTCCAATTAGGCTGATGACTGGTGTATGAGAGGTACGTTTTGAAGATGTTATTGTCACAGTTTATATGATAATTGAGTTAACACCAGTGTATTATTATTCATAATGGCATGTAGCCGCACAACCTATTGTAAGTTTCAAACACACAGATGTCGCTCTCTCACTTACTTAATGGTGCATGTGCGCGCACACACACACACACACACACACACAAAAATTGGCATTGGTTACCAGTCACAAGGAAACAAACAAAAAGCACAGCTGAACCACAGATAGATTTTCCCACCTAAATGCTTGAAGTAACCATAAAGAAGAAGTAGGAAACGATGTTAGGGGGAAGTAGGAATCATGTCATTTTAGACCAGAGTAGGAATCACATGCACGTCAGGTCCTACAATGCCAATTAGAGACCTTTAGACCAAGTTTACAGTTGGAATCACATGCACGTCAGGTCCTACAATGCCAATTGGAGACCTTTAGACCAAGTTTACAGTTGGAATCACGTGCACTTCAGGTTGATACAATGCAGATCAGAGACCTTAAGACCAAGTTTATATTTGGAATCATGTGCACTTCAGGGTCATACATTGCAGATAAGAGACCTTTAGAGCAGGTTAACATGCTCCTTAAATCTAGTGTGCGATAACAATATGTGCAACAAATACAGCTGAACTCAGCTTTATTTGAGAAGTGGCCACTCATTCTGTAACAACATGCAACGTAGTCATCTTACTATGTGTCCACTTATGCTTTATGGTTGTTGACGTGTCTAGTAAATGTGAATCCATTGTCCATTAGCGTGGCGTGCAGTTCAGCATATGCGTAGGCTTAATTGAACATGTGTTTTGAGAGAAATCAACTTCTAGCTGAGCCACAGGCTTCAGAAAACACAAGCGAAATGATCAAATACTCTGTAGGCCTTTCCAAGCATATGTCCACTCATGTTTAGACCAGTCCCAGCATATGTCCACGCATGTTTAGGCCTCTCCCAGCATATATCCAGTCATGTGTAGTGATCTAGCATCTAGCGCAGACTAAGCCCTTCCCTTCCCTAACCTGTCCCTCTTTGCAGGAGATGGTTGCCATGGTGGCGGCGGAGCTGGCCCAGCAGAGCACCCTGGAGGCGGCGGCCCAGTCTGTGGTGGAGCGGGTCAAGCGGCTGCACCACGACGCCTTCGTCAGTGGGCGGCAGCGGGCATCGCACTGCTCACGGCACGAGGATATGACCCTTCTCGTCCGCCTCATCAATTACCCGCTCCCTGATGGCACGCTCACGCCCACGCAAGGTGAGGCACCATTCGCTGTCGTCATTCGGGTCTGCCCTTATATATCCAATTAAAATAAGAATTCGACAAAAAAATGCTGTTGGAACAACCATCTCTTCCAAAAAACCTAAACTGGTGCAATCGGAAACTTTGAACATTAGCACAGGCTTACACCAATGGCAACAATCCAAAATGGGACATAAAGATTTTAAAATTGGATTGGATGGAACTTTTCTAAATCCTTTCTCCATCTCCATCTGTCAACACCAGGTGGGCGCATCTACCCTGTATCTGTGCCGTACTCCAGCAGCCAGAACACCAGCAAGACGAGCGTGACCCTCTCCCTGGTCATGCCATCCCAGGGCGGCACACTTACCAACGGGACCAACACCGCCTCCACCCTGGATGGAGGCACCCCCACACCTGGGTATGGTATTTCCCTCTCAAATTTGAGTTGGCGTGTGGAGATATTTGATCAAGTCCCTCATAACTCTCTGTCTCCATTATTGTGTCTACACCATTGTTGTAGCTTTAAGTTCTAAAATAAAGAAACCGGGAAACAATAACACCAAAGAGAGAGCTTGTGTTAGGGCCTTGCACCTTAAAATAGCCCAATAAGATACATTCTAGTTGTAACAAGAGAGGAACTGACTTGGTCGCCACCCAGTCTAGTCAACAAGGGATGTGTCTTTTCAAATGATTAATGGCTGTTTGCCTTTTAAGGTGGGCAATGTCCGCTTCATCCGCAAATGAAAAGCCATTGTGAGATTAAAATTCAGACACAAACCTCTTTGCCTCATACACAAGTTCTAAGTGACTGACATGTAAAGTGTTGACTCACATTATGATTAGCTACAGTGCGTCAGTGGTAATACATAAATAAGTAAAAGGTATGTAAGGCCATCAAGTTTCTCTCGTCCCTGTGTGTACTAGTCTTGTCACATATACACATGTAGGCAAAGCAAGGCCTGTCAGCACTAGTCTTATCAACCTTAATTGTCATCTGTATGTAAATGTGTGTAACTAACTGAAGTATGTTTCAACATTTTCTGTGTCCCTACCTAGCATCCTGGTTGAAACCATAGGAATTTAGAGTGATTGCCTTATAGCACTAGTAAAGACTAGTCGAGACTAGAATAGTCAACTCAAACGTTAGGAAAAACTTTGAGTCATTTGTTTTGCTCATAGCTGCTAACATCTGAAATCAGGATGACTTCTATATTCAAGAAAATGTCAACAAATGGATTTCATACCACCGGGTTTGATTTACCAGTTTGAGTTGATTGATTGATTGGTTGTTGATCGTGAGGTTGGGAATGCTCCACAAGCTGTGAAAATTGTCCAGTTCAACTGAAAAATTGCCTTGAAGTAAAAAAAACAAGCATGTTGAAATTGATCTCTGATATGAAAGGGAACATTAGTGTCTGTCTATTGTACTGATTTCCTGTACTCACACACACTTCCTATCAGCGTGTGCATGGCTTATACACGCCGTCGTTCCGTTCATTTCACCTTCTACCATTTCTGTCTTTCCCACTCTCGCTCACACATTCTCCATTCTCTGTCCGACTCCCTCCCCTTCCTTATGCATTTCCTCTGCCACGACCACAGCATGGTGCTGGTCTCAACCATTCGGCCCTCAGTGTCAGTGGATGTCTTGCAGCCTATAAGTGAGATCCCTGCCCATGTTCATCCTCCTAAACATAACCCTAACCCCAACCTTCAAACTGGCTGCGGTCCCAACCCTCTACCCGATCTTGACTTCCTTCTTGGTCCAGACCTAGACCCAATTGCTGAACTTGATCCTATTGGTCTTGACCTTATCCCTAACGCCGACCATGATCTTGGTCCTAACACAGTCTGCAACATTGCACCTATTGCTTATACTGAGCTTGTTCTCAGTCTTGACCTAATTTCTAATTATGGCCCTAACGTTGCGGCAAACTCTGACTCTCTTGCTAACTTTGACTTTATTCTTGGCACCAATCATTTTCCTAATGTTGATCTGGGTCTGAACCCTGGCTGTAACTATGATCCTTCTCCTAACTTTGATTTCCTTGGTCCTGAGCATTACTGTAACCCTGATCTTGTTCCTCTCCTCCCTGTTCCGAATGAACCCCCCCACCCTCCTGATGCTATTCCTGAGTTTGGCTCTCCTGACCCAAGCCTTGACCCTGACCCTGTCTCTCTCCTCCCCGCTTCCCCTGCTACCCCTCCCCACAGCCAGAGCCCCACGGCCACCCTGCAATCCACCAACACCCAGACCCAGAGTTCCAGCTCCAGCTCGGGTGACGGCAGCCTCTTCCGCCAGCGGGGGAGTCAGGCAGCCCAGCCGGACGAGACGGGCCGGGTGCCCCCCTACGTGGACTTCACCGAGTTCTACCAGCTCTGGGGCTCGGATCACAACGACGGTCAGAGCACACAAGGCGGCCTGGGACCTCAGTGAGGAGCCTGGGGGGAGAAGACCACGGGATTGGAGGGAATGGACTTTGGGTTGGAGGGGGTGGCATGGTCGGTCACATGGGGTTGCCTGAAGCCAGGGGCTTCTGCGGAAGAACTCCTGCAGACTCCATGATGAACTCAGCAAAGTGACAATGTTAATGCGTAACTCCAGGTTACTACTCACAGATGTCAGCAAATTCCCAGATCTTGAATCTGCCAAGACTGGCTGCAGTGCATTTAGGCTTTTTTTTTAAGTTTATGATCTCTTTTGAGGCATGCACACAAGGTAGGCAGACCTCAGGATTGTGCTCGCTCTGTGTGTAGGATCTTTGTCCATTGCACCCTGTTATTTTTACTTTTTTTCCTCAACATATGTCTATTATTGAAAATGTCTTGAGTAATGGGATGTAGTGTGATTGGCACATTCCATCACTGAAGGTGAATGTAGTGTGTTCAAAAGTGGGGGGGAAACTCAATGCACAACATCTAGAATACATACAGGGCATGGATGTTCAGTAGCTGTAGAAAGAGGTATAAGAAAGGGGACTGTACAAACACCCAGACCTTGAAGAAAAGGAACTGTTGCACTTGATCCTTCAACTGAAAACATGAACTCCTCTGCATTTTTAACCGTTGCCTTCACTGAGTTGTGAGCCAAAAAAATGGACGGCTAAGGGGCATTTAAAAAAAACTAAAAAAATCTTCCCTGCTGCAGCAGGAAACATGCTGGGTGCAAAACTGTCACCACTCGGTTGACTGTTGTCATTTAGCACGTATCACAGCTGTTTTTATTATTATTGTTTTTTCTTTAAAAGGCTATGTGGTGGTAAGCTACACGAGCATATCTGACCATTCTTTTTCTTTTAATAATGTGGTGACGACAGAATGGGTGGGTGGGTGGATGGTGGTGAAGTTTAAAATGCCAGCCCCCGTCAATGAGTTGATGGCTGACACGCTACCCACGTCGCTGATCATTACTTCAGGCACCCTGTGGACCCATGCTAAAGAAAGAGAATGAGGTCAGAGGTTTAGGAGCGTGAAGGGGGTTGTGTGACCTTAGCTAATGCTGACGTCACCGGGGTATATCTGCGAATGTCACATGTATATCTGTTTTTGTGTTAATGTGTGTGTGTCGTTTTTGCTCCTATGTATCGCGAGCATTAGTGCCTTGCCAAAGTAAAGTATTAGAACCGGAAGTGTTGTGTTCTGTCTCTCTCTTTTTTCTTGTTCAGATAGATAAGCCTTTAGCAAAGAATTTCACTGCTTTAGGAGTATTTAGTCTCAGATATTAGGATGTTATTTGTGATTAGTGATTAGGATGTTATGGCGTGTTGTTATTTAAAAAGGCCACACATGCATGTGTGCACACTTATAATTACAGGTAGGAATGGTGTGTTTTATGCATGTTAAGGCGAATACCATTGTCGTTGGATGCATATATACATTTACTTATACATGCTTTTTGCTCCTGGTTTATGATATTTAGGATGTTCTGCAACTTCCCCTGTGGTGTGGGAGTAGTCTGATTGCCAAACTGGTGTGATGGATTTGTGCTACTGTAGTGTGTCTTCCAATAGAAGACCTAAACACACGTGTATACAATATGTGTAAGTTGACAAGCTAGCAGCAAACAGAAATTGTTATTGTGAAACTGATTAACTTTGCTCGTTAAAATTGCAAATAAGTTTCGGTAGGTCATTTTGCGCAAATAGGATAGGCTATCGACCTTCTGAATTCTTCCCAGTCCAAAACAAACGTACGTGTTGGATTATTTTTTGCTACCAAATATCCAAATGGTAAATGTGTTTGTTTTGTAATTGTCCTTGTGAAAAGAATGTTGAACGCTGAGCGCAGGGAGGATTTGTAATAACAAATCATAAGCTTCCTAAAGCTTCAGCGTTCAAGATTCTATTATTTTCTATATGTGTATACCGGTATATTTAGCATTCACTGTGCTTTTTGTCAGATGTATTTTCTCATGCCTCTGAGCGAGGACAACTACAAGTGCTCGGTAAGCCACGGAAACACTTTTTTCAAGTAGTCGTCAACAGTAGACATCACTTGACATACTAAAATCTGTATGATTCCGGCAAACAAGACCCGACGTTCCACAACATCAAGCAACAATGTTGCTTCCTTGACTTTGAGAGCAAATGGTGGTGATCCGTTACTACTGGAGTGGGTGACAGTGGAATGGGACGGGAAATAAACAATGTATCATTGCTCGAATGACTTATTTTGTAGCAGGCTGCGCTTTGCTTTCAGGTGGAATGTCAAATACATCATTTATAAGAATTAATATTACGTTAGCATTATGGTGAGCATACAAATGCTGTCGTTAACCTCTATTTTAGCGTTCATCTTTGATTCGTCTATGAATAACCCTTTTTTCGCCCCCTCCGTATGGCTACTCCCCCTCCCTGTCCTATGTGATAAGCAAGCTGGGAGGAGCTGTCGTCTCGTGCGGTCCCCCCTCCTTTTCCTTCACCTCAGTCATTTCTAAAGGGGAGAATGAAAAATAAAGGAGAGAGGTCTGCCTTGTACATGAGCGGAAAAGCGTCATTATTGTCCTGAAAGCAGTCGGACTAGTCTGATGTTAGGCACGGAGCTGGCCCGAAGACAACGGCGATGGAGAGAACCCAGAGAGTAGGGGGTCGCGAGTCATAAAACCGTCAAAATTGTTGTAGGAAGGAGCAAGAATCGTTTTCATTTCACTCCGCATCTCTGCTGGCGGGATGGAGATAAGCTATCTCCTGCATCAGTACGTCGAACAACAACCTGAATGGCTCTCAACATCTTGAATGCAGCGTTGTTTTTCTCTCTCTGTCACTGAACCCAGCACAGTCAGTAATCTTTCATACGAAACGCGAGGTTTACATGGACAGAGTGGCTAACGAACAAACAACTGGACCGACTCGTTCTCTCTGCTGGGGATCCAGAGGTATATAGCCTGCCTCATTCTCCAGTGTAGCCGCTGCCTTGCCGCACAGCGTAAGCAGGCTATGCGGCTCTGCGTTCAGAATGTAATGGAGATTGGTGTAGCCAGGCACAAACGAAAGCTACAATGCGTAATAACTCGGATACTTCTGGCTGTTAATACGACTGAGGAATCTACTAAGACCATCTCCTGGATCGCAATGAACATCTAGATACAACCCAAAACAGGCGATGGGTAAGCTCTTTTCTTGTGCTAGAAGACGGAGGAGAGGCGATCTCCACGGCTGTCATATCATTACACTTGTATGTCTGTATCTCATGGTGGGTGTATATGTAATGTAAAACAATCGCTGATGCTTTAATTTCTACAGGCCTGGAGTGAATCGCCGGATATGAAAGTGTCGAAATAGAGAAGACAGTGATGATGATAAAAGCTACATTAAAGCGGCTTTTATTGCTCGGAATAGCCTGGTGACCGCTGTGTTCGTTAGATGCAGTCTAGTACTGTTTTAGTGACAATGTTGCTGTTGTAAATGGTTAGTAGTCTATTATTTGGTAAGGAGCACCTCAAGCTATTTCGGCTGAGTGTCACTGTGACGAGAATTTTGGAGACGTTCCAGATGATTCTTGGCCTCCTGGGGTCGTCAAGTAAATTTCCATGGGGTGAGCCAGGGTGTCGTAAGGAAACACAGACCAGCGACCCTAACTTACCCGCATGCATAAGGGCAAATATTGTTTGGTGTACATGTATCATTACATGTTGTATGGAATTGTCAAAACGGGGTTGTACGAATCGTAGAGGGGACCCACCACGAAGCTATCAATAAAACAGTAGGGTAATAAGAATTATAGTATAATTTAATTTTAAAGCCTTTCCCTGGTCTTTATCCTGTATTGCTTATAAGCCAGTGGCCTCTGAATTGTGAGTTGTAACGGTTATCTAATGCATTAAAAATGCGCCTGTGCCGTGGAGAGATTTGAACACAATCACGCCCCACAGACTATGATTTCAAATTGGGTTTCCGTCCAAGTAGGCTACATACGAGAGTATCAACACCACTAAGGAACACATGTAGCCTAAGTCTCGTAGCTCCATCGGTCCGAATTGACTGTGATCAGATTTGCTCTATGACCCAGTCATAGTGAGGTTGCAGGAATGCCGGTGGGTTTAGAATGGCCCGTGGAGTGTAAAATCTGGACTGAGTCAGCCGGCCTCAAGGTGCTGTGATTTGCATAGCTCCCTGCCGTGGGTCTCTCGAAACAGTGCACCGGGAAACAGCGGTGCCTCGGGAGGCTGCAGTCGTTACACCGCAGCCCCGATAATTAATGCTGGTCGACCATGCGTTCAAGACGATGCTGGTGCTGCCCCTGCCCCAAGGACCAACACTGAAAGTCAGGAGTATGCCAACTTTAAAAGACATAACAGCTGTCATATGACGACCAACAGGGCCCTTATGTGTTTGCATGGTAAGGTGGGAACAGACAGTCAGCCATGCGAAGACTTTTACATTTATATTGTGTGAAGCCAGTTAGGCCTACGTTCCGCACCTGTGTGATATGATTGTTATTGCTTACATTGCGATGTTTGAAACCAGAAGTGAATTATGATTACTGGTATACTGCTGGTGTGATGCAGTCTGCCAGTGGGAGGTATTTGAGGGAGGATTTGAAAACCCTCTCAACCTGATGTTCTGATGAAAACGAAAAAAAAAGAGCGCTCATTCCACCTCACACCCACAAAACATCTGCTCTGGTGTGCTGTTATAGTTCAGTGTTGGAGAGAGTGTTTTGACTTGAGTCAGCTTGTTAATGGAGATAAAATACAGATAATGAAGTGACGTTAGACGAATGAACTGAAGAACTTGGCAATAACTCAGTGGGTCTCAAAACCAGTTGTGCATTTTGGAGAAATGTTAGCCAAGCATGGCTGATAACCCTGATGTGTTAAGTCAGATATTTAGCAGACACTTTAATCTGATATAACTAGCAGTAGGCTGGCTGGCAGACACACTTGTACAGGCTCCCACAAAATCACATTATATATGGTTTGTTTGCACTCCTTAGAAACGGAACCATGACCTTAGCTTTGGGGAATGCAGGGCTCTAATCATTACAGTTACAGGAACTCTAGCCAAGGTCCGAGTCAAGTGTCCTCCTCCTCCTCCTCCTCCTCCTCCTCCTCCTCCTCTCATTCCCCTGTTGTCTCTTGTCAGGGTGTTGTGGTGAGGGATTTTCAGGTGTTCAGAGACAGAGACTTCCATCTCTGTCTCTCATCTGTCATCTGTCGCTTACTGTTGTCTACTGAGGTCTTTGTCGCTCTCTCACACACTCTCCTTCCTTCTGTCTTTCTTTTTTACTTTTTCTATGTCTACCGCTCTTCTCTATTTGTCTCGGTTTCTCTCTCTCTCTCACACACACACACATGCAAACACAGAGGCACCCACCCACACAGACACACACACAGACACACACAAATTCTACCTTCATCTCTCTTTCACTTCCTCTCAACTCACTCGCTCTCTTTTCCTGGCACACCCCACTCTATACCTCTTCGCCCTGAAGAGTTCTCCTTGAGTAAAAAAGCTTTCCTTGCCCACGCAGGGTGACTCAAAAGACCTCAAGGCCTGGGAAGACAATAGAAGAAGTTGTCAGAAATGGAAAGAGGGAAAGCGAGAGTGAGAGTGAGGGGGGTAAAAAAAGAGCTCTCACTAACCAAGCCTGTCTCTTTCTGCAAGGCTGACCGCTTCATCCTTATTAGCGACTTGGCGTCTCTGTTCAAAGACTCCGTGGGCACCTGCCTGGGTGAATTGGTGAGCCACAGATAATGAGATTTGCTACATGTGTCGGCGAAATCCAGCCTGTCTCCAAAAGAGAGGGGTTGGGGCAGAGGCCTTGACTAGTGCTGTGCTGACGAGTGGCATGTTCTGGGAAAAGACCTGAAATATCTGTTATTTAGTTTTCCGCCTAAAGCCCAGTTTAACTTCAAGGACATGTCGTGGTAAGATGAGATAAGCAAATGGGATGAGATGAGCAGTTCTGACGCAACTTGGAAGAAATCTATGCTTCGACAGTAACGGTGAAGGCTGATGCCTTTTAGTATGTGCTGTGGGTTTACTTGGATAGTGGGTCGGTTTCCCCGTTTGTTATGCCTTTATGTCCGTCTTGTTTCTTCTTCCTTGATTCCAGTAAAGCACATCGACTGGTCCCTTATGTAATGTTTATTTGAAGCGCCTCTGCCAGAAGCACCAGCACTCATCCCACAACGCTCTGAAAAGTGCCCTTCAGAAGGGGCCGCAAACATTGACATTGTTAACCTTCCCTCTGTCTTTATCCCTTCCTCTTTCTCTTTTCTATCTTTCTCTCTCTCGCCCTCTCTCTCTCTCTCTCTCTCTCTCTCTTTTTTCTCTCTCTCGCCCTCTCTCCCTGTCACTCGCTCTATCCAAGGTGCTTTCATGAATGATAGAGCACCTCTGTCAGCCATACCAGGCGACCTTATGGTACCCCCCTTGCTAAATAAGGCTCCAGTCCAGTCCTCACACACACACACACACACACACACACACACACACACACACACACACACACACAGTACTCCTTGTCAGGCATCCAGGACCCGAGCGGGCCAAAATAGCAACCATCCATCCCCTGCATGACTGCTAACCCCATCACAGAGCCTGCCCCCTCCCTCCCTAACAGCCCCCCCCCCCCCCCCCCCCCCCCTCTCTCCTTGCTCACTCACCGCTCTTTTGTTTTGCCCAGTATCACCTTTCATACTCGTCCCACACGGGGTTGGGGCATGTGGGGAGGAACAGGCTGTGACCTGTACTTGACCGTAGAGATGTGTTTAGTGCGAGTAGAGATGAGAACCAGCGTGTGTGTGTGTGTGTGTGTGTGTTTGTGTGTGTATGTTCCAGTGTGTGTGTGTGTGTGTGTGTGTGTGTGTGTGTGTGTGTGAAGGAGGGGAGAGGGGGAGATGAGGGAAAGGACGTAATGACATTGCAGTCTTCTCTGTGGGGTTTAATTGACATTTCCCCCAGCATGCACTATCCAGAACCCGCTGAATAAACGCTTCCATGTTTCGCGTACATACACAGCTGCCATGCCGTCTTCTGGAAGTGTCGGCACTCTGCCTCAGCAGTCCACCTTCCTTCCTTGTCGTCTGCCAAGCGTTGCTTTTCCCCTCCTCTGCATTTAAGCTATTCTGGAAGGTTCTGGCCAATCCTGCAACCCAGAAAGACATCCTCTCTGTCGTGATTTGAACGGATTCATTTTGTTAATGGTGGGGTTAATGCATGTTCATGGTAGGTGATGTGTGTGTGTGTGCATTTGTGTGTGTGTGTGTGTGTGTGTGTGGGAGGACTGAGCGCATTTATGATATTACATTACATTGGCTTAATGCATTGATGCACAGGCCAGCTACATGGGATGAAGCCGCTGTGTTGTACCTTGATTGGGGATTTTAATTTGTGAAAGCGGCTCAATCCAGTTGACCATGAAATCATAAACATTAGCAAGTGCGAGTGGACAGAGAAGAAACATTTAGTCATTTATCAGAAGCAGAGGCACGAGGGAAGGCATCTGACAAGCTGCCAACACAGCCGTCTGTCTTGGTGGAGCACGTCAGGGAACAACCAGAACTCTCCGTGGATGAAAGATGAGAAAGAGAGACGTAGAGGTAGAGATAGAGAGAGAGAGAGAGAGAGAGGGAGCGAGCATTTCATTAGGATTATCCCTGGAACTGAATCTCAAAGCTGCCGGCAGCTCTCAGACCCTCCCACTCCGGAGCTTGAGAAGGGACTCCCTCTCTCACCTCTCCCTGACTGAGTGGCACCTCTTGGGGAGGAGTGGGCCCCCTTTGTCACGCCCTGGCCTGCGGTAACCCCCATCAACCCCCCACCCCACCCGCCCCTTTTGTAGGAGCTGCGGACCATGTTTTCTTTCTTCTTTGGGAGGAGTGTTAAACCTTTGTCCTGGCCTCACCCCTTCAACAGTACGGCCGGCTCCATTCCGGTGACTTAGGACCCATGAATCATTTATGCGTCTCCCAACCGGCGTGTTCCTCCTCCCAGACACTTAACGTCCCAGAGAAACAACTCTGTGTGTTTGGCCCCCACCCCCAGACGGATGGGAAAGAAAAACAGAATTAATATTTACCCCTTTAATCCACTCCTCCGTACGTGGCTCAGCAACACTCACTCAGTGTGTTTGACTTCTTTCTGACCTGTGTGTTTGTGTGTGTGTGTGTTAGTGTGTGGGTGATTGGTGGTGGTGTTGGTTAGACGGATTTTGCATATTTTTGCTGTTTTGTTTCCCATTTGCTTGGAGCTGGTTTCCTCTGCTTTTCATGTGTGTGCGTGTCTGTGTGTGGGTGTGTGGTTACGCGTTGTGTTTACTGGTGAAGTTTCTTGCCATGAAATTCCTCGAAGGCCTTAAATGCCATTGATAGAATGCAGTGGTCAATGGCTCGTCGCGCTCGCCTGAAGGCGCTCACAAGATCTGATGTATTGTTTTGTTCCCTCAATCAATATTTTTCAGTTGAGGCAGCCTGCAGGGCTAATACATGCATTATAGATTCATAGCGATTTTCTCCCACACCAGCAGTGAAAAGCAAGGTACTTTCCAAGATGGCCGCTACGTATCCCTTCAAGCTTGCCTTCTGCTTGGGAACACCCAGGTGAGAGATTTAGCAACACAACATATATGAGGATTCCTTGTTCAGTGCACTGAAAGGACTTAATGTTGGACGATTCTGGAGATGAACTTTGTCTGATGTGTTATTGGTTAATGTTAGCTGCTCATAAACCTCAATCGCAGTGGTTGTGGACCCGGTGATTTAAAGTGGTAATTTCTTTGCACTCAGTGGCAACAGGAAGACCGATCTGCTTCAGCTATCTTCCAACCTGATAACGTCCCTCAACCTTTTTCTAGCTAGTTTGTTTTTAGCACGGTTGTATGCCAGTTGAAGCATCTAGTTAGAGCCTCTGTTCACCCGTTAGTTGCCTTTTGGCCATCTTGTGATTAACAGAGCCTCAGACGTTGGATCACAGAGTCTGCCTTGGTAGGTAAATGAAAGAGGTTGAGATTTGACAGGTGTTCTGTTTTAAGGTGGCGTATCAGCTCCCCTACTTGGCCTACTTCCATCTGGATTGGTTCTTTCAAAGGGCGCTGCCTGTAAACTCATTCTGATTCCAAGGGACTAATAGACATATCAGTTTGCAACTTGGTTACACCCTTGCTCTCTCTCTCGCTCAATCTCGCTCTCCCTCCTTCTCTCTCTTCCTCCCTCACTCTCTTTCGCTCTCTCTTCCTCTTTCTGAAGCCTTTTTATTTGGTCATGGTAGGACAAAACAAGCTGTTGAGTTGATTGTACGCTTAGACGGGTGTGCTGTAGCCTGGAAACTGGCTTCCTCAACATACAGTGTTTTAAATTTTTAATATCAAGCGTGACTTTCTGACTGTTGGGCTATGCAAATTAAAGGAGAAGGAGAAAGAATTAGAAGGTGTGTGTGTGTGTGTGTGTGTGTGTGTGTGTGTGTGTGTGTGTGTGTGCGCGTGTGTGTGCGTGCGTGTGTGTGTGTGTGCGTGTGTGTGTGTGTGTGTGTGTGTGTGTGTGTGTGTGTGTGTGTGTGTGTGTGTGACCATTGAGGTTGGCATAGGAAGCCATTGTAAGGAACTCTGATGGAAGGCGATATTTGAGAACAGAGATGGGGGGGGTGGGAGGATAGGCCCGCAGAATGAGCTCTATTGTATTGCATGAGACTGCAGTGGCAGTGGTGGGAGACCGATAGGCGTTTGCGGGACAAGCTCTTTTTCTCTCACACACACACCCACACATACACACACAGTTCCAGGGTTCATGCCTTGTTTCAATAACACACTCACAGGGACGGAGCACTTGGTGGCATGACTGATGGAGGTTCCCGTGGCGGGGCAGGGCAGGCGGAGGCAGTGGCAGTTGGGGAGGCAGGAAGGCACCAGCTGGGCAGAGCCTGGCACTGAACAACCCCCAGTTTAGTTACTGGCAAGTTGGGGAATGAGCTGAAGAAAGACAGAGAGAGTGTGTATGTGTGAAAGAGAGAGAGAGAGAGAGTGAAAGAAAGAGGGAAGGACAGAGAATAGAAGACGGAGAACGAGTGTGAGTTCCCAGCATAAGGAGTATCTAGAAGGCGAAAAATGCTGTCATTTTACAAGCTGTGGTTTTGAAACGGACAGTAAAATGGAAGTCTGTAGTCACAGATGACGAAACCAGTGGACACACATTCACAGATGGATACGCAGACATGCAACACACACAAACCCACACACACACACACAAACACACACACATGAATTTGGTTGATAACCACGACACAAAACCACTCATAAAGGCCTCCCTCATTCAACGACGCAAACAGCCTGGCAGGGTGCACAGACAAACATTCTCAGTCATGCACCCACACGCATGCTCTCACAGGAGAAAATTGAAAACTGGCTATGGGTGACATTTGGAAGGGCACACACACACACACTGTAAAAAATCTAACTACGGTTTGTTCAGTATAGTTAAAATGATTAGTTATAAAGACAAGGAAATGTAAATACTGTAAATGTATGCAGAAATGCATGTTAGACCAACAATATGGAGCCTACTGATGTGTCAACATGTTTTAGAGAATAAGCTGAATTTAAAATTTGTCATTACAAGAAAGTTGGTATGGTTTGTTCAGTATAGTTGAAATTATTAGTTATAAAGACAAGGAAATGTAAATACTGTAAATGTATTCAGAAATGCATGTTAGACCAACAATATGCAGTCCACTGATGTGTCAACACGCTTTAGAGAATAAGCTGAACTTAAAATTGGTCATTAGAAGAAAGTTGGTAGACGGACGGGGTTACACGGATCTCTCTAAGGGGCTTTCATCTCAAGTTGGTGTCGTGCGACTGAGCGTCACAACTGAAGTAGCTACGGAATGAACAGGTGGAAAATAGAAGACAGAAGACAGTACATAAAAGTGCGCGAACGCATCCAAGGTATAAGGGCAACTAATGTACGAATGTTAAATAACTAGCTAGCTTGTTTGTCCCCTGACTGTAACTAACGTTAGCTAAACGAAGGGTGACATTTTATGTAAAGTTAAAACATTATTTTAAACTCATATTTATTATTTATTAATCAAGTGATCAAAACCGTAGCCTTGTTGGCGCAGTGGGTAGCGCGTCAGTCTCATGATCCGAAGGTCATGATTCGATCCTCACACGATGTAGACAGTTCGGCCATCCTAACTGCTTAAAGAGCAAACCTTGAGAGGGTGCGTGTAAGAATTGTCCTAACTCGGTCCTGCAGCAGAAATTGCCTGCCCTCTGAGGCCCACCGGAATGGTGTTAGTGAGAGCACAATAAATATTATTTATTCTCAATTATCTTTTTGTAGGACTCTGAACACCATTCACTGAACGAAAAAATCTTTGTTGGCAGAACTGAATATTATTAATAAGGACAACAGTGATATTGTAGTTGGTACAATCACACAGTAAATTGTTGGGAAAACGCAAAAATCTAAATGCAGACGGTTGCCTGCAAATTTTAAATATCCTCAACAATTTTTTTTTTACAGTGCACACACACACACACACACATATTCTTCGTCATTCAGTCAGTCAAGTATTCAAATGGTTTCTGTGTCGAGAGTCTCACATCAGCAGAGTCGCTGACTCACCCGAAGGCTATGCCACAGAAGTAAACAGTGCCAACTCTTATGAACACATCCTATTCAATAAATAACTTCTGTGCACACATCCTATTAAATAAATAACTTAATTTTGTTCTCAATCTATGAGATATCTCTTCGCTGAGAGATCGCTTCCTCATTCGCTTCTCATTTCCCTGCTTGCTGCTTACTACACAGCGAGGAGGAAGGCTGCCTCTTCCTGTCAAGACCTTGGTGTGTCACAGCGGCTCGTTGCTCTGTCATGTGTAAGCGCCTACATCCGTGATCCCACTCCGCTGCAGGTGAAAACCGATGACCTGGTCTGTACAGTGCTCGTGTTTTAATTGGCATAGTATGACATTTTCATGTTCTTTTGATACGCAAAACTTTAATGATTTAGCCATGATTGTAATCTGCTTTGCCTTACGCTGAGGGCATTCGGGGACAAGGTCTCATACAGGATAAGACACGTGAACCTTGAGAAAGTATGCCGTGGTTTGTTGACTGAGACGCAAGCTAGCCTCAACACGAGTGTCTTGAAAGGCTGCCAGTGCCAGCTCAGGCAAGGTAAGCACCCAGTCTCAGAGGCAGTTTATAAACAGAGACAGTTAGTGCATGATACTGCTGTTGTTTATAGAGGGAGTGAATGGATGGTGTTGAGGATGAAGAGACCAGAATCATTTCATCAGCAACTGTTCCTCCTGCAAGTAGAATGGCTGTCTGTACGCTTCAGCACACACTCTGCAGGGCTGGTTGTCAGAAACTGAAGGACCTTAGCTGCAAGCGACAAGCTGTTTTTCTGTCTCAGCCATTTTTTATTGTCAGAACAACATTGCTGAGGCAACCTGTCTGCACCAAATCTCTGTAATAAGTAACATGACCACCATTTTGCATCACCTCCTGCTCTCTCTCACGGTGACTCAGTGTGTAACACCCATACGAAGATTGAGTTGGCCAGTTAGTTCTCCAGAATGATGACAGAGTCGGACATAGAAACCTGCTTTGGGATGTTCGCCAAGACGGCTACATCACTAGACCTTCTGTCTCGCTGTGCTGATTTCCAGTAGATCCATTATGAACCCGAGAAAAAAAGCTCCTTTTCTGCTTTAGAAGACTTCAGAACACAAGCCCAATTGTCTGCCTTTTCATTTTAACTGAATTATCACTCGGAGTTGGGAACTACAAGACTGACAGTGTGTTCTGTTACTGATGAATATTATCCAAAAACATCTTTGTGTTGAAAACTTTAATAAATGAAACTGCTGTAATCAGTTATTAGCAGATATTAAGTTATAAGCCTTTAGTCTGAATTAATTCAAGTCAGGCAGCTCCAGCAAGAGAGTGTTACAGACCCA
This sequence comes from Sprattus sprattus, assembly GCF_963457725.1. Lineage (NCBI taxonomy): Eukaryota > Metazoa > Chordata > Actinopteri > Clupeiformes > Clupeidae > Sprattus > Sprattus sprattus. Next base: position 37,710,096 of record NC_137920.1, read on the forward strand.
CATGCCATGATGAAGGTTACCATAAAATATGAATCCACAGTCAGCGGCTTCGGGAGGCATCTCCAAGGCTGCGATATACATAAGGGCTCCTCCATATTGCACTCTGCGTGCAGAAAGGCAGCACAAAGAGGAAACGTCAGCTTTGATGTAAGAAGGCCTTTTTGGTCCAACCATGGGGATGTCGGAGCAAACCTTCATGTCTGGCTGAAAAAGCCAGAGAGGGAGCCGTTAATGTGCCATGATAAAAGCCTGATGGGCCGTCACAGACTCCCTCAGCATCATGGCCCTGCCTGCAGGCCTTCATGTGTTTGCCCTGGATCTGTAGCACCCCCCACCCCATCCCACAGATTGTCACGCTAGCTAGTGGAATAGCGGATGCTATCCGCCCTGAGGTATTTACCTAGCTCTGGGATTCAACCCTGGCCAGCACATTTCCCAGAACTAAAGGTGTGAGGGGGAGAAGGGGGGGTACTAAGCATTTCCTCTCTCTTGTTTGTATTTCACATACCTGATTCTTTTTTTCTTTTTTTTTGCGGTTGTAAGTCCTGATCCAAGCCCCTGCTGGTGTGTTCTGAAGACAGGTCAAAGGTCACAGTGCATGCTGAGGGCCTGGCAAAGAGCGCTGCTCGAAAAACTGATATATTGGCCTGCCCCCCTCCCACGCATTGATTTTCAACTCAAATTAAACCCGAGTTGACTGTCGTATATCTGTCAGTGTTTCCACAAAACATACTACTCTTCTCAGAAGCTCGGCCGAGATGAGGAAAATCCTGAAAGGCCTGATGACCCGACCGCTACCCCCCCACCCCCTTCACCACCACCACGCCCCCCACTCCTTTCTCGCAAGTCCACTGAATGGCACTCTTTGTGTGTCTCTCTATGTCACGGCATTGTGTTGTGCTTCAATACTTAATCATATTCAAAACATTCTTTCCTGGCCCACATACATTTGCGTGGCCATGGTACATGACACACTTATAAGGCAGGCCAAGGCATTTGCAGAGGACGAGGGAGAAAAAGAAAGACGAAAGGTCTTGTCATGTGTGTTCATTTCAGTACGGCTGAGTGAGTTTATACAGTGAAGTGTTTGACTGGGGAGGAAAACAGCTGCAGAGATGGGTGTCAAGTGGAGGAAAGGAGATAGAGATAGAGGGAGAGAGAGAGAGGAAGTGAGAGTTGGGAGGCACCTAGCACGGCATCAGTGCATTATGAGGTTTGATCTGAGACTGATCTTGGTTTGGTCTTATCTCTCTGACTCTCCCTCTCTCTTTTTTTTTTTAAACTCTCCTCACAACACAAGGTGTCTGAAGACCTCGCTTTGTAGACCAGGAATGGAAAAACTGCCCTGATGATTCTTTTTGCCCCCAGTAATTTGTGCAAATACCATGCTATTATGCATAGCTCTGCGTTCTTGCCCCAGTCTGTATTCATGTGCTGCATACAGTAAGTCAGTTGTGCCAGAATGGAAAGGTCACAGCCATATGCAGGGGAGCAAGGCTTTGTTTTGATTACTATTATGCTTTACCAGAGAGGCCACCATCCTCATACATGAATTATCTAAATATTCACTCTGCCAGGGCTGTGGGAATAATCCACTTTCTCACTGCGGGAAGACAACTCTGTTTGCTTGTGTCTGACTGTGTGTGTTTGTTTCTCAGAGCGCAGGAAAAAAAAGAGAAGCTTTCTCCGTGTTTGATAGCTCTGTGGCAGCCATTTTGGTTCCGCGCTGTAGGAGGCTTATATAACCGGATTAGAGCCGGCACCCCAGTAGCACCTTTCATCTTCAGGCTCCCTGTGGACGTGCATTTGCCGCTGCCGTCCTGTCTGGTGCTCCTCGTTCTTCCTGGTGTGGGGATCAGTTAGACACGCCCCTCATACACCCCCCCACAAACACATACATACACCCACATCAAACAGAAACTGCCACCCAGCGTCATGTTGTTAGTCAGTCTCATCTTGTTGAGTGATTGTTCCCGGGAGGTGTTGTGTTGTTTGCAGATGCAGGAAGAGGTTCCAGTGCAGGGCCTTGGATCAGAGAGACGTGAGGTGTGCAGGAGAGTTAGTACATGGACATTTGTTTTATCTTAGGTGTGTGAGGTGAGATCACATTCCTCTGGACTGTCCACCACTCTGACCAAAGTGTTATTATTCTTCTTTCCTTTTGGCGTGTCTTCTGATGAAAACCTGGACAAAGCGTTGGCATGTGGTCATTGCAGTGAATTGCAGCGCTGCAGTAAAGCACTGTTTTTTGTTTTCAGTTCTAGTGCTGTGTGCTTATTTATCATCATTGTACAACCACTGTCTGATTGCAGCAATCAGTGTGGGTAACCAAAAGCTTACAAGAAAGCCTGTGTCAGCGGTACAGTTAGGCCTCAACAATGTCAAACAAGGAGAGCACTCCAACAGAGCTGAGCAGCCCCTGTAAGTATGGGGGGGGGGGGGGGGGGGGGAGAGGAGGAGAGAGACGTCCCTGCCTGTCAGCAACTATTATGATAAGAATTTATATAATATATTTTTTCATAATTTGTAAAAACGTACAAATACATAGGGTGCCATACCATACATGCCAGAGCCAATATTGGCGTAAAATTAAAACCATAAAAAAAAAATGTCTTTGTTATATACGTCACATCAAATCAGTACTAAGTGACATCATCACAGTATGAAAACAGAGACAGCACCTGACAAGTTAAACAGTAACCCTAATGGTGTTTAAGTGATTTCTAGTTTAAGTTAACCATATGAAGTAAGGTATCCTGTATGCTGAATCTGAACACAAATATTTGTTACTCTATTAGGCTTTCACATACCTACAGGGAAATATACAGACAGAGAAAAGTAGGCTACCACAAAATAGTCATAAATATAAAATATTTCAAGAATATAAATGCAGCCTACAATAAAAAATATATGTTAACTGGCATTTTAACATTCCTTTTATCTGAAATGTGAGGAATGTCAGGAAGACTTGGCTAGGTCAACGAGGATGAATCGAGCACACCTGATCGTAAAGACATTGATTGACAGGAACAGATGAGGAGACAGCCCAGGAGTGTTAGCATCAGATAAGAGAGACCCCCGTTCAGCCCACAGCTTCAACGTCTAGTGAAGCTAATTAAAATGTATCTGAGAAGCACCTTGGGGCAGGAGAGACTGTCTGTCTGGGCTGGCCATCCAGTGGATTGAAAATAAACACGCTCTCAGTCTAGACTTGAAGAGGGTGGTGTGGGATTTTGCTCATTGATACGCCCAAAGAAGTGCGCATGCATACTCGCCTGCGAGACTAAGAGAACAGCTACTGTAGGACCATTGCTTAGATGAATGTGCATTCACAGTAGATGTAATCTTTGTTGCCGTGTTTGAGAAACCGATTTAAAATCAAAATAATTTAGCCTTAAAGGAAAAGCTTGTTCTATCTATCTTTACAGTACAGTTGTGTTACAATCTGAGTTGAGAAGGCAGGTGGATTTAGTAACTTGGATGGTGAAATCCTGCCATCTGTATTTCACACATATTTTTTTGGGTGGGGGCTTGCATTACGGTGCTGGGTGGAGTATAATGGTTTCGCAATCCTCATTTGTTGTGTCATTTTTCCTTGTATGTTGGGCTTTGAGATGGGTGTTCACCTCAGTCACAGTTTCCTTCCTGCAAGTCACTGGGGAGGAAGAGAGATAGGCTGGAGAACAGAGTGTGGTGAGAGAGAGTGGTGAGAGAGAGAGAGAGAGAGTGGACCTGCAGGCTGCAGTGCGATCCAGTGCGTGATGCTGAGGCACAATGTGGTTCCTAGCCTGTCAAATGATTGTAATCTCTCTCTCCTCCTCTCTCTCTCTCCCCCTCATCTCACTCAGAGCCACTTTTGGTGTCTTGTTCTCCACTCACCATCTTTCCAATCCACTGTAATTATAGATCGAGGGTGAAATAAACAGTTTCTTGACGTATTAATGTATCAGCGTGTTCTCACCTATTCCATTTCCTCCACTGAGAGGTTTAGGAGGGTTAGTGTGATGTGGTCGTCTCACTTCAGTGTCTAGACAGCAGTGAGGCAGAACAGTACCCCTAATTGCAAGGCAGTTTCATGCAAAACCTCCCCCCTTGCCCAGCCAGCCATTAGTTGATCCACAGTCTTCAGCCTAAATAACACGTTAAACACTAATTACACACTAGCGGTTTGTCAGCACAGAGACAGGAGCTGCACACTCTCCTCCTTGGAAAAAGAAGGGGGGGAAATACACCACTCAGGCAGTGCCAGAGTGAGTACAGGTCCTCGGAGACTGAGCCTCTGTTTGGTCTGGAAAAATGGATGACTCACCTTGGGGGACAGACCTGACACCCAGCAGCGTCGCGGTGAGATTGGTGTGCCCTGCCGTCGGCCGTCATTCCACCTCCAGCTGTAATCTGCATGTCAGCAGGTCCAGGGGCGCCTCATGAGGAATGACATGAGAATAGGTGGGTGGGGGAGGAAGTCTGATGTGTTGCAGCTCTCAAAAATAGATTGATTTTCAGTGCATGGAACCACTGCTTAGTCAAAGGTGTTCTCAATTATGCTAGCCAAGGTTTGGGATTTGTGGGGAAGATGGCAGGCTTGCTCTCTCATCTGTCAGCTGTTAATGTCCTAGTGTTAGCCTGCAGTGCTAGCAGTAGAACAGTCAGTGTTGAATAGTGAGGCCCCCCCCTCACCCCCCCACTGCACCAGGGAGCTGCAGCCCTTCCTGACCCGCTTCCCTCCATTATAGATGAGCGGGCCACACATCGCCACACATTTCCTCTCCTCCTGGACCAGGAGCGGCACCTTCCAGCACACTCCTCACCACCTTCACTCATTCTTCACGGCGCGCGTTTGAATTATTTAAAAGCACTTAGCACCCTTCCCCACACCCTCATACATACTCGGAGTGCTTATTTCTGGCTCATACCTGTGCAGACTGGAACATTGGCACCTGTGCGGTTGCAAAATTTGCAATTCAGGAAGAAGATAAGCCATTCAAATACCCTACTTCTGTATAAAGTTTCAAATTGAAATAGCTGCTGGTCCGGTTCTTCCATTTCCGTGGTTACGTGTTTGGTTCTCCCTTAAGCAGTATAGTAGGAGGTGTCCTGACTCCTCAGTGGCTAAAAAGGTACAGCTGAAATCTGTTTCACCAGGAAGTGGGGGGACCACTATTGATCTGTTAGAGATCCTGAGAGATCCCTAACGTTGTGCACCGCAATCGTCTGTTAATCCTGAAAGATCCCCAACATTGTGCACTGCAATCGTCTGTTAATCCTGAAAGATCCCTAACATTGTGCACTACAATCGTCTGTTAATCCTAAAAGATCCCTAACATTGTGCACCTCAATCGTCTGTTAATCCCGAAAGATCCCTAACGTTGTGATACCACTGAAATCGTCTGTTAATCCTGAAAGATCCCCAACATTGTGCACTGCAATCGTCTGTTAATCCTGAAAGATCCCTAACATTGTGCACTGCAATCGTCTGTTAATCCTAAAAGATCCCTAACATTGTGCACCTCAATCGTCTGTTAATCCCGAAAGATCCCTAACGTTGTGCACTGCAATCATCTGTTAATCCTGAAAGATCCCGAACATTGTGATACCACTGCAATCGTCTGTCAATCCTGAAAGATCCCTAACATTGTGCACTGCCATCATCTGTTAATCAAGAAAGATCCCTAACGTTGAGCTACCACTGCAATTGTCTGTCAATCCCGAGAGATCCCCCAAAGTTGTGCTACCACACAAGCTAAGCCTCCCCCAGTGTTGACAACAGGCACAAATAAAGGAAACCTCTTGTTAGGACGATGGGCACTGCAGACAATGGCAGGGGTCCCTAGACCAGAAGCCTCAGCAGGGAAGAGGCCAGGGCAGCGTGCCAGGGGCGGATGAGAAGAAAGGCCTACTCCTGTACGTTCTTTACACAGTAAGCATAAAGGAGGAAGTGTGTGTGTGTGTTGCCCACAGAGCACTTTGTGTTGAGTTACACGGAGACTGCAGATTCAGGGGTATCAGAAACATGAGGTAGGGACTGAGGGAGGAATCTATAGGGGCACTCCAAGCACAGCACTAATCATTCGGATTTCATCCGTGCCTTAATAAGACCTTTTCTCTCAAGGTGACTTCCATACCGGGTTTTTTCAGAAAGTGCATGTGGATCTGTTATTTAAAGGACTGAATCTATGAATGTGTTAATTACCACAGAGTCCCCTGTACTTTAAACATAATTTTTAGTTTTTTCACATCTAAATCTATGAGAATGTCCGACAGATCTGAATTGTAGGATGACTCATAATTGTGTGCAAGAGAGAGCACCATGTGAGATAAAGAAAATAACAAACACATCTGTGTAAATTAGTATATTTTCAAAAAAAACATCTGTGTAGATAAGTATGATATTTTCAAAAACACATCTGTTTTAAGATGAGTGACATTTTCATATGTTTGTATGAGGACAGAAAAGCTTAATTCCAAAAATCTACTGAATGTGTGTGTGTGTGTGTGTGTGTGTGTGTGTGTGTGTGTGTGTGTGTGTGTGTGTGTGTGTGTGTGTGTGTGTGTGTGTGTGTGTGTGTGTGTGTGTGTGTGTGTGTGTGTGTGTCTGTGTGTGTGTGCCAGCGAAGGCTGTGTGTGTGTGTGCCAGCGAAGGCTGTGTGTCTGTGTGTGTGTGTGGCGAGTGCATAAAAGCGTTTTGGCTCTGTGGAGGGCTCCTAATTGTATTAAACCCCATTTGGCTGCACGTTTTGTCCTGCCACCCTCCCCTTTGCCGCTCCCATGGTGACCCACAGTGCTGTTTGTGTCCATTTCCGCCTCGCCCTCGCCTGTCCATAATGGCATCCAGTCACAGCTCCGTGGAACACAAGTCATTAGACGTGAGCCACCCTGCCTGCCACAGCAATCTGCACTGAATTTTTTTATGTGCATTAGCCCTCCTGTTCCCTACACCAGTGCTCGCCCAAATCGTGTTGACTCTGACTATTCCAGTGGAGAGCTGAGCTCCACTTAATGAGCTGCTCGCCAATGTTTGTTTGCCACTTGAGACGCCTCCAAGACTCCAAAACCCAAATGTTTGGCTTTGCTAATACAGTGGCAGAAGACTTTTACTTTTATTTTGGGCAGCACTACGAAAATCCTCCCAGTCCATTTTGTCACTGGCAAGTGACACGTTTTAGAGATAAATGGGTTGCCCTATATAGTTTGCTGCACTTCTCTTATGACGGGTCACCTGGTTCTCTATGGGTCGTTGGTTCATTTCCAGGAAGAGCCATCTGGCGCCAGTGTGAGTGTCTAATGTTTGACATGACCCACGAGGGTGTGCACTCAGCAGCACCTGGTGCACCTCTAAATGTTGAACATCCGCGCTTCACTGTCTCCATGCAAGCCCAAATCCCTTATTCAGTCTGCTGTCTGGAACAGCCCATCATGTATCAACAACATTTTTTCTGCTTATACACTGCAAACCTACAGCCAGACATGCTACTGTATAACCTCACAATCCACTACGATAGTGTCAACGTCTTAGTATAAAGCACTGCTTGGTGGCCCTGGAGTGCAGTTAAATTATGCCCAAAGTACAGGCAAAGGATCTGATCGTTCCACATCGTGGGTACTGTAGCCTTGAGGCCACTGATGCCTCTTCCCTCGGGTAGCTGAAGGCGTCCCCGTTTCACCCCAGCTCAGAAGCCCCGAGGGCCTGGAAACTCTACACTCAGCATGTTCTTTGTATTTTTATCTCACCTCACACCACACAGATTATTACAGACCCTTTGCCGAGTATGTGTCGCACTCATGCGTGCTGCTACGCCGGTGTAGCCCCGAATGGGCCCGCATTGCTGCGGAGCTGGAGATAAGGCTGAAAGGAGGTGTGTGTTTAGAGTGCTAACAAAGAAAAGTAGGAGAAGTGAGAAAAAAAGCAGAGATGAAAACACACATAGAGTGAGCAAGAGAGAGAAAGAGAGAGAGAGAGAACAAGAGAGAGTGCTGATAAAGACAATGAGGAAATTATTCTGAAGGGGAAGTCCAGGCCCTATAAAGTTGTTCCCCTCCCCTGCCTTTCTCTCACTATCGCTCTCTCTCTCTCTCTCTCTCTCTCTCTCTCTCTCTTTCTTTCTCTCCCTCACTCTCTCACTCACTCACTCAGAGAGAAAACATTTACAGTTGTTGTGCAGCCAAGTGCTGCATTAGGCTTGTTGACTAGGAGCCCAACAGGCCAGATCACAGCTATGCCACGTGCTTATACTGGAGAGGCTCTTCTGAAAGGTCTTGAGGAAAGTCCCCTGCCTTCTGCCATTTTCTTTCTTCCTGCCCCCTAAAGCCTACCCCACCCTCTGTGTCCTGGACTGGTGGAGAAACCAAGTGCTTTTCACCAATGCACAAATAAGCAAACATAAGGCAAAAGGTCACTTCCACTCAAGCTACTTGCAATTCATTTGGGATGCTCTGTGCCATTCCTGCCAGATTGAATTTCTTTGATTGTGAGACAACCCCTCTGACTTTTTTTATGGTGGACTCTCTGTAGAAAATGAAGAGGGAGTGAGAGAGGGAGGGAGTGAGAGAGAGAGGGAGTGAGAGAGGGAGTGAGAAAGGGAGTGAGAGAGGAATGAGAGAGGGAGTGAGAGATGGAGTGAGAGAGGGAGGGAGCGAGGGAGTTAGAGATGGAGTGAAAGAGAGGGGGAGGGAGGGAGAGATGGAGAGAGTGAGAGATGGAGTGAGACAGGGAGGGAGGGAGTGAGTGAGAGAGAGGGGGAGGGAGGGAGTGAGAGAGGGAGTGAGAGAGAGAGGTAGGGAGGGAGTGAGAGAGAGGTAGGGAGGGAGTGAGTGAGAGAGGGAGTGTGTCCTATGCAATCAGGGCAGAATCATTATGACTTTGGATTCCACCTTAGAACCCCAAAGGCTGTGCGGAGTGGCACTGAAACATACATATAATTATATCATCTCAAATAATCCATCTGGCGCACCAAAGGAGATTAAAGGGGCACTTGAGAAATAATTGGTCCTAGCGTAACTGAATTTGCCTGATCTGCTTGTGTAGATTGTCAGAAATAAAACTGACCTGACCCCCAGAGGTAAACCTCTCAACCAAGGACATCCATTGCAACCACTAAGATCTGCTAAGCCTCTTCTGCCTTGTTGTTGTGGGAGTGCTGGAAATGCTGTCATATCAATGAAGCTGAAATGTTTTTCTGGCCTATGAAAAGCAGAATGCATCTTTTAAAAAAAGAACAGCTTTTTAAATGCAGTCTTCTGATTCTTCTCTCTTCCTCTTCCACAACCCCCCCCCCATCTCCTGTCCTTTTGTTTTCCTCAGGATGAAAATGCGACGGCATAGGGTGTTCTTGCTTTGCACAGTGGGCCTGTGTGTCATCTCCTTCCTGCACTACTACAAGGCGCTGCACTACGTGTCGCTGCTGCGCGAGCTCTCTGCCCCCTACCCCAACATCAAGTCCTTCATCATGGTCACCGGCTTCTTCTGGAGGGAGCGGGCCACACCTATGGCTAGCGCTGTGCCAGAGGAGGGGCCTCCGCCGGCCCTCAGGCCCTCCGACACCAAGCCCAGAGGCGGGGAGGACATGGAGGATATGAGGATGCCTGGAGGACTCAGGGATCCAGGGGGGCTGGTGATGGAGGCTGAAGAGGACCCTCAGGTGCCCAGACCATGGGGCAGGCCAGAGGAACCACTGCATAGGGATCCTGATGGCACTCAGGTAAGACCACATTTTCTGTTGCCTGTATTTCATTTTGTACATTGTTTTTGTGTTGATGTTGCGTCCAGATAAATGTATTGTGTATACTGTGTCCTTTCTTCTATGTCAGTCCCTCACCTTGAGAGATGTGCTGAAGTTGTGCATTCCCTTTTCTTGGGTTTAAAATAGACTTTTTGATTTTTCTCAAAACAGGAGCAAAATGAGCGCCTAGAGCTGACACCCTGGCACCCCAATCACCCAGGAGCTCGTCTGAGACAAGAGGCCCCGCATGTGGTGGTGGTGGAAGAGCTCGACCCCACCACAGCACCTACCCCCGACCCCATTGAGTCTATGGGCGACCTCCACCACCGCACTTATCATCTCCAGAACGACCACACATCCTATTTCGTGCGCACCAAAGCCGGGGCCTTGTGCTACCGGAAAGGGACCGAAGTGGCCCCTCCCCCTGGTCAAGCCAAAGCGGTGAATCCCACAGCAGCTGCTAACCACGGCCAACGGCAGCTGCTCCAGCAGCCGATACAGCAGCAGCCGCAGCAGCAGCAGCAGCATCATCCCGTGGAGCAGGCAGGCACCCTACACGCCAAACCCAAGCGTGGCAAGCGGTTGGTGAAGTGTGTGTGCCGTCCCGGCTGGCATGGTCCATACTGTGGTGTGCCCACCATGGTATACCACTCCAACCTGCCAACAAAGGAGCGGCTGACGCCTCGTGAGACGCCGCGGCGCGTCATCAACGCAATCAACGTTAACCACGAGTTTGACTTGCTGCACGTGCGCTTTCACGAGCTGGTGGATACCGTCGACCTCTTCTTGGTGTGCGAGTCGAACTTCACAGCGTACGGCGACCGGAGACCGCTGCGCTTCCTACGCCGGCTGCTCAATGGCACCTACGACTACATCCGCCACAAGATCCTCTACGTCTTCCTCGACCACTTTCCCGACGGGGGCCGGCAGGACGGGTGGATCGCAGACGACTACCTGCGCACCTTTCTGACGCGCAACGGCATGTCTCGAGTGGCGGGGATTCGGCCAGACGACGTCTTCCTCATCAACGACGCTGATGAGATTCCAGCTCGGGAGGGCATCCTGTTCCTCAAGCTGTTCGATGGCTGGACAGAGCCCTTCGCCATCCACATGCGGAAGTCACTGTACGGATTCTTCTGGAAGCAACTGGGCTCTCTGGAGGTGGTGTCGGGCTGCACAGTGGGCATGCTTCGTGATGTCTATGACAACGACGGCATTCGATTGCGGCGCCGAGAGTACTACACCATGCCTGGCTTCCGTAAGTACGAGAACGACACGGGACACATCTTGGTGCAGTGGTCGTTGGGAAGTCCGTTCCACTTTGCAGGTTGGCACTGCTCCTGGTGCTTCTCGCCTGAGGGCATCCACTTTAAGCTCATCTCTGCCCAAAATGGGGACTTCCCACGGTGGGGGGACTACGAGGACAAACGGGACCTTAAGTACATTCGGGATCTGATACGGACTGGGGGCTGGTTTGATGGCTCTGTGCAGGAGTACCCTCCTTCAGATCCCAAGGAGCATATGTACGCTCCCAAATACATGTTGGACCACTATGAGCAGTACCGGTACCTGCTTGAGAACCCGTACATCTCGCCAACAAATCTAAATGGGGGGTAAGGCAGCATGTGGAAGGGGCTTCTCAGGCAGTCTATGGGAGAACCAAGGGGTGAGGGTTCCATGACGTCATGGGGTTCCGGGGGGTAGGGGATAAACCACTGGCAACTCGTACAATGCCCACCCAATCAAAGTCCGGCCCCCACTGCACAGGCCCACCCACTGCTCCACCACCGTCCATTGACGGACAGCAGTGAGTGGGGTTGGACTGGCGTGGTTGGACAAACCAAACAGCGCTGGCACAAGACACTGTGGGGAAACGAAGCAACACTTAACCGTCTGTTGTTGATGTGCACTCTGTTGTTTTCCTGCATCCCTTTGGAGACACACTGCCCTGGATGGTGCCCTGTTGGTTCTATTGCCCTTGTGTCTACAGTAAACCCTTGCAGCTCTCTCTCTCTACATGTCTCATAGAGAACCAGTAAAGCACTCATGTCTTACACACAAAACAAGCCCCCAATACAGAAGAGAAAACATCAGACTAAATAATATTACATTGTTGGGATGGACTGGAGATTGGCTTCCTTTTGCCCGATTACAAAGAGTTTGTGCACCTTTTGTTACTGAAAGAGAGGGAGGAAGAGAGAGGAGAGAATAAGAATGAAGAGAACACATCGGCCTCTACTGCCTTTCCATCCCTGTGTGCTCTGAGGGGCTTCAGATATCTCCTGATTTTCATTGAGACCTGGCCGATATGACAGTTGTGTTATCAGTGATGGTAAGAGCTGGCCATTGAGTAGAACAGAGCAGAACCTCCCGCAACTTGGCCTATAGCTTGAGCTGAGCAGGAACGATTGGCTTTATTATCGATCACTGGTGTTGTCATGCAGGTCTCTGCCACACAGAAATCAGTGGTGGTCCCTAAAGGTGCCTGGCATAGAGGGACATTTTGAGTTGTTGTGGCTATGAGCTCCCAGCACCAAAGTCATGGGGTAGAGTTGACAGCCTCTTTCAGCAGACTGGGATGAATAAATCATGGCTGGCATAAGCGTCCAGACACAGCAGGAGTCTTTCTCTTTCTCTCTCTATCTCTCTCTCTCTCTCCCTTAAACAGCCACTCATGGAGGACAGATTTAAGGGGCAGAAGTGGAACTCTGTTTCTTTTTCTCTCTCTCTTTTTCTCTTTCTCTCTGTCTCCCCCTCGGGTCTTTCTCTGCCACAAAAAAAAAGAGGAAAAACCCCAGCAGATATCTCGAGCAGAAGTGTGCTGCCTACATTGTCTTGGCAGCCTATGAAGGGTGGAAGTGGAGGAAGGGGTGTTATGGGTCTGCTGGCTGGGGAGGTGGTGGAGGCGGGTGGGGGGCAGGATGAGGGAAGGAAAAGAGGGAGGGATCAACTTGGCAAAAACACACACGTTCATTTGGGGTCACAGGGGCCTGTGTATGCAGGGAATGTAGAGCACACCCAAGCCTCTTCAGCACTGTGTGTGGTGTTTATATATATGTATGTATGTGTGTGTGTGGGTGTGTGGGTATGCCCATGTGTGCGTGCAAGTATGTGGGCGCCCACAGCAGAGAGCATTCAGAGTTCGTCTCAGGCAGATTGGAAACCGAGAGGATGGGGGGGGGGGGGGGGGGAGGAATCAGAAAGAAACTTCACAGTTTTTTTGCATTCCAATTGACCACTTAAGGGGGAATGCAAGGTCACAGACAGCCTGTCTACTCCTGCTGTTTCTGCTCTCCTCCCATGTACACACCACCACACACGCACACCACACACACACACACACACACACAATCTTTGTTCTTTCATTTTGACGGGTCCAAGGAGGATACCAATAGAGCTGCCAAACCCCCTCGGTTCCCTCTGGAGAAAGGTTCCCTCTGGAGAAAGTTTCCTCTGGAGAATGGTTCCCTCTGGAGAAAGGTTCCCTCTGGAGAATGGTTCCCTCTGGAGAAAGTTTCCTCTGGAGAATGGTTCCCTCTGGAGAAAGGTTCCCTCCTCTGGGTCTCTGTCCCTGTAGGCAAATAATTGTGCTTGATCTTGCCCAGGCTCTGCCATCCATGGCCTGACCCAGCATCTCTCATGAGCTGGTCATGCCGCCTCTGTGGTGATACCCTGCCCCACTTACCTCATCAACCCTGCCCATCTTTCGACACACACGCAGATACACACAGACACATCTCCTTCCCCAGTCCCCTTAGACACAGAGACACACACACTCTTTGCAAAAACATGCCAAAGACTTGCCAGTTAATGAGTGTAGGGTCTGAGTATTGGCGCACATGCTGTAAAACATTCACCCTTTCAAGTGAGACCCATTTTATGCGTCTATTGTGTGGGTAGCACAGCGCAGGCATAAACTCACTGTCCAATAATATTCCCCCGACCGGCTCAAGTCATGAAGTAAGAGGATTAAGAGAAGCTGCATTACAGGGGCATATTAAGCTGGGCTGTTTCGGCTCCAACTGCATCATCACACAGTGGGTGCACTTCACCAAACCACTAGGCCAAAAATCAAGATTTGTGGCTGCCACTAGTGCTATAAGAGCCTACAACCTGAATCCTCTTCTTAACTCACGCATCAGGGAGGGACTGTACCTGGATCATTAAAGCTCTCAGTTGTGCTAGTGATTTATATTTTTATTTTCCTGTGAGCTATCTAACTGTGAGTCATTTAGAACACAAGTGCGTTTGGGAGGGCCATATGTGTTTCCTGTAACTCACTGACGTCGTTTCTCTCTGGTCTACCCCTCGGAGGGTAATTGAAGTATGCCGATGGCGTGGTGAGATTGCAATCAGGTGGAAATTCAAAGGGCTGGGAGGACGATTAGGGGTAAAGACCAAGGCCTGTGCCATTTAGACAGAGAGCCAGGGAGATGAATGAGGGGGATTCATCACCGGCAGATGAATTTCGCTGATAGCCTGCAATTTTGTGTTGCCCTTTTAAACAACCCAGTTATTTGATGTCTTATTATGTATGGAGAAGGGCACAAATGAGAGCAAATTGCATTGATTTTTTTGGGGGGGGGGGGTCCCTGCATCTTTGTGAAATTAAAATGGCTGCAGCGATTCAAACGATTCATCTTCCATAGAAAATCCGTTCCTATCAAGCTCAATTGTCTGCCACAGAGAAGCTAGATTGACGTTAAATGGGCCACTTATTTCTTTATGATTGTGCTTTTGCCAGTTCTATTCTGAGTTTGATTTGATTACAGTTTATATTTTGTTTTATATAGTATGTGTAGGAAAACTACTTTTCCTGCACAGCCTTTTTGTGTGTAGTCAATGCAACGGTTTCTCACCTGCAGTTACAACATACATTATTAAAAAGCCTTGGCTTTGGCTACAGGCCAACTTCATGGGGTTCCTGACTGATGCGTAACCAGAAAAAAACGACGTGCTGTGTTCGGGAACTCAAAATGGAAGGGGGTCTTATCAGGGGTGTCTGCCCCTCAGTCTTCTCGAAATGTCCTCGTTTTTGGACACGATGAGTTTTTGTCTGTTTTGTATTTTGGTTTTGTATGTATTTTTACTTGTGCTGTTGCTGTTGTTAATGTTATAATTATGTATCTAATTTATTGCTACTCCTCGGTGTGAAAAGGGAAGAACTGATCAACCGTACTTCGCTCACGTAGGAGGAACCTGTGAGAATCCAAAACTAAACCGAACATGGGTGAAGGACGGACTGGGTGCTGTCAGAGAGATCTGTGTCGTCGTCGTCGTCCCCCCCCCCCCCCCCCCACCACACACACACACACACACACACACACACACCCGGCAGTGCTGCAACAGCCATCACCTGCCAAAAGCGTCCCGTCACGCTAATCACCTCTGCGCATGGCCATGCTATATGCTGATGTTACTGAATTCTAAGCACTTACTACATTTTTATTTAATTTTGTTTTGCTATTGAATTGATTATTGTGATGTTAATCTCAGCATGTACAATGAAGCTCTCTTCCATCCCATACCGCTTGACCATCTGCCCACCCATACCTGAACACTCTTAACATGACCAACACAGGTGGAAACACAATGTGGAAACGCATGACAAGCCTTTGCCTTCACCGACATGGTTAAGCACGGTCAGGCTTGGCTCTGAGTGCCACCCACTTATCAGTGTGAAGAGGGCCTGTTGTGAGGTGGGGCTGAGATGGCAGGGGGGTGGGGATGGATGTGGAAGGTGTCGCTCCAGGACAGCATATCATAGGCTGATCAGAGGCCCCAGAGAGAGGCACCAGGTGCCTTATGCTGAGTCAGAAGAGATCAAAAGGAGTGCTGCATCTGTGCACTGAGCGACAGATGGACATTTGCCTACACGCACGCACACACACACTTACACACCTTCATGCGCACACACACACATACAAAGCACCTGGACGAAGACATTGGCCTCTTCATCACATGATATGTGCGCTTGTTCGTTCATGTGTGTGAGTTTTATGCCATCCCATCTCCTAGAATTACATCACTGGCTACTAACACACACACAATCCATTGTTCCTTTGAATGACAGGGTCATTCGCACTATACTTGCTGGGAGGCACTGTGCATAAAGGAGAGCGCCTGAGTGCTTCTCCCTGTGCAGGTTACATTGGAACTGAAACAATAAGGAGAGGAAGAGAAGGCAACGAAAAAAAAGGCACTGTGTCTATATATCAAGATATGAAACCACTACCATATCTTTTATTTTAGTTTTTTATTAATGTAAACTTTATGTTTTCTTTGTACATTGATTTGCATCTCACTCTGCTCTTGTGAACGCAGCTTTATACAGACATGGATTTAATTTACGTTATATGTTGTATATTCCATTTTGTGATTTAAACTATTATTTTTTTAAAGATGTAATTTTCTTTTTTGTTTTGCAAACAAGGCAGCTTTTTTATTTTATTTTATTTTATTTTATTTTAGCCCTTACCGTTCCGGCCTTCCCCCCCCCCCCAAATCATGTTCTTCATGAACTCCAGCTAGGCCATGAGGATTTCAATGAGATGAGATGATGGGCTGGACTGGGCTGGGCTGTCTGAGAGAAAGACCTTAATCCTCTGGTCTTTGTCCATTTCTGGAGGAGTGGCTTTGCACTTCTGTCTTTCTAACGTTGTCAAAAAAGAAGCGCTTCTAACAATCAGTTGTAACCGCCTGGCTTTTCATCAAGCTTTTGGTTTCTTTTACAAAGATACATATACACACAGACACCACCTATAATTTTAGTATAACGTAGTTATCTCTTCTGATCTGTCTGGTGAAACGGCATACATTCTTATTGATATAAAATGCGGCTGGACTCCCTCAAATGTTCTGTTCAATTCAAGCCCACAGCACCTGGGTAGATTGTGCTGCAATACGGTTTTCAATCCATGCGGTTGTGATGGTGAGTCTCCATGGCCAACACCCTTATGAGTGAACACTATTGTCTCTGAAAGGCCATTCTCGACCATAGCCACTAGGGGGCGCTAGAAACCTCACAGGTGAGGCTAGTGTTTTTTGCCTGCTGAGGCACATCTTGGACCTTCAGCCTCTTTTTATACTTTATAGTTCACCATCATGAACTGACTACAGATGATGCTATTGAGAGAATAGCAGTCCACAGGGAAATATTGTTTATGTGTGAAATCAAGTAATATTGCAAAGACTTTGGATGTTCCCGTGATGAATGGTATGCCTGGTCTAGGTGCTTGTAACTGCCAGTAGGAAAAACATCCAGTCTTTTCACAGAAGACCAGACAAAAGTGCCGTGTGGCACCGATTTTGCCAGTCCTGCTCTCATCCAGCTTATCATTCTGTGTTGTGTGAGCACACACCTGCACGGCAGTCAGCATTTCCTTAAAGCCTTCCCCCTAATGCCTTCATTTAATACCTTTTCCATCCATCAGTTCCGTCGTCCATCCATCTATCCTTCTAGGCATCTTTGAGTTGGCACTCTTTGAGGCAGTGTTTAAACTCCTCAGCATAGTGTTTCGCCTAGAGCACCACCACAGACACACACACACATACACACACACAGGCAGTCATTCGAGCGCTTTCAGCATCCAATCACTCAAACAATTAAGTGGCACTGAATTTTGTCTGCTTGAACTGGCCAACTCTGCTTGAGTTTTTTTCCTCCCCCTCCTGGAGCCTTTTCTCCTGGTGTGTTTTCGTTTCCGAAAGCCGATAACCTCACCACATTCAACGCCGCACCATGCTCTGTCATAATGCACTGATTGCTGATTGTAAAACAATATTGTTTTGTTTTAATGACAAGAAGGTTTTTTTAGTTTTTCCTAAACAGAGAAGGTTGGGGTGGCCGTGTGTGCCGTTCACTCTGCAGTTTTTTGGCACTGTTCTTGTTTATATGTAGAAGGGAATGGAGGGCCGGTGGTTTGGTAGCAACTCCGGTGCGGCCCATGGAAGGTCAGAGGTCGACCACTCCATCCTGTGGAAACGAGGGAAAATTACAGATGTGGAAATGTGGAAAAAGGGAGGGATGTACTTTTAAAAAAAGAGAAGTATTTTTCTCTACTGTTGGTAACAATAAAGAGTGTACATTTATGAGTTATAAAAAAAAGCTTTTGTTCTGTATATGAATGGCTGTATGTTAACCTTGAACAAAAAAAATGAATTCTATGGCAAAGAAATATAATAAATTAATTTTAAAATTTTACCATGGGCGACTTGTGTATGTGTGGGATTTTCATTACAGACTCAAAAAAAGCTCCATTACATTTCTGGAAAGCTAATCAACCTCTGTGGCAGAGGTCACAGAGGCCTCCAATTTTGTATAAAAGTGCAAAACCTACAAAAGGTCAAAGCAGCTTTTTTTTGAAGCGTAAGCCAAATAATGAGTGACCAAGGATTATTAAAATGGTCAAATCAATATAATTGCTTTAGCTTGCACCATGAGGTGCTATGTGATGTATCACCATAATAGGTGAGGGATCAATACAATGTGTGATCAATATGCTGTCTCAGCTATTTAAAATTGGCTGTGAAACAAGATGGACTGAAACCAGCAGATCATTTAACCTGGATCTTATAGCTCAACTTGTAGAACTATGCAGTAACAGCTCAAAGTACCTTGTAAGTTGCTCTGCATTAAAAGTGTCTGCTACATTAATAAATAACATGCATCCCCATGTATCATAATCATATGTGTCTGATGTGTCACATGCTGAGAATACACCAGAGGGCAGTATAGATACGGACGGTGTGACATGATAGAGATCCCTGTAGAATGAGGTCACTGCAGAGGTGCACTTTACACTAATTGTCTAAATCTGTGGCTGAGTGTGGTGACATCATCAGGTGACCAAACAGGTGTGGACCTTATGAGTCATATGCATCAGAACCATACTTAAGTGCCAGTATACACTGGAGGTGCTGTGGTACGACCCAGGCATCCTCAAAGGACTATGGGGAAGGAGGTGCCGTGCTGCCGGTCCGCGTGCTCTGAAAATTGGGACAGTGGTGGAAATAGCAGCAGCGCCCTCATGGGTGAGAAACCCTCCCTGTGGTCTTCACTGGACCATACAGGCTCCCATTGTCGGC
This sequence comes from Sprattus sprattus, assembly GCF_963457725.1. Taxonomy (NCBI): domain Eukaryota; kingdom Metazoa; phylum Chordata; class Actinopteri; order Clupeiformes; family Clupeidae; genus Sprattus; species Sprattus sprattus. Next base: position 37,728,899 of record NC_137920.1, read on the forward strand.
TGAGCACAGAGTGTCCTCAGCCGGAGCCATTGAGGTCAGCCTGAAACCAAAGAGGACCTGGGTGGAACCACTCCGATTGGAACCACAAAGCCCCTGGAATTTTTGTTATGTGCCTCTTGGCAAAGGATTGGCGGCGGCTTCTCAGGAATGGCAGAAAAGAACGCCTCACCGCACAAAAGAGCAGGGCCTTAAAGATCTCGTGTTGTTTATGGGAGGTTTTTGTGTCCCTTTTTCACAAGCATTTTCTCATTCCCTCTCCTCTTTAATTCCCAGTCAGCAGGGTGGGCTCAGACGACTTGAGACGACTCCTATTCAAAATCCTCTCCTCTGGTATGGCTATACTTCCTCATTCTCTCTCTCTCTCCCCCAATGTATCTGGCAGTATCATTTGCTCACTTCAAAGGAACAGGTTTAAAGTGACTCGGAGAGCGGGAACCCCCTGATAAAGTCACTCTTTTCAGCCCCGGTCCCTCCCACAGGAACCCATCTCTATCATGAATTCAGCACGCTTGCTGCCTCCTCTCTGAACCTCCTCGCTCTGCTCCATAATTACTTTTTTGCTTTGGAGCCAGGGTGAAAATGAACTGCCACACACACACACACACACAAGTATGATCACAGAATAGCCCTGCACCCGTGTGCATCATTCTCAGAGCAGCCGTTCCATGTACTTCAAGGCAAATCTGGAGTGAGCAAGGCGAAGATTATTAAAATGGTCACATCAATTGTCAGTTCCAGGCTCGTTCCTTTGTAGCTTGACACATGCTGTGACATCTAATACTTGTATGTTTCTGACAATATTGTACTGTAAGCCTTGAAGTGACACTGTGATGGGAAAGTGTAATCAATATGCTGGCCCAGCTGGAAGTCGTGCCTTGGCTTACAGTATGTAGGCCTAGTTTATAAACGAGGCTTTTCCGGCAGCTGGTCTGAAATAATATTAACAAGGGACAAAGTAAATAAAACCAGAAGGGGTTATGAATTAGTAATGCTGATGTAAACACAGACGGGAGGTTCCGGAGAAAGGACAAAATCAGGATGCACACACACAGAAACACAAACACGAACTACCACACACATGAACACACGCATGGACACACTTCCTTCTCTGGGTTATTGTCCTTGCAGACGCAGCTTAGAGTCCTGCCTTTTGGGTGTGGTTAGGACCTCCTACTCTGGGTGGGGTTATGGCCTCCGCTGGGCCCCCTGCTCTGTCATTATCTCCGGTGGTTGAGACACACGATGGGGGGGGGGGATGTTACGTTACGGGAGCATTTGGGGACGTTCTGGGAATGTTTACAGGATATCTTCATGGACGATGTGGGGATAAGGTTTGACCATCAGTGCATGCCTCTGGGGAGTCTGGATGGTGTCCTTCACTCTGGGCTATTTTTACACTGGAGACTCAAGCGAGAGCGGAGGTTAGGCACGGCCTCAGCAGGAAATATAAGTACGGTATGCTCCAGATCATCTGCACACACAAACAAACAAACTCCCCAAATTGGTACAGATTCAGTTCTCCAAAAGTTGATCTCACGTTGCTGTTTTTAATAAGAACAGAAAACAAACGTTATATAATGGTTCTGGACAGCATGAACACGGACATTTCTGTTCACATACAGAAGAAATGCAGATTTACTTGTAAACAAAAGGTTGAGCACCTGTCTTTCTACCTTAAGCACCAAATGCTAAGCACCAAGCATCGTAAATCCTTGAGTTAATCGTTATGCCAAATTCGTCAGACATGCCACACAATGACATCACCTGTGAGCATTGTTTCACCGATCACCCATAACTCGTTTTCAAATTTATAGACCAACCTCCATCTTGTTCACAATCATCCCATTTGTCTGCTAATTCGTCCTCACACAGGCTGCAGGCTTAGAAGGGTTATTACTCTATTAGGTTTTAAGTGCCATGTTCTCACCCCAAACACCTTAATAAACATTTTATAAGAGAGTGTGGTCATATCAACTAAAACAGTAACAGGCCTCAGCTCTGTACAGGGCCCTAGGTGCTGCGAGGCTATGTGGTTCAACAGAAGCCAAGGCCACAACACTGTGATGCCCAAAGCAATCCCAAAGACTCTAAACTCCCATATATCCCTTTGGCCTTGCTCCTGGGCCCGGACTAGCAGAAAACTCTGTCCATTTGGCCTTTGCCTTGGTTAATAGCTCTAATTAGCTTTAAGCGTTTGTGTTGGCAACTCTGACCCAAGGGCTGTAAAATCCCCTCTTCCCCTGGAAGAGCCAAGAAAGCATCAGTTATCCGGGCTGGGGTCAGTGAGGTGACATGCTAAAATGGTATTAAAAACTTAAATGGTAAATGTACTTCTAATAATTATTTGGATTCCCAATGTTCACCAAGTTTCTATGCATGGTGTAAATATTGTTAGGTCATAAAAGACAGTATAATACATTTGACAGATTTGTCAAGTTTTATTTTTTAGATCTGATAATTGGCTCTACTTTTTTGTATTATTCACCTGTTTTAATCTTCTTTTCTCATTTTGTACCTATTCCCATTAATCTCTTCCTCCTTCCCCCGGCCCTCCATTACAAAACATGCGTCCGCCAGGTCTGGATGCAATTAGGGCTGCACCAACACAATCCCCCAGCTTCCTGTTTCAATTTTTTTTACCCAAACAGCCGTGGGCTGTCGGCATCTTCTAAGCCCACACATGGGTAGGCAGCATCACATTCATTTTCAGTCACAATCATTCAACTCACAGACAAGGCCCTGTTATGACCCTCTCACCACTCTTCCTCACTTGTAATAATGGCAGATGCATCTTCATTTGTTTGTACCGATTTAGGGCTAATTTTACGACTACTTTTATAGTCACTGTAATTGCCAGAGATTTTATGGAGCTCAATTGTAAATCAAAGCTATAGTCGTGTTGCTAATTGGACAGAATCTTCTTTTTTTTCACGTTTAATCGAGACCATCAACTGTCTCACTACTTTCGCTGTAGTTAAGCTACACTGTGTATGAGAGGATTCTTACCATTCTTTGGCAGTGGTCTGCATTAACAAATGCCTCAGTACACCCTCAATGTAAACACACAGAGGTTGACCTCGGTGCTGTGGACCTGCACTGCTGTAATCTGGTCTACTTGTTTATTCCTCATAATTTATAGTCTCAACCTGAACTACTCCGTGGGGGGGTATGATACACTGTATAAAACACAGCACAACACAAAACTCGTCGGCCAAACTGAGTCGTGTTTCTCAACTGTGGCCTGTCACGGCCGTGTCCCCGGCGTTTGTGATGTTGTGTGCTAATAGCAGTCCAGCTGGCACACATGGCACCTATGGAGGGCCCCCCCCCCCCTCCCCTGCTTCCTCTCTCGGCTGGCAGACACAAAGGCCCAGGGCTCCAGGGAACAAAATAGTTATCCTCCAGGAGGGGCCCCCAACTGTCCACCCCTACATGACAACCTCCACCTGCTCGCTCTGCTGCACCCCAGGTGCTCTCAGGCCCGAGGAGACAGGGCCAATTAAGGTATGAAGGAACCGTTGCATGGTTGCATTGCATGGTTGCCTTGCATGTTTTTTTTCCTATCGCATACTCTCTCTTCCTTAGGTCCATTCGAGGAACAGATAAGCTATCAATGCTGAAAACTAGACTTTGAGTCATTAACACTAACTCAGTTTAATGGTTGGATAATGGTTAAATACTTAGCATACTCCATTTTTAGTTTTCTCATCTAGGCACCATTTTGAATGTCTTTATTCGCGGGGATCGATTTAGCTGCAGGTAGTGTGCTCAAATGTGCAACAGCAGTAGTGCTTTGTCGTCACAGTCTCTCGCTTTCTTTGACAACCTCTCCTCAACATCTCCTGTAGTCCGTTAATGACACTTGGAGGCCACATCTGACTTCCCTGAGAGGATTTTTTTTTTAAGGCAAGCGAAAAACAAAACCAAACAAAAAAAAACATAGAAACAAAAATCAAACAGACAACTCAACAAAACAATAAAAAATAGTGTCACGTCATGGTGCCTCCTTTAGGTACTGGGCACCACCAGGTATCCATTGAACGTGATGTAGACGTCCACGTTATCGCTGTAGATGGCGTTCTCGCGCTCGCGCTTGTACAGCCGCACCCACACCTCGTCGTTGAGCTCCAGCGTGAGCATGACGCTCTGGCTCTGCATGATTGAGCGTTCGCTGGGCTGCGCGTACAGGATCACCTGCTCTTTGTCGTTGTGCATGAGGTGGAGATACGTCTCCTTGAAGTTCCATGTGTGGATGTTGATGTTGAAGAAGTAGACGCCGGGCAAGTAGCAGTAGAACTTGCCCTTGAACATGTTGAAGTGCTCCTCCGGGTTGACGAAGACCGTGTCGAAGACCAGCGCCTGGTAGTAGTCAATGCTGTGCAGCGCCTTGCGTCGGCCCACAGAGAAGAAGGACTGCTGGCTCTTGCACGGGTCGCCGGGGGTTCCTGCCTGGCCCTTTGTCCCCTTGAACCCCATGGGGCCTCTGGAGCCTGGGGGGCCCTCACCTCCTGCCTTTCCAAATGTGCCTCTCTCTCCACGGTCCCCTTTATCTCCTGTGAGAGGGAGGAAAACAAAAGTGTTAAAGCTGCACCCAGTGAGCAAACACACATGGATATGGATATGACAGACATTCACATTAGGGATTCTGGCCAAATCTCGTTAGGTAGAATAGTTGAACCTCTGCCAGCTGGTGGAGTCTATGGCTTACCGACGACTGGGCGACTTCAATATGAATTTAGGTCACCAGAACACAGTCACAGAATAGAGTCACATTCAGCATGGCCAGTTTCGGCTTCCTCATTTGTCCCCTGTGCGAGGAGCTGAGTGGGAGTTTTGTCTTTGTTATGTCCTCCCTGTTTGAACCAGCCCTTCAGCTCCAGCAAGGGAACCTACCGCGATCCAAATGCATGACCCAGCAGGTCCTCCCCTTTTCATGAGCGCTCAGTCGGCTCAAGGATTACATTGCAATTATATGAGTCATACTGTTCAGGCTATGAGGGTATCTCTGGTTGGTTCTAACTATATGGACATGGTCCTCAGGGGCTTTCGTTGTAAACTGCTGCTCTTGGCATTCGAGTAGGCCGCAGCCTGGTCCTCTGCTGGTTGCCCTCGGGCTGTCCTCTGCCCTGGCTGCAGTCTGGTCCTCTGCTGGTTGCCCTTGGGCTGTTCTTTGCCCTGGCTTAGTGCTTGACCCTCTGCTGATTACTACAGCTAGAGAAGCACAGTGTGTTGCTAAATGAATCTCTCTCACTCACTCATACACTCTCTCTCTCTCTCTCTCTTTCTCTCTCACTCTCGCTCTCTCTCTCTCTTTCTCTCTCTCTCTCACTCCTCCTCTCTGACACGCTCTCTCTCTCTCACTCTCTCTCTCTCTCTCCCCCTGCTGAGGACAACAGCTAGAGTGTGTTGCTACAGCACAGTGTGTTGCTAAATGAATCTCTCTCACTCACTCATACATTCTCTCTCTCTCTCTCTCTCTCTTTCTCTCTTACTCTCGCTCCCTGACACGCTGTCTTTCTCTCTCTCTCTCTCTCTCTCTCTCCCTCTCACTCTCTCTCTCTCTTTCTCCTTCTCTCACACAATCATACACACACATGCAGGCGCACACAAGGTTTTCTGCCACATAAGCAAGTTATTTGCCAGAATTGTACTCCTGAAGGATGACTTTCTGCGCCTTACAAAAGGAATTCCGCCTAATTAACTCAGCTTCACAGTGAAAGGGAAAAGCAGAGCAGTGCAGATTTAACAAACAGCGTTCTTCTGCCAAAGGTTATTTTTGCCAAACCAGCATAAATCACTCCATACTCTAAAAATATTTAGATTGTTTGTTTGGATCAGATGGAGAATCTCACACTTTGAATCCCACACTGAACGAAGCCTCGTTATATTCTGATCTTGACTCTTAGTCTGTTCTCTTTGGCTCCCTTGTTGAATGTTGAATTTGAGGGGAAACAAAAAGTACAAATGGCCAAAAGGTTCTCTGGAGACAGTGGCGGTTCTAGGATTTTTCTGAAGCAGGGGCCACAATGGGGCCAAATGTAACCTTCAGGGGCCAACAGTGTCATCACCATCTGATATCCAGTGATGACGCTGCTTAAATAAACATCAATTTGCGACAAGGCAATACACACATACTGACAGTAAAGAACATCTACTTCTAGTCAACTATCCAAAAGCAACAATGAATAACTCAGTATCCCTTTTGAAACTGAAATAAAAAAAATCATGAATCAGTAATTGTAATATATATATATATATATATTTAATTCAGTGTGCATAAAGGGCACATAAAACACACTAAACATAAAAGATAGCAACAGCTTTTAACTGTAGGCCTATATACAACAACATATTCTCTCTCGCTCTCACTCACTCACTCACTCACTCTCTCTCACACACACACACACACACACACACACACACAGATTGTCCTTCTAAGCTTTGTTTATAGTCGCTAGTCCTAACAAGGTGGCAAAAAGCATGTATAGGCTACACCTCTCTCTCTCTCTTCAGAAAAGAAGAATTCTCCGATTGCCATGCTTTGCGCTAAAACGCCTGACAAATTAATTCAAGTCCAATGACTTGGCCCGTCGAGACTCAACGCTTAGCACACCCAGGTGATTCAGACGAGGATTGTACACAAATAAATAGTCTAGGCAATGCACTGCAATTCATAGATACACATAAGTTTGAAATTCATCCAGCTAGGAATGAGAAATGTGATTCGGAGATCGCATAGACTACTTGCTAAATCATTTAGAATTAGCAGCATTGTTCTTTTTAACTTGCGCTTGCGAGTTGACACAACAGTAGCAGGCTATCCCTGCATGTCGAAGGTTAATTTTTCCTGCTTAATGAAAATGCAAGCCCATATCTAATGATATTAGCCTATTGGTGGTGATCGACCTCTTTCAAAATACCATGCACCTTCATTTTGTTTCTCTTACCTCGCCATTCATCTGTCTACTACGATATGTCTGTTGAAGTGCACCATTTGAGATTCACTGAAAACAAACACAGAATATCGCGTGACTATCTGATTGATTGACGTGATTTTCAGCCAACCAAAGTTCGTTTTGGTGGTCACCAAAGCCTTAAGACCCACCCCATGTGTATTTTTTAACCAACCAGAGTGAGTTATATGCTGCATTCGTCATGAAAACAGCACGTGTACAAAATGCTGCGCTACGCAGCAAGCGGCAGGAACAGAACGCTTCTTTTTCTATTCACTTGTATTGACGCAACCGGCGCACTGCCACCAACAGTTTAGAGGTGGAACTGCAGCAGTGATCATTTAATTCTCCGCTTGGTTTTCCGCTTGGTTTTCTCGCCAGGTGATTGGCAGAACAGGGGCCAATCAGGGGCCAATCAAATTAGAGGAGGGGCCTCGGCCCCCCTGGCCCCGCCTCTAAATCCGCCCCTGTCTGGAGAGCAGGACAGGGTCGGTGCTGGGTGAGGAGAGATAAGAAACCCAGAGCGATGTGAACCAATCACAGATGAACTAACACTGTTGACTCGTCTCCAGGACTATTTCAGCCACTTTGCTGAATGTCTGTGTTCTACTCTACAACAGTCCATCCCTTCTTGCTATGGGTTTGGACGGAAACGTTTTTTTTAGGCCTCACTCACCTATGGAGCAATGTGGCTAATCTGTGTAGCATGCTGTGATTGACACATGTAAGCTACCTCTTTTAGTCACTTCCTATGCAGTGCTTATCACAATGAAGGTGATTGAGTAGGCAATGATCAGATGCCAGGTGTAAAACAATAATGGCAACAGATGCTTTTAACAACTTCGTTGAAGCCCTTGACACTATGGAGCATTTCAAGCAGGCTCAGACTCATCTCTTGAAGGTTATCCCTTGTCTGTCCCATGTCTCATGTCTCATGTCTCATGTCTCATGTCTCATGTCTCATGTCCCATGTCTCATGTCTCATGTCCCATGTCTCATGTCCCATGTCTCATGTCTCATGTCCCTTGTCTGTCCCATGTCTCATGTCCCATGTCTCATGTCTCATGTCCCATGTCTCATGTCTCATGTCTCATGTCTCATGTCCCATGTCTCATGTCTCATGTCTCATGTCTCATGTCCCATGTCTCATGTCTGTCCCATGTCTCATGTCCCATGTCTCATGTCTCATGTCTCATGTCTCATGTCCCATGTCTCATGTCTCATGTCTCATGTCCCATGTCTCATGTCTCATGTCCCATGTCTCATGTCTCATGTCCCTTGTCTGTCCCATGTCTCATGTCCCATGTCTCATGTCTCATGTCCCATGTCTCATGTCTCATGTCTCATGTCTCATGTCCCATGTCTCATGTCTCATGTCTCATGTCTCATGTCCCATGTCTCATGTCTCATGTCTCATGTCCCATGTCTCATGTCTCATGTCCCATGTCTCATGTCTCATGTCTCATGTCTCATGTCCCATGTCTCATGTCTCATGTCTCATGTCTCATGTCCCATGTCTCATGTCTCATGTCCCATGTCTCATGTATCATGTCTCATGTCTCATGTCTCATGTCTCATGTCTCATGTCTCATGCGGTTCTCATTAACAAACACCTACAGCTGTCTTATTAGATATACTACTGGAGGCCAAGGCTGCATATAGTGGGGTTTGATCAGACCATAGAATTAGAAGAGAATATGATCAGACCATAGAATTAGAAGAGAATATGATAGGACAATAGAATTAGAAGACAATATGATAGGACAATAGAATAAGAAGATAATATGATAGGACAATAGAATAAGAAGAGAATGTTTATTGTTCCCTATTTCTATAGATGGGACGTTAGACTTGGCTTCGCCGGCGTAAGTCTGCTAAGTATCAGCTGCATGCCCCACAGAGACAGTGGTCTCAGGTCCATTTAAACCAAGAATGGAACACAAATGGTCACATAGGGACAAACACAACATTCGTTTAGAGAAAACAAAAGTAGATGAGACGTTTTTGGGCCATCACAGAGTCCCCAACCCTCTTTCTGTGATTCTTCACTACTGGCATAAAGGTAGGTGCATATATATAGCAGGTAGGTGCTCATACCTTTTTATGAACCTTTTGTTATATCTGCGTCTTATAGATTACACAATCTAACAAATCTAATACATTGGAATGCACAGTGCTCTATGTGTTGGTGTGCAAACTGTCATATTGTTTATTTTGGCAGACTGACTAAAAAACCTTCATCCTTCAGTGCTATTTCAAAACTCACATCAGAAATAATAGAATCCAGAGGTGAAATCATCCCTCTGCCGCACGCTCGGAATCAACAGACAGCCAAATATGTCAGTGCTCATCTTTCCACTGCACGGACCAATCACGTCACAGCAATATGGAAGCACTTATCCCCTCCAGCGAGACGTACCTTTGAGTATGGTCATGTTGATGAAGGTGCGGACCTCGGCCGTTTGGTGGAGGCCGGCGCCGGAGCGCGGTGAGGACGGGTTCTCGGGGGGGTCCAGGTGGTCACAGCACCGCCGGCAGTACCGCCCAGGGGGGCGCGAGGGGGACGGCACCCCCGCCACCAGGGGGACGAGCCACAGCACATGCAGAAGGAGTCCAGACATCACTGCACCACACTGGGAGGCAAAGAGAGAGAGAGAGAGAGAAAGGGAGAGATAGAGAAAGAGAGAGAGAGACAGAGAGAGAGAGAGAGAGACATAAAGGGGGATGGTTATACAGAGTATGTGAGAGAAGAAGAGGGTTGAGTGAGAATTAGTAAGAGGGAGGGTGAGGGGGAAAGAAGAAAGAGTGAATTAGTCAGTCGGTATAGATGTCATTCCTTAAACACCAGGTGTGAGGACAAGACTTACGTCTATCGTGTGATGATAGACCTCTGAATCATGGCATCACTGAGACCAGTATTAGTAGCCCATCAATTATTTAAGCATTCATTTAACAGCTGGCACTCGTTTCGTTTTGGAGGTCTGACTCGAACACACAAACACAAGGATTGAATGACAAAGCTGACTGCCCAGACCCTAATGCATGGCAGAAAGACTGTTATGACTTAAGACATGTTTTGGTGACCTAAACCAAGGTCTGAAGATGACTTGTGCGCCCGATGCCAAAATGAAAATTAGAGAGGGAGGGAGAGAACATTAAAGGTAACGGGTGAGTCTGGGTCAGCTCCCGCCAGCCTGTGTTATCCTTGGCAAGCTCTCCCGTCCTTTAGCTCTTCGCCGGGCCTCCGTCCAGTGGGTCCTCCACTCTCAGCGTTTACAAAGCATCACGTCATTTAACAACAACAACACAGCTTTTGAGAAACTAGTGGGTAGCACACCTGTCCTAGTAACAACATACTTTATAATGTGTGACTGCTTGAGTATTTACACAGTGGCCCACTGGCTTACATTCACTTCAGGCAACTCAACTGAAACCAAAAACATTGTTTCCTTGAAATGACAGATGTAACAGACTTCAGGCCTAGCCTCCCATATACTCGCACGGCAAAAGGTTAAAGTTCATCTCATAGACAGTCAGCCTCCACTGTCAACTGAATGTGCAGGACACATTTTGTTCTCATTAGCATGTCCATAGCATCAAGACAGAGCCGATCTCTGGCTAGGTATACCAATTGAGTTCACCAGTTGGCATTTTGCCCAGATTTTGAATGACATTCTCATTTCTTCTTTTTGTTTCAAGTAACTAATATGGACATATATGCCCAAGGTCCTAAACTCCCAAAAGAACACAAGAGAAGGCTGTTGAGCTTGAAGGCTGATGAGCCGAAACCAGTGAACATTTATGTCAGGAAGCTTATACCCTGTGAATTTATTTTCCTGCCTGTGTAGTGATTTGCATTACAAATTGTGTGAGCAGAACACAGCTGTTAAAAAAAAAGTGCCTGCCTAATGGTCAAACAGACTCTAGGCCCACTCAGACAAGCTGTTTATTGAGGTGTAGTTGTAAGAACTGTTCCAGCCTTCAGGGGAGTGTTCTCCGGAGCGCGACTAGTGAATTACCATCTCAGATTTCACTACTGACATTTATTACCCCTTTTCTTCAGTATTTAGCCAAGGGTTTGGCTCGTCTGCCCAGAAACACATACTGATGTCAAGGGTGAGATACCCCAGTGAGGAAATACCTCTGTAAGACACCAATTTCGGCTATGGAAAAGGTTGCAGTAGCTATAGCCTATGCAGTGTTTTGGCTCTCATACACTCTATGGCTTTTATATGCATAAACCATGTGACTGCCGATGTATGTTTGAACATCATCAAGGCTCCTGTTCTGTCTTCTGTTGCTGCTGGTTTCTTATGGCCAAAGAGAATTTGTTGGTTGACAAGAATCTGAGAGAGCATGCGGAAAGAATTCCAGACTCCTTGTCTTGTTCCGAATTTATGCACTACAAGACTTGTTTTGCACTTTTTATATACTTATATAGTCGGGCTACATACTTCATTGTTACATTATCTCACTTACATCATCAAGAGCCGGCGCCACTGGCTCGCTGCCCTCTTTGAAATAAAGATGTTTTAATTGTTGTATATCATGAAGTATCTGGTGATGCGTAATTACACACAACGTTTACGTATAGATTTCATACCTTTTATTCAATACATCGCTATTTCACCGTCATGTCAACGACTTAAGGACTCTAAAATCCAGATGTTTTAGTAAGCTCTGACAATGAGCCACGTCCTCATCTACTAAACCACTGGCAAACTAAACACATCATCTTACAGAAATGTTACGGCATGCAATAACTCACAAGCATTTGTAATGGTGTTCATAATAATACCCCACGCATGTTCCCTAAATGTGCTTTGAAATCCTGCCGAGTTGACAAAAGAAAAAAGTGGCTATTCGTAAAAATAGTAATGATAGAAAATTGAATTAGCTTTCGTCATTGTTGCACCCAGTTGAGTCCAATGACATGGGGGGAAAGGCTGTTCATCACAATAGAATAACAATTTGCCATGGAATTACTTTTGCCTACCTCAGAAGTTTCTGCAGCCGCTCCGAGAACTGCTTTCGTGTCGATCAGCTGAGGGCTTCGAGCATGTAGTGCGGTGAGGGAGTTCTCGCTCTCTCTCTCTCTCTCTCGCTCTCTCTTGCGCGCTCTCTCTCTCCCTCGCTCTCTCTCGCTCGGTCGCTCTTTCTCTATTTCATCCTAGTCCACCACGTTCTCTTCCCTCTTTCATTTCTCTGTAATTCATTCTCCCTCTTTAGTTTCTCCTTGGATTACTCCGCTCTTTCAAGAGTTCTTTTCATGCACAAGCTTTCTGAAGTCACCCTTTAATTTTTCTGGTAGAGGAAAATGCTGTAACTACTAAGCCCCTTATCCTTCTCTGAAAGTCAGATGTGTCAATGGCAGGTGTTGACTGTTCCTGTCTTTCCTGTCTAACCAAATACAATCCTTGGCTTGCAACAACCTCTTTTTCCTCAGAGGATAATATAAATCACTTTTATTAATCACATCCATCTTAGAATCCCCCTACTAGAACCGGGATACTGTTTTCCTGACCTTTTTCTGCCAGTGACAATGAAAGACATCAATTTGAGCAATTCCTTTTTGCGGTTGGATTTGATTGCTAATTGTAAAAGAGGAGCTTTAGTGTAATCGGTACCAGCCCTGCTGTGAAAATAGGCAGAAATCCTCATGCTGCTTCAAATTAGACTTGGGTGAGCTCGAGTTCCACAAGCTGTGCTGGCCAACTGTATTTCATGTGCCCTCACTGGCTGAAGGGACTCGTGGATTTTTTGATTGTTAAGCCAGTTGACTGTGTAAAGTGAACACGTCTGCTTCATAAATAACCACATTATAAACAACACATGGCAAGCTTGCTAAGCAGATTCCAATATTATGGCTGACTGGCTAGGTCACTGGCACTGGCACAGGCACTGGCGCACGTTCCAACATGGCCCAAACTGCCCTCTGTCGGAGTAACACCATATGGGAGTCATAGGCGGCTTGACACTGATGCTCCTTTCAGTGGAAAGTTGAACTTTGACCTGTGTCAGTCCACTCTTGGAAGGGGGTCAGTGCAAGCGAGGTCCATACAGGTCTCGGGATGATCGTGTCATTTCTGTGTGCCAGAGGGGCATTCCAGCTGGCCACTCCATCTGCACCAAGCCTTTGGTGTCCTTTACGTCCAGACAGAACATCCTAAGGGGTTGCTAATCTTTCATACTACCCCATATCCCCATTCACCTGCCTTCCCTGTACACCTTTCGTATGAGGAATATTGCTTTTCAACCAACCTACCAAGTCTCTTTATATTTGACCGCATTCATTGCTTGAAGTCAATTTTGCTATACTTACATGCAACAAAATATTGTGTATGATATGTTTCCTCACTGAACACTTTGAAATATCGTTTTGGTTATGTTGTTTAAAAATGTGTTGTTACTGTTACAACAACCCTCAGCACCCTAATTGACCTTGCATTTATATGCTGACAAC
>NC_137920.1:37754814-37762314 GCF_963457725.1 Sprattus sprattus
CACAGTGTGAGCTCGTATAGGTCTCGTAAAGGTCTGTGAGAGCACAGGATGCCTTTTGCCCTGGAGCAGACGCTCCCCTCAGGGCCTCTTCCTGCCTGCCTCTCTTCCTCTCTCGCTGACAGCTCCTTCTACCTCATCTGCCCCAAGATTCCTCCGAGCACGTTTAGACTCCACATTTGTTTTTAAAGTACTTCTTAAAGTGTAAACAACAAACAACACAAACAACATCTTAAGTGCTAAATAATGTGACAGGTTGCTGAACCGGTTGTTTGTGTGACTTCAAAACTGCAAGTGTGCGGTTGATTTTTCCTTAAGCATGCTCATTTCCCAACCGCCCCTAACACAACACTTACACACACTCTCTGTCTCTCTCTTGCTCATTCACACTTAAATTGCATTTTTTGTTTCACTCTCTTTCTCTCCCTCTCTCTCTCACTCACGCACATCCCCACTTACACACTATGGGCCCTATCTTGCCGATCAGAAACGCAAGTAGGACGGCGCCAAGCGCAAGTAGCTGTGTGGGCGGCTCTATGGCGCAGTTGCTATTTTAACGGCGGAAAAAACACACTTGCGTCCAGCGCAAGTGTCAAAAGGGTTGGTCCAAAGGAGGTTACTCAGCCATAGGTGTGGTTTGGGCGTAATATGCAATAAACCAATCCGAGCGTCATTTCACATTCCCTTTAAGAGCGAGGAGCGCATAGTCCATAGCGCCTTGTTATTTTGATGGCGGAATTACCTGGTGGAAGACCGGAAAAGTTCACAGCCGAGGAGACCGACGTGAGATTAACACCAATTTTTTGGCAAGCCATATATAATTACAAGGAAAATAAAGTATTTACCACTTGAGGAAATCATTGTGATATCCATATCCAAGATATTTTAAAAATAGGCATACATCTAGCGTAGCCTACACATTGACCCAAATGATTCAGGTTAGTTGAAGCTGCGTGACATTTGATTTATTGTATGGCTTTGTAAAAAGCCGGGAGATAGATATATATGGGGATGCGAGAAACCCTCCAAAAGTAAGCAAAGTCAAGCAAGCATGTCAAGATATTGCCGTGATTGTTTCTGCAACGGGGCACCCGAAAACGTTGCCGAAAACGCTATAATGACGTCCGTAGACGTGGGACATCCAAGCTGGAAGGTAACACACGTTCTCGTGCCTTCACGGGAGGTGGATCTGCCTCGACCCAGGATCTGACGGCAGCAGAGGACATCGCCACGTCTACCCTCACGCCTGAGAGCCTGCAGGGATTTGGGGGCATGGAAATCGGCACCCAAGCCAGTGCACCAGCTGACCAAACCCAAGGTACATAAATAAAGTCCACATACACAAAGATGAGTTTACAAGATTTATAATAATACTGGCATTAAATAAATGCAACAAAGCCATACAATAAATCAAATGTCACGCAGCTTCAATTAACCTGAATCATTTGGGTCAATTGTGTACGCTAGATGTATGCCTAGTTTTAAAATGTCTTGGATACGGATATCACAATGATTTCCTCATGTGGTTTATTTTCCTTGTAATTATATATGGCTTGCCAAACAATTGGTGTAAATCTCTCGTGAAGACGACCGAAGTAAAGTGTAGCCTATAGGTCCTATACTGTGCGGGCAAGCACATGCGCCCTTAAAATAGCGTTCTGAATACGCGTTACAGACTTTAGACATTGCGCCTCACATTAGACCAGCTTTTTTTTGGTCAATGGCGCACGGCGCACGGCGTTGTTTTGAAACTGCAAAATACCACTTGCGCCAGAGAAACGCCTTCTCTGTTCCGCCCCCGCCCATGTCGACGCAAGTTCATTTCGAAGCGCGCCTCTGGAGGGAAAATCGCGCTGTGCGCCGGGTGCAAGATAGGAATGATACATGCGTCGGTGACAATGTCAATTGCGCTGGGTGCAAGATAGGGCCCATTAACTGCATGGCACATCAATATACGGGTGTTCATGCATGAGTAAAGGTTAGACACAAACAAACACATCGCACACGCACAAACACACACACAGACGCACATCACATACACACACACACACACACATACTCACACACATCACAATATTTCATGATGACCGCTCTCATGCCGTGGGAAAGTTTCATATCTGCTCTGCCTACCCAAAGGCACAGTGCTACCCAGGGCCGGATTAACAATTTTCTGTGCCCTGGGCAACAAGGCTCAAGGCCCCCCCCCCGCCCACCGCCGCCAAACAATCGTAAAGTCGCTATTATCAAGATCATAGCCTACACTAGTGGAGATGTATGTGTGCACAAAAGCCTCAGCATAAAGTGCATGCATTCAAGAGACCATTCAGACGCACAAATGTGCATAACTTTTTACAATTAATCTTTAACAGAACTTGGTGGCTTGATGAGTACTTATCTTGAAAGCAAACAGCTAGGTAGGCCTTAACTTAAAACCATGGAACATTTTAAAAATGCAAAAATGTGAAATTATCACCAACCATGAAGCAGGCAATTAGTGTGTTTTTAGTAAAAGTAAACCATTGGCTACACTGTTGCATGTAATTTCAAAGTCAAGATCATGTTTATTGTATCACAATTCAACATTTGATGTTGATCACTTCACTACTATATATATCCTTATTATTTTTATTTAAACAAATGGACCTTACAACTGGCCTCTCCTTTAAAGACTGAACTCATGACTACACAAACATTATGAGGCCTAATGACCTATCTTTACTTTTAAAACTTCTCTCATTAACACTAGGGGTGGGCGATATGGGCAAAAAAGAATATCTCTATTTTTTTTTTCATTTTGACGATAATTAGACGATATTTAAAACAAATGTGATTGGAATTCTCAGAGTTATACCTTCTTGGAAATTACAATAATGGGCACAATTAAGGAAAACACTTTTTTATTGTCTTTAAACAAAAATAACTTAATTGAACTGCAATGCAGAAATATTGAACTCTTGAAATAAAGTGCTCCATGCATCCATAAGAATTATTGCACATCAACAGCAGTGATTATGGCCTTAAACTTAAAATTCTGTCCCGGATTGTACAAAAATACAAATACATGAGCATTCGAGCATGGATTGGGACGATTTTTTCTGTCCGAGCCCGGCCCGGTCCGACAGAATAGTAACCGAGCCCGGACCCAGTCCGACAGGCATTCAAATAATTTTTTTTTTCGAATCCGAACCGAGCCAGAAGGAATCAATCTCAACTGTTCATAGTACTAATGCCACATTGACGTACGTTTTTTTTATGAATAGCCTGGCTTTATTAAACTGAGGCATCAACAGTTAAATGCTCTCTCACACAAACAAGCGCTGTTAAACGCACAAGCGTGCACAATAAGGCCAATAAGTATATTTAAATTAAATGATTGACATTGCAAGAACGTTTAGTAAAATGGTGCGGCTCCTTTAAGAAGAGCACGTACAGGGAGGGAGAATGGTGACGCATAGTTTGGATGCAGCGTCAAAGATTTATGTGCTGTAACAGTGTTAACCAATATGTGAGTAACGTGAGTTTTAATAAAGCATAGCGTGTGTAATGTGTAGCTATTTCATTCCGTTTGCTAAACTTTCCTGCTGTCTATATTTACTAACCAGCAGCAGACGTAACGGGAAGGGAATTAACCCGAAGTTAAAAACATGTAGGCTAATCTACTTCGGCCATGGAGCATTTTACTCCCCTGCAATCTCCAACTACGAGACAGCCTCCGACAGCAGGAAAGGTTAACAAACGGAACGAAATAACTACACATTACACACGCTATGTTTTAATACAACTCACGTTTTATGCTATACCAACGGAGGCACAACAGACATCACCATGCGCTGCCAGGACTGCGTTCATAACGTGATATTTGTCAACAACGTTGTCAAGTGCCCCTTTGATGTCATGGGCCCTGGGCAAGTGCCCAGTTGCCCTAATGGTTAATCCGGCCTTGGTGCTACCTCATATAGGTCTGTGAGAGCACAGGATGCCTACCCAAAGGATCAGTGCAGTCGCATAGAGATATAATATAGGTCTCATATCTGCTCTGCCTACCCAAAGGCACAGTGCGATCTCATATAGGATGCCTACCCAAAGGATCAGTGCAGTCGCATAGAGATATAATATAGGTCTCATAAAGGTCTCATATCCGCCTCTGCGACCCAAAGGCACAGTGTGGCCTCATAAAGGTCTGTGAGAGCACAGGATGCCTTTTGCCCTGGAGCAGACGCTCCCCTCAGGGCCTCTTCCTGCCTGCCTCTCTTCCTCTCTCGCTGACAGCTCCTTCTACCTCATCTGCCCCAAGATTCCTCCGAGCACGTTTAGACACCACATTTGTCAGAGGCTGTGTTAAAATGCCAATCAAAAACCCTGTGCAAACTGACACAGATATTCAATTGTAAGTAGGCATGTCGTGTATGTAAACACAAACAGCCTGTGATCAGGCATTATGCTTATAGCACAGTGTTTTGCCATGTCTGGATTGCATATTGTTTATAACAATTATTTTATTGCAGATCATCCTGTGAAATATCTACACTGCAATTCAGATTCAGCAATTCAATTTTGGCCAATACACCTCATCTTCATTTCATATAATGGTTGATGCACAATCAGATAACATAACATTGAATGGAAACTGATCTGGGACCAGTGGTGAACTGCAAAAGTGGCACAGACACTCATTTGTACATTTGTAAGAACGACAAAAATAAGAGCAGTTGGAATAAGTCAAGTCAAAACCTGTACGACCAGAAAGTTCACTTCAAGGTTGAAGTATTAACAAAACTAAGTCTTTATTTGTTTTGTTTTCTTTACAAGAATTTGCACACCTTATTTAGTAATATCTCCTTCATAATAATATTTCATCACATATTCTACATTAAATACATCGTTTAATTAAATGAGTTATGTTTTTTTATACATTTCAAACTTTTGGACAGACAAAACAGACCAAATGGGGTGTGTCTTAAATAGGGCTGAAACTGTGACTTGTTATTGACTGACAGACCAACCAAACCATCTAGGCCTAAATAAAGAAACATGAGGTAACGGAATATTTCAAGTGTGGTTAATACTGACAGCACAACTGTCATTTTTTAACTTCCTCTCCACCTACAGACAAAGACAAAGGAAATGGATGGCAAAAACACATCTGGGTATCTGTGTATGTGTGTGTGTGTGTGTGTGTGTGTGTGTGTGTGTGTGTGAGAGAGAGAGAGAGAGAGAGAGAGAGAGAGAGAGAGAGAGAGAGAGAGAGAGAGAGAGAGAGAGAGAGAGAGTGTGGGTGCTTTTAATTTATGCTGGTAATTTATGCTGGATGGGCCAACATTTTAACTAAATAAGGAGAAAACAGAGATCATTCTTAAGAGATAATTTGGGAGCAAAGCAAAGAGGATTAGCATTATTAGACATTTTGACTCCAAACCAAAGAGTTCGAAATCTTGGCCTTCTCATAGACTAAAAAGCCTTTATTATCTTAAACACATAGCCAAAATCAATCAAGGGTGTCGTCATCCAAAAAAAGACCAACAGAAGCTCATCCATGCTTTTATTTCCAGTAGAGTGGACTACTGTAATGGTCTGCTCAAAAAGACCATTAAACTGCTGCTGCTCATTCAAAATGCTGCTGCTCGAGTTCTATCCAGAACCAAGAGAACAGAGCACATTACTCCGAAAGATATATATATATATTGCTCTGAAATATATATTTACATATTGCTCTGAAATCTTAAACCTGCTTCCATTTAGTTACAGAATAAGATATATTCAAAGTGCTGCTATTAGTCTATAGATCACTGAATTAGGCCCTGAATACATCTATAATGTATTAAAAGAATATTAACCAATTCGATCCAAGCACTCAGGTCAGCTAGTAGGGTTAGATCCAGGTTAAAAACATTTCACTTCCTGTGCGTATGACTGAGCTCTAAACTCTGTTCTTACTGCGCCTTAACTATTAGTCTTTTATTTACTACCTACCTATGTGCTTTATACTTTCTTTTAAATTCCATAACATATATTATTTATATATATCCATAATATCTTTTAATTTCAATAATTTTCATTATGTATTTCCACATTGTTTTTTCCTCTTTAGATGTTCCTTTTGTTTTTATTTATGTAAAGCACATTGAATTGTCTCTGTATGAATTGTCTCTGTATGAAGCTTGCCTTGCTGTCCAATTTAGAGAAAAAACCTGATAGCTGATAACAGATTCGCAGAACAATCCATATTTGTCATCATTTCTCAGAATGCAGGAAGAGGTGAGGAGGTGATGAGGAGGAAGAGGTGATGATGATGATGATGATGAGGAGAAGGAGAAGGTGATGAGGAGGTGGTGAAGAGGAGGAGGAGGTGATGATGATGATGATGAGGAGGAGGAGGAGGTGATGATGAGGTGATGAGGAGGAGGAGGAGGTGATGATGATGATGAGGAGGAGGAGGAGGAGGTGATGATGAGGTGATGAGGAGGAGGAGGATGTGATGATGATGATGAGGAGGAGGAGGAGGAGGAGGTGATGATGATGAGGAGGAGGTGGTGAGGAGGAGGTGGAGGAGATGATGATGATGAGCAGGAGGTGGTGAGGAGGAGGAGGAGGAGGAAGTGATGAGGAGGTGGTGAGGAGGAGGAGGAGGTGATGATGATGAGGAGGAGGGGGTGGTGAGGAGGAGGTGGTGAGGAGGAGGAGGAGGTGATGAGGAGGAGGAGGAGGGGGTGGTGAGGAGGAGGTGGTGGTGAGGAGGAGGAGGTGATGAGAAGGAGGAGGTGATGATGAGGAGGGGGAGGTGCTGGTGGTGAGGAGGAGGTGGTGGTTAGGAGGAGGTGGTGAGTAGGAGGAGGAGGAGGTGATGATGAGGAGGAGGTGATGAGGAGGGAGGAGGAGGAGGTGATGATGAGGAGGAGGTGCTGGTGGTGAGGAGGTGGTGTTGGTGGTGAGGAGGTGGTGAGGAGGAGGAGGAGGTGGTGATAAGGAGGAGGAGTTGGTGGTGAGGAGGAGGAGGTGGTGGTGAGGAGGAGGTGCTGGTGGTGAGGAGTTGGTGGTGAGGAGGAGGAGGTGGTGGTGATAAGGAGGAGGAGTTGGTGGTGAGGAGGAGGAGGTGGTGGTGAGGAGGTGGGCCTTAGGAGGTGATGTGTTCTGTGATCCAGCTGGTGAATTTGGTGATGCGTGTGTAGACGCCGTAGTAGTCTGGCCTGGCACAGCCTCTTCCCCAGCTCACCACACCGGCCAGGAACCAGCGGGCTGACTGGGACTGCTCCTGACACACCAGAGGACCACCAGAGTCACCCTGAAACAGACACACACACACACACACACACACACACACACACACACACACACACACACATACACACACACACACAGACATACACACACACACACACACACACACACACACACACTCACACACTCACACACACACACACACACACACACACACACAGACACACACACACACTCACACACACAGACACACACACAGACACACAGACACACACACACACACAGACA
>NC_137920.1:37772314-37787314 GCF_963457725.1 Sprattus sprattus
GACAGACAGACAGACAGACAGACGGACAGACAGACTGACAGACAGACAGATACACACACAGTCAACCAGAAAGACAGACAGACAGATACACAAACAGTCAACCATACCGACGGACAGACAGACAGACCGGCTGACATGATAAAAGAAGACTCTGACATACAGAGGTGTTCAGTCTTAGATAGAAAATGACAGACAGACAGACAGACAGATCAGACAGACAGACAGAGAGATCAGACAGACAGACAGACAGACAGATCAGACAGACAGACAGAGAGATCAGACAGACAGACAGACAGACAGAGAGATCAGATAAACAGACACTCTGACGGTAATAGAAAGAGGAACATAAACACGTTGTCAACAGCCACATATAAACACAAGTAAATACAAGTGATGTTTAAAAAGAGGAACAGTGATGACATAAAGGGCTTTTGAGTTTTCCAAGAAAAAAGATGGCAGAGACTGGCCCTCACTGTGAAATGCCAGGTGCAGTTGGTGTTGGGAGGGTAGTAGCTGGGGTAGAAGGGCGTGCGCAGGACGCCTTGGACTCCTCTCACAGGCAGCAGGTCAATGGCAGAGGAGCAGACTGAGAGAGGGGGGGAGAGGGAGAGGAAAAGGGAGAGGGAGAGGGAGAGGGGGAGGGAGAGGGGGAGGGAGGGGGAGAGAGAGGGAGAGGGGAGAGGGGAGGGGGAGGGGGCGGGGGAGGGACAAAGATAACCACAGAAGTGTTTTCAAAAGTGGTATCAGGAGGTGTCAGTTTCAGTTGCAGTTGGAAACACCCCAACACCAGTCCATTACCACTGCTGGCATAACATGTTTTGCCAGCCTGATGACTTCTGTGTTTGCTTGTTTATTTACTGCGTAGCGACCCTTCGCCAACAGTCCACCGACCTTCAGAAAACCCTCTGCGGAGTCTTGTTACATGTAAGTTAATTACACATTCATATCCACAAGGGATACAACTAAGTGTAAAGTCAGTATATAAGTCAGTGTAAAGTCAGTATATGATGTGCATAAAGCCAACTCCTATAACATCTGTAAATGGCAGAGCAGTGGCTCACCCGCTGGGCTCCAGGCCTGGGCGGCCAGAGAGAAGGGGTCTTTGTAGTTATAGAGACCCTGCTTCCACACCACCGTCATCCACTGGCCCGAGGACAGCAGCTTCACCACGGGTTCATGGCGACTGCACTCATACAGCCTGTGCAGAGGGAGGCACGAGTGTGTGTGTGTGTGTGTGTGTGTGAGTGAGTGAGTGTGTGTGTGTGTGTGTGTGTGTGTGTGTGTGTGTGTGTGTGTGTGTGTGTGTGTGTGTGTGTGTGTGAGTGTGTGTGTGTGTGTGTGTGTGTGTGTGTGTGTGTGTGTGTGTGTGTGTGAGTGAGTGTGTGAGTGCGTGCATGCGTGTTTGTGTGTGTGTGTGTGTGTGTTTGCGTGTGTGAGTGTGTGAGTGTGTGAGTGTGTGAGTGCGTGTGTGTGTGTGTGCGTGTGTGTGTGCGTGCATGTGTGTGTTTGCGTGTGCGTGTGTGTTTGCGTGTGCGTGTGTGTGTGTGTGTTTGCATGTATGTGTGTGTGTGTGTGGAGGTGGGGGGTTATGCAGAAAGATGGAGTGCGGTGGAAAAGAGGAAGGCAGAAAATGAGGTTGGCGAAAACAGGAAATGAAAGTATACCGGGAGTGGGAGTCGAGAAGGGAAGGAGAGCGGGTATGTAAAAGAGGGAAAAGGACAGAGAAAGAGAAAGATGTTTAAAGTCGTCACATGACATTTCTACATTTCTGTTGGACTTTTAAGTAACAACACTTGTTTCATTCATTTGAGACTTTGACACAGAATCCCAGCCATCAGAAGCACCATCTGTCGTGTGTACAGTGGTGCTGATGCTACTATATGACGAGTTCTCCAGAATAAGATCTGGCAGAATTCACTCATATCTGTCCACTCATAGTAGTGCACTTAATTTGTCATAGCAACACACACGACATCTCATAGCAAACCCTACGCAATCTGGAATCCTCTCAGAGTGTTTGTCTTGTCTCTACACCTGAGATACTCTCGAAGGATTTGCACCCAGCTCTTCGCTACCAGTTGATCAAACATGTTGTTTTATGTAATATGTTGAGCCTTTGGAGGTTAATTGGCTGTACTTGTGCTGTAAATGCTGTGTGGGTACCCGTGGCCCTATGCTGATGGGGCCCTTGTGTGTAAGAGTGGCCCTTTCTGGTGCCTGGACTCACGAAGTGATGAGGTGCGAGTCGGAGGGGATGTGTGTGTCGTAGATGGCCAGGCGGTCACGGCACTCGGGCAGCAGCCAGTTGACCTGCAGCTCCAGCTGGGAGCCCAGGGGAGCCTGGAGGTGCCAGAGGCAGGACGAGCGCTCCGTGTCAGGGCCCCGCAACGCCACGGGGCCCCCAGGGGACACGGCCTGGTACCTGTAACAGTCTGAGGGAGGAAGAGGGAGAGATGAGAGGGAAAGAAGGAGAGAGAGAGAGAGAAAAAGAGAGACAGAGAGAGGGGATGGAGAAGGAGAGGGAGAAGGACGGGGAGGGAGAGAGAGGGAAATAAGCAGAGAGAGAGGGGAGGGGAGGGGAGGGGGATGGAGAGGGAGAAGGAGGGAGAGAGAGACAGGGAGAGACAGAAGGAGAGGGAGAGAAGGGTTATGTGAGGGAGGGTGAGGGAGTAAAAAGGCAAGACAGAATAGAGAATATGGAGAAGGGGCAAAAACAGTAAGAGGTTGAGATGGAGAGAGAAAGAACGGGCAGAAAATGTGGGATTTAGGTCATGAGATGGACAGAGAAAATGTGGAGGGGTGAGAGGACGAGTGGAGTGATAGAAAGACAGGGGAGATGTAATGAAAGAGAGAGGAGATGAGACAGAGAGTGAGGGATATAAATAGAACAGAGAGATAATGGCACTAAAGGAATGAATGGTGTCATGGTAACAAACTCCATGACTTCCTCCTTTGAAATGTAACACATCTCAAATAGACAATAATCCTTCCAATGACATGTCCTTGTGGAAATCCATTTCAACACAATGACAAGAAAGTGGTAGAAAATGAACACAATAAACTGAATGAATCAAAATAACATACCAAAGGAAGCTTTCAAAAGATCGACCACTTTAGGGTCAGCTTCTGCAGGACAAAATAAATGTGACACAAATCAAAAAATGACATAATCAACAGAAAAACAGCAGACAAAAAATGTCTAATAAAACTACAAACATAAGTGTAACAAAAATGTAATCACAAACAACAAAGGAAGGGCTGAAGGAAGGTCGTCTCTGGTCTCTCATCTCTCACTGGCGTATGAACCTCCTCTCTCACCTGTGATGGAGAAGGAGGGTAGGTCGAGCAGGTAGCCGCCGTAGCCGGCCGTGTCCTCCGCCCCTCGGCTGCTGTAGCCGGCCAGGTGGAGCTGAAGCCGGCGGCTCACCCGCTCTAGGGTCACACCGTCAGCGTGGCTCTCTGGGACGGACAGCACCAGCCAGAAGTGAGCCACCACGCTGCCCTCCCTGTGGCACCAGTGGATGGTCAGTCATTGGTCATTTCTCTCTCTTTCTCTCTCTCTCTCACACACTCGCATGTGTGTGTGCATGCGTGCATGTGTTTGTGTGTGTGTGTGAGCTCATGCAAGCTTGCATGTGTGTGTGTGTGCATGCATGTTTGCCAGTGGCGGACCTACCATTGAGGCGAACTAGGCAACTGCCTTAGGCCCCCACCCAGCAGAAGGCCCCCGATAAATTGCCCACCCAGGCACCGATGGGCCGATGGGATGGCCCAAGTCTATAACCAACCGGCCCTCCCGCAGATATCTTCGGTCGCGACAGTTTTCCTTGCTTCACCAAATACATTATATACCTCTAATGATGTCCAAGAGGAATCACTGTCTGCTATTTATACTACTCCTAGTGACCTGTATTCACACTCATGGTTACTATTTTCTTTACTAATCTAATCTCCTCCGTCAGTCTTACTATGTTTATTTGTTATTAAATGTCAATCACTCTAGCCTAATACTTGCGTGTCTCGCTCGTAGACACCTTTAACACCCCTACACACACACACACACATAATCACACACCCAGCATGCAACACTACCATTACCACTGATGTTTACACCCCATCGTATGTTCTGTTCTGTTCATTTCTACAATAAAGTTCAAACCAGTGGCGGCGGACCTTAAGGGCGATTGTGGCGACGAACTGCTTTCAGGAAAAGGAGATTTTTTTTTCTCTGTCGGCGTACTAATTAAGATAAATTGACAACAAAACAATTAGGACTTCCTACACCAAATGTATCGATTCAACAGGTTTCTACAAAGGGTGGAATCCTACATCCAAGAATTGGAACGAAAGAAAACAATGGCTAGCACGCTGTGAAGTGGCTAACGCGGTCTGTATTTCTTTATTTGTAGGCTACCACTGTCACTTTTCATAGGTTGTACAGTGTGAATGTTCGCTTTTTGCCCTAACACTGAGTTATTTTCTTTGTGAAGACTTATTTAGCTTTTGTAAGCCAATACTTTCGAGATCAGTCAATAAATATAGTTGGTTTTGACTTATATGTTGCCCCCTTCTTTACGTTGTTACTGGACATATTTTATGTGTCCTGTAAAGCTATGTTGCATCATACAACATTTGAGACATGTGGATAATGAAAAAGTGGGATAATTTAATGTGGAGCCAAATCATGTTTGCTTATGAAGGCTCCTGAATGCAACTTTCTTCCATATAACTAGCTACTGTAGCTATGTAGGTAGAGGGGAAATATTTTGATTGTGTGCTGCCATCTACTATACAAAAAGGTATTGCTGTATGAGTTAATCAGCGTACAAAAAAAATGATATTGCTTAATGTAGGTCGCCCTAATCATTATCAAAAAAATTGTGTACTCTTTCTCTGCTGACATTTATTCCTAAAGGCTCTGTAGTTATACATATAGGCCTAACCATCTGATACTAGCCCAGAGTTAAGCATATTCACCTAGCAAACTATACCTACATTGGAGTGTTACAAAAGCCAGTATCATTTTATTCCATGTGTCCATCCAGGCAAATTTGTGGATCCAAATGTTATTAAAAAACATATATAATGTTATATCTTTGTAATCATCAAAAATTATGTTAAGTGTATGGGTATTTTGCATACGGACGGATGAAGAGGGCCCCTGGCTATGTTCGCCTTAGGCCCCCAAATGACTAGGTCCGCCACTGATGTTTGCATGTGTGTGTGTGTGCTCACATGCATGCTTGCATACGTTTGTGTGTGTGTGTGTGTGTGTGTGTGTGTGTCTGTATCTGTCTGTGTGTGTGTATGCATGCGTGTGTGATTTGGGAGAGAGGGTGACTCAATGTGAAATTGAACTTACCCAAAAGCAAAGACAGTGGTGGAGTTAAAGTAACGTGAAATATCAGTAGCCTTCACTAGCCTCTTCACCTGAGAGAGAGAGAGAGAGATAGAGAGAGAAAGAGAGATATCAGTAGCCCTCAATAGCCTTTTAATCTGAGAGAGAGAGAGAGAAAAAGAGATATCAGTAGCCTTCACTAGCCTTAACCTGAGAGAGACAGAGAGAGAGAGAGAAACAGAGGCACACAGAGATGCAGTCTACTGGAACATCCCTGCCCATCATTTCATAATGGCGACGCGAGCTATTAGGTTTGTCTTTAAAAAAACTGAGCCCCAAGGCAAATGAAAACAAATGCACCAGGATGTGTGTCTCAAGGATGTGTGACTGAGGGATGTGGAGTCCTGCGACCACCATGCTAACATGACACAGCCTCCAGCTATTTGCCATCAAACAGTCTTGCACGTGTGTTTGGATAAAGCATCTGTTAACTGAATAAATGGTAGCGTACGTTTCCTGTTACGTATAAGCCACACGTCTCTCACGTGCAGTGTCTAGTCCTGCTGTAGTCCTTACACATCATCACACAACACAGGCGGTGAGTTAATATGGCCATCAAAACACAGAGCACTGCATGCATTCAGAAGTAAAGTCTGAAGCAAATATGAACTATATGCTCGATGCCAACTACCTGCGGACATGTCACAGCCTCTGCTACAGCCCCGGGCTACAGCTTCACGCTGCTCACACATGCTGTGGTAAATGCTGGGAGCTCTTTACTTGGCAGCTAAGGTTAACAGGCCACACAGCGGTTGGAGTTGTGAAAGCGGCCTCAAGGGGAGGTGTGAGGGCTGTGCCCCTGCGTGGTTTCTCACCATGGCCTGCACAGCCTTGGCTTCCGCCTGAAACTCCCTGGTGCCGTGAGAGGAGAGGGCGCCGGAGAAGTTCCTGTTGAGGATGCGGACGTGAGCCGTGTACTGCTGCTCCACGCGAGGCTCCAGCACCCACACACGGTACTCTGAGAGAGAGAGAGAGACAGAGCGAGAGAGAGAGTGAGAGAGAGAGAGAGAGAGAGAGAGGAAGGGAAAGGAGAGGAAAATGGAGGGACATTGGCTCTAGACATTCTCTGAATGTTCGATAATGAGTGTGGGATCTGTGCAACATGGAGGCCGGTGGGGAGGGGGGTGGGGGGTGCGAGTAATGAAATGTATTTGATCCTCATTAGTGCTACTCTAAGTGTCAAAAAGAATTAGCTTATTAACGTCAGAGCCCATAGCAGAAGACTGTATGAGACCAACAGGCATTCTATGGGAATTCTATGGGCATTCTCGAAGGGGACATGCAGGCCCTTATCACAAGCTGTTTTTCTGCATGGAGAGTGGTGGGAGTGAAAGTCAGCCGGCTAGACTTGATGTTGAGCAGATGCTCTAATCAAATAACATCAGTAACAAAGCAAATCCTACCTTCATTAAAGAGCCCAATGACATTTCAATTAGAGCATTCTGCTTTGCCAACAGTACTTGAAGTGGCTTCAAGGATTACTCGTTTATCTGGGAAGATTATTTGCTTTTTCCGTGATTGTGTTTACGAGTGGTTACGAGTATGTGTATGCATCTGTTTACTAGTGTGTGTGTGTGTGTGTGTGTGTGTGTGTGTGTGTGTGTGTGTGTGTGTGTGTGTGTGTGTGTGTGTGTGTGTGTGTGTGTGTGTCCATTTGTGTCACTGCAATGGCTGATTACAACAAACAGATCATCAAACAAACGTCAACAATCCTATGATGGCAATACCACAATGGTCAATAATGGCATCAGTCGAAACCTAAGGTAAATGCACATTCTGTATAAAAAAATTAAGGCTCATATTTTCCCTGTGGGACTTTTTTTTACCTAGAAAGTACCAGGCACACGAAGCAGCTCCAGCAAGCAGCAGGAGGAAGATGAGGAAGATTACTGCTATCACCCATCTGGGAATTCTTTTCTTATTCGGAGAAAGAGTCAGGGTATCTTGGTTTGGACTAACCTGGAAAGATTTTGAGACAAAATGCTACTAAGTTGCTACCAAGCAACTGATGATTCTTACTCTGTGTTACAATGCTTTTTTTAAATCGATAATTGAATAGAGAGGGCTACCAAATGATTGTGACCATTGCATTCATGCCCACCACAAAACAGATAGTCACTTAACAAATTAACATGAGAAATTAACATGAGACACTGTTTTCTGAAAAAGGTTACATGAGGGAAGTGGTCTTTTGAGTGAAAATGATATCAACAGACACCTGACTGAAGTATTAAGATGTTTTTTTTTTCGGGCAAGGAAGGTGAAGTGTGAAGAACAAGCACAGAATGAAATCTTACAAAAACTACTAAATCTACATACGTGAATGTTTTCGGTTGGATTGGCGTGCGAGCCGTTCGATGGTGCCGTCCTTGAGCCATTGCTGGGTTCCATAACTTTTCAAAACACCTTTCGTGGAGATGACATCTCTCTACAAATTAAAGTCCTTTATTGTCCCGTCATAAATAAATTAACGTTTACTGTGACAATCGTTGGAAATCCACAAGCCGTTGACATGTTCTACGCCTGAAATGACCGCTTAACCAGGGGGGAAAAGTTGGCTTTATTTGAAGAACCAAAGGTCGTTTTGAATCAATGATTCCAGCTCCAAAACTGCCTGCAGTGAAGTACTGATAATTCAACTATTAATTCACTGCGATTGTACCAATGTGAAATAATTTTGACATTATTGAAATAGCATCCTTTTTCTGTCTGTTGCTTTTGGATTCAACCACAAGCATGGGCTGCTTCCGTCCTTTAGGGACATACCAGGTGATGGAGGTAACAACAACCAACGCCTAGCAACAGCATGCGTACCTATGCCAGCATCCGTTTCACACACAGCCAAGCATTTATTACAGACATTTAAACAACAATTTACGTTATTAAAGAGTGAAAAATATGACGAATGAAAACAATTTTAAAAAAAGCCACAGAGACAGAGAGAGTTTTGGGTGTCCATGTCAGCAGTTCGCCGGGTGAAGGGAATATAGTTATCTCCGACATTAAGTAGGAACAATTACCCCAGCGAGAAGGTTTATATCACCGTCGTGGAGGTGCTCATTCCCTGCCATCTAGTGGCAAAAAGAAAGGAGAGACCATTGTTTGGCAACATGAAATCAAACGTTTTATTAACATAAGCAAGCATTCAATAAAAAGTCTACATTCAGTCCGTCGGAGAACACAATCATATTACCTCTACCCCCACATACATACATGGATTCAAATATATATATATATATATATATATATATATATATATATATATATATATAAAAAAAAAATCCCACTTCTCTTTGAAAGCATATACTGGCTGTCATTTACAAATGTCTTCTGTTATGCCTTATGAACACCTTCACAAGGCTAGCTGTGTTGAAAGTGCTAGGTCTATACAGCCTTTGAAGCAACCAGGATTTATGTTTGCAATGGCATGTAATCGTCACTAGAAGGCTGTAGCTCCCCGTACAGCCTGGCAAGAATGTCCTCCTTGTGAAACCATCCCGTGGGGGTACTACAGAGGTCTGGAGCGACCGTCCCCGGTGAGGGCATAGCACAGGACTGAGTGGGTAAAAGAGAGAAGGAAGTCATGGGTAAAAACAACTCAGTCTTAAGGGGCATCTTTGAAGATCTGGGTGCCTTTGGGATGCTGAAAGTGCCACCGGAGCGGGCCAAGGGGGTTGTCTCGTCAGGCTCATGACGGTTCTGCTGCTCTCCTGCCTCCAGCGACTCCTCGTGGCTCTCCTCCTCTATGCTCCCCCCAGAGAACCCAGAGTCAGGGCTTTGTGCCCCGGCCCTCAGCCTCGCTAGGTCCTCATAGGAGGAGCACATCTGGATGGGCCTCTGATCCATGATGGTCCTGCTGCTGCTGCTGCTGCTACTGCTGCTGGTGACACCTGAGCTGCTGTTCCCCTGGCTCGTGTCCGCATCTTTCTCCATCCTGGAGCCCTGGTCACTCTTCATGTCATTATAAGGGGAAAACTCCGAACAGGGCTCCAGGTTGGCCAAGGGAGGGGGAGGGTGCTTGATGTTGTCCTGAGGCCCGTAGAAGTATTGAATGTTGTTGAAGCTGCTGGACATCTGGACTTTGAGGACCTCCACGGAAGAGAACCTCTCTGATTGCAGCTCTACGCTCAAGGTCTCCAGTGTCCAGAAGGGGCCAAGCCAGGCCTGTAGAGAGTGAGAGAGAAGCGCTTGAATCTCATTTCATTCACCTCAAGCTAAAGAGACAACCCTGCTGACCAAGGCAGACGAGATGTCGTCGGACACAGTAAACAAACATTGGCAATTTGCGATGCACTCGTAAGGAAGCTTAAGAGGACATCTGAGATCCAACATGCTGAATCTCTAAGCAATTTCAATCTAGGCCTCTAGAATTCTATACACCTTGATTTACCTCAGATCTCCAGTAGTTTAGTATAGTTATAGTTAGCGCTAGTTATATTTAGCACTGAGTGACATAAGTGATAGCACACCCAGAACTCACTTTAAAGTTTCCTTTATGGACAGAGTCAAGACCGTCAAAGAACTTTGAGGGATCAGGTATTAGTGAAGACTTCTTCATTTGAGCACTGAAAACAGAGACCAAGACAACAAAATGATTTAAGATTGGGCAAAGAGAAGTGTTACAACCCCGAAAACAGATCCTGAATCAGATTTTCCTATCTTTCCAATTCAGCCATCCGACTCCAAAGACTCGCCGCTGCCCCCGGTGGTTTACTCACCCCATGAACATGATCACGAGCAGGAAGACAAGCACAGCCGCAGCACCAATCACAGCCCACCAGACCAACCACGTCTCCACCGCTGCTGGATCATTGTCTAAAAAGACAGGAGAAATGATCCACTCACTTACATTCACACCCAATGAGATCAGCCTTCTCTCTCTGTCATCTGCCATCATGCAGATGGAAGTCTGGGGGTGCCACTTTGTACTGCGTTGTGGTTATAGTGTCTGTGTGATTTGTGGTCACTGAACTACCTGGAGATTCCCCCATTCCTGAGTCCCAGGATGCAACAGGGCTCCAGTCGCTCCACTCTCCATGCTTGTACCATTTAGGCCTGACTCGCACCCTGGCCCGGTACCGCTGGCCTTTCTCCAGCTCGTTCAGCTGTATGCTGGTGCCATTGCAGCAGATATGAATGGCCTCCACCTCCTGAAAACAGTAAAGGAGCATTTCAGTGACTCTTCCAGAGGCTAGTTTGCGATTCATTTGAATTTCAACTCTCCTTATTTCATCTCAGTTCCTCACCTCCCATGTCTGTGTATTGGTTCTGTACTGAAGTTCGAAGTCATAACCTCGGCGGACCATTAGTGAATATTCTCCAGGCTTCCAGGAGATGGTGGCATTCTCAATGGTGGGTTCCTCTGGAGGGGGCAGTTTCACCGCTAAAACAGTAGCTGCATGTTACTGGCATTGATGAGGCTGATTAGTATGAATGGGATTTGGCAGCAATGTTGTGGCTGTTGTTGTCGTTTTTCTGAGAATCATTACATGACATTTGTTGAGTAGATATATATTTATATATATATACATAAACAGTATAACTTGAGTACATGCTTACTGCTATTGGCTGGGTCGTAGCCTGGTAGATGTGCCACAGGCTTTGTGTAGTTTTCACAGGTTGTGGTCAGATCAAATGTGTGAAAGTTAGGTATAGCAGTGAAAAACGACTGTAAAGGACAGAAAGTATGTTGAATTTGTGCATGCAAGCAAAGACACACACACACACACACACGCGTTTTCTTTATTTTATAAATTAATTTCATAAACTTACAATATATGTGTGTATGTATAGGACACACCCCCGAATGTTACCATCCAGCTTTATCAGGTCGCATTTGTAAGGAGGGAGGGATCTATGCCGATTGACACACACACACACACACACACACCACACACACACACACACACACACACACACACACACACACACACACACACACACACACACACACACACACACCCCACACACACACACACACACACACACACACACACACACACACACAAACATACAACAAATTATCATTATTTAATGCTGTGTTCATGTACTGTATGTGTGGGCAAACAGATGATACTGGGCATGTATAGGCGGCTTTGTTCTGTGTACCTGCGAACCCAAGTGGCGGTGAGAGTACATTTGCTTTGGGGCTCTACGAGCCGCTTGGTCTCCTGCTGCATACCATCCCACCTACAGGTGATGTTTTTAAACATATCACTGTAGCATTCAAGACCTGAAGAAACTAAAGAAAAGGTCAAATGTTGAAAATCAGACATTCAGCCTTTCAACATTATTTGTCACTTCAGTTACCGTTGACCATGACATCATGCAGAATTGACTGATAACTATTCTTCTCATAACCTCCTCTATTGAAAGGCAGAATCACCTTGTTGGGCATGGCCTGAATACAGAGATGCCATCAGTAGGAGGAAAAACAGGAGTAACCCCATGCCGTCCACCACGTCTCATTCTATAAGATAGGCAAAGACCTGAAAAAAAAAAAGAAAGTGGTATGGTTACATTTTCCATGTCTACCATTACAGTATGAGAAGTAAATAATACCCAACATATTTAAAATATATATCACCGCTTTGACCAAGTTTATGAATTCAGACACATATATGCCGACTGATTGATGTAAAGATAGCAGTTGGTTGGTTGGGACAGGGCTTGCAGCCAGCTCCCCCTCACTTTATCTTTTGAAATATAATTTGCCATTCAGTGTGGGAGTGATACCTGCTTTGAACATGAAATGACTAAGTGAGACTATAAGACAAAACAAGCTGAACAAAAGAATAAGTGAAGAGCCGGTTGGGCTTGGGGCTGTGGGTTATGGACACCCACTAAGGTGAAACCGACACTGGGTGAGATAACAGAAGCGAGATTAACAGAAAAACCAAACCGTAAACAGAAAAACACTACTACATCTCTTTCACCTGCCGTATTTTTCTCAGTCAAGTACAAGTTATGTCGATCGCAGTGGAATTTCTTATGATTGGAATTCTAGTATTCAAGGTATTATTGGTGCTCTAATCTCATTTGTGTCCAGATCTTACAGTTTTTAACTATGATACTAAAATGCTTCAAACTAATAGAAAGTGTAAACTAATAGTAGTGTAGTGCCACAGATTCTCAGTAGGATTCTGATCAGGGTGTTGACTGGGCTATTCTAGAATGTTCACTTTACTATTTTTGAGCCACTCCAGGGTTGCTTTAGCTTTGTGTTGGCTAACCTGTAGACAGACTTTAACAGGTTTTCTTGTGATATTTTGCATTCGTTGTCTCTTGCTTAACATCAGTTTTCTTATGCCATAAAATGCAGATTTAAATTAAAATGCTAATTTTGTCAAAGTGTCGCACCAGCATTGATTGTGTTTCATCACAGTACAGTCATAGCATTTAGTTTAGAGATAAAAAAAAACACACATTTAAAGGTACAGTTACACTTTAAGTGTAACATCTGAAATTTTACCACTTAAATTTTACTCATAAGTTCACTCAAGTATTAGTCTTGGACATTTGTTTTGAAGGCCAAGTCATTTCTGACCAGAGTCATGACAAATGTAACAATGTAAAATTATTCCAAACACTTTTTTATGAATCTGACTATAATTTTTTGTATCCATTCAGTGAGTAGGGTGAAGAATGTGATGAATCCTCATGAGTTTAAGATGAAAGAAAAGAATGACGGAAGATTGGTCATTATTGAATGGAACACAACATGAGTTCAACCAATCATAAATACCTAGTGATGATCAAATCTGTTGTACTTTTGTATCATTTCAACTCAAAAACAGGAGGTTTGAATACCTATGCAAGAAGTATATTTATTTTTTTGCAATGTATTTATGTTTAATGTTAGCAGACAAATAACTAACATTGAAAGTACTTATGCTACAGCATAAATGCTCGCAATTAAAATACTGATTGGGAAAATATGTGTAAGTATTGGTTTTAATTGTGAAAACTAGAAAAAGACTTTCAGGGGAGTTGAATACTTTTGCAAGCCGCTGTATTAACTTTCTATACTGTGTTTGTATGCAGCAATTTAGGTTCTGATCAGATTTCGAAAATGTAGGATATTGTACCATTGACATTTAGTTGAGGGGCAAGAACACCGCTGTGAATTTACATCTTATTATGAATCATTGAGCAATTATTCATACTACAGTTTCATTCTGATTCATTAAAGTCGGGGTCACACAGACATTCTTGGCTTCGACAATGGAATGTTAGGCAGAAATTTAATTTGAAATATGTTTTAATGGACTCACACGCTCTGTCTCTGTCTCTGTCTCTCTCACTCTCTCTCTCTCTCTCTCTCTCTGTACCACACTGACCAGATCATACGTAAACTTCTGTTTAATCTGCACTCAAAGTAAAAACAAAGCGTTTGAAAATGTTTCGCAATCACTTTGAAACTTTGAGAGCAACATTGCATCTTCAATATCATCAAGTATGGCAATTTGGGTGCCCCTGGAGCCTCATGCCCATAGCCCATGGCCATGGCATTTCTCCTGGTAGCTTAAGGAGTAATGCACCTGCTTGCCTGGTGCACAAGCATAGACTTGACTGCAGGCAAAAACAATGCATTGGCCATGTGCACTGAATGGCATAACTGAAGCTTACAAGCAATGACTTATGACTGCGGTTTTGTTGTATTGTTTTAGCAGATAAACATCAGCATCACCAGAGTAACTTCTTTCATTCATAAAATGAGGTGCATGCCAAAGCTGGAATGACCTCTTAAAGGTCAAATACCCTCATCTCATTCACAGAGTTGGATAGTCTACCATTTGAAACTACACAGTCCTTTCACAAAAACCACAGAGTAAATTCTCATATACAGCAATGGATAGCCAGTTACCTTAATAAGCCCCGCTCGCCTCTCTCTTCCTCCCTCCTGCTTCTGTCTGTGTGTCTGTCTGTCTGTCTGTCTGTCTTGTGCTACTTTCCAGTCACTAGGTCCTGATGCTGTCTGCCTGTTGCCCTGTTCGTTCGTGTGATGCCAAGATGAGTGCTGTCCACCACATGTGGCATGCAGAAGCCAACACAGCAAGAAAAACCAGAGTGTAGGAGAAAACACCTCCCTCTTCCTCCTAACGCCCCCAACCCTCTCCCTCCCACTGCCCCCCCCCCCCCCCTCTATCCCTGTCTGTATATGGAGCAGATTGATGTGCTTAAGATACAGATAATGCCACAGACAAGGACTTGCGTTATGCATGTTTATCCTCATTGGCTATACAAGTACTGCGCTACGCAATTCAGTGAACCTAAAACAACAAGTGATGTTGAGACCTTAATGAATGTGAAATGCAAATGTACGCGTTGAGTCAAAGCGTCTGTCTGTGGTTTTGAGCGCTTAACTGAACGCTCCCTCGCTATAGTGAATGAAAGGTGTGCGCCGATGAAGGGTTAACACTGCTCAACGCGCACTAATCTTTTTAAAGGTCAGTGTGGTTTGGAGGGGAAACGGGAGAGCTTTCAGGTGCACAGTTTCAGCATGCTCTTGTTTTGACCAGATGTGCGTGATGGAAAGTTAGATTGAGGTTTTGGGTGGGGGTGGGGGGGGGGGGGGGGGGGGGGGTGGGGGGGGGGGGTGG